>NC_066363.1:120606613-120906613 GCF_013377495.2 Cygnus atratus
AATGCAGCAGCGATATGTAAGAGAAATGTGAGATGGCATAAACCCAACCAAAACACCAGAGCCAAACACCCATGAACATGGGAAAATTGCCTTCTGGATCCAAGCTTGCTTTGGAGAGCTCCGGCAGGTCCACCTACTGCAGAAACAGATGTTAGTAATTAATAATTGACTCAAGTTAGCTGCTCTGTCCTAGATAAAATGTTTGAAGATTAATCACAAGCTTCTGAGTCACAGTTATTTATTTATTTATTTATTTATTTATTTTGTACCTGCCCTTTTGTGAGATTTCTGCCACATGTGGGATGAAAATCGGGACTGTAATAAGCAAAGAAACTGCATGGGGGAGATTTCACTGCTGCTGTGACATGTTTGGTGATGGGACTGTTAATAATTAGGAGTCAAAGTGTCACAGCAACAGGTCTGTACACAAGAAACATCCATTCTTGGACAGATTTAATGGGAAAAAATATCAAAAGGTAAATAATTTCCTTATGAGCTCTGATATGTGAATCAATAATAGTGCCATTAATTGGACCCAGGCAGTTTGATGCATGCCCAAACCTCTCAGTTCATGATTCAGGTCTACCTCATTTCCCTCCAGGATTCAATCAGATAAGTATTATCTGAATCCACATTAAACAGTGTTGTGAGCTAGTAGACAGCTGTTCATCCATGGCTGAATGTCAATGTGCATGAAAAAAAAAGCATCATTCATTGTATTCTTCACCCATCTAAATAAGTGCAGATCCTCTAAAATCACTCAAATTGAAATGGAGTTACAATAGAGAATTACCGAACCTATAAAGAACATTAGCATAATTTGGATGCAAATCAATGCTTAAAGATAATTAATTTTCTATACACTGCAATGCTCCTGTCCAATTAGTTATTGTTAAATATCTCCAGAAGCAAATTATTGCCATTGAATATATAGTACTCACTTTTGTGTATGTTTTAAAAATACATTGAGAGCTAGTTAAAATTCCAGTGTAACCATGTCTTGTTCTGTTATCCTGGGAATTTTCCATCCGTTCAAGATGACTTCTGTTCTGTTTTAAGCTTTATAGTCTGCATAAATCTTAAACATGCATCAGATGAACTTTTTTATTGTGGAAGATAATCCTGTTGTCAATTACTAGTAAAAATCTTACAATTAAGTACATGGCTGCAATCACAACATATGTAATGACCCCCTAAAGCCCAAACAGCAGAAGGGCAATGTGCTGAAGAGTATTATGCTTACTAACATCTCTACTTATTTACTTACTTTCATTACCGTTTGTTGAGCTATCTGTCCCCAGATGCCAATACATTTTCATGTTTAATAAGATACCCTTAAAGCTTCCATTAAAAGAGTGGTAAGGTTGCAAGTTAAAGCACTTGGTAATATGCAGTGTCAAAGGTAAATCTGCCTGTGCAAGCAGAGCTTTGCACTTTGCATTTGAGATGTTGGACTGTGGTTCTTCAAGTAATGATGTAAACACACACTTGTTTTCTTTTGCAGCATAATTTTGCCAGCTGCACAGGAAGAGTTTGAGGGCTGCACGTACAGCATAAGTCATATTTTGGGGATCCCATTACTATCATGCAACGTAGGTATATTTAATATTACCTGAAGCCTGCAATGGCAAAACAAGTCCATCCCGCATCTTGTATTTAGCAGGGGCTTCTGGTAGTTGCTGTCTCTTCAGAGTCAATTACTACACTCTGGAGATATCTGAGTCTGATTTCAGACACTCCAGCCCCAATGATCTGAACTCTGAACCTACGTGTTATGAAGCATAGGACCTAGATAGTCTGTTCAGCTTTAGCAGGGATTTGAATCCATCACATTGTCTTTTCTTAGTGAAAGAAATGCTTAATATTAGGTACCTAAATCTAATTAAAATTTCCTGCCCTTTATTAATTGCATACATGTTTTTGTTGCTGCTTCCTTTTTAACTATGTCACATAATTAAACACAACACCTACTTTTCCCAAGCCACTGGGTACATCTGCTACTCCTTCTAGCAGGTATTTAGTAGCTGTGTTGTAATGGATTCCCAGTATGGCATGCTGCAGTAGGGCTATGGCTTGGCTTGTGCAACATCAGAAAGTGCTGTAAGGAAAATCCAAGGATTATGTAGGCCTGTAAGCCTAGGATAATCAGGATGAATTTGTGAAAGAGGCAAATATGTTCCAGGGTTTTTTTTGCAGATTGCTGCTCAAAGGTTAGCTCCTTCACTAGAGTATCTCAGAAATGGGGGCTGAGTGTTGTATCTGGAGAGCAGCTTGCCGAAGCCCCACATGCTGCGGCAGTATCAGTTATCAATATTGGGAATGCATTGGAAGTGAAAACATATTTGTGAATTAAGGAAAATGCAAAATCACAGTGATCACAGTGTTCAAAGATCTGCATAGTCCTTGCCCTTTAATTCTGACATTCAGTTAACGTTGACATTCAATTGCCACTCCTCACCCCACACTCCCACGCCCCAAAAAAAGGGTTCCTAATTGAATATTTGACTATATTCTGATGAAAGCACATGCTTTTGGTAACTTGCAAAAACTCAACTGATTTATCAATATTAACTGAATGTCAGAATTAGGGGAAGCTGCACTATGCAGTAAAGTGCAAGTCCATAATTGAATTTTCATGGTTTTTTAAGTGAAGAAATAGAGTTGCATGGATTCAGAAGAGTTATGCATGGTCCATGAGACAACATGGAGATCCAGAGCTAGATTTTCATCTCCATCCCTTACTGCTGAAAAATGGAGCCATTTTTACTGGAGGGACTTGAGACACTCAGATTAGCACCTACGTGAGTTGACAATGATCAGACAAGGTGCAGTCCTTCAGGCTCCCCGCAGAAGAAGTAGAGCTCTGGTCTAGCATGCCTTATCCCACTCTTTCCTGAGTGTTTCCAAATATTATCCACATATTGTCTCCGGTAAACAGAGTGGGTGTTTGCTTTTGGGAGTAGGGGAGTAAAATGCTTGTGTGTGTTAAGAATTGCTGGCCATTGATAACTACCTCCAGTTTTCAGTGAGGACCATCCCAGGTATACTTAAGACTTCATCTGCAATCAGGTTGGGGCAATTTCAACAGAAGGACTGCACACAGAAGCAGCACCAAAAAGGCTTTATGCAGGGCATTTTAGCTAATAGCACAGGATGCAGGGAAGAATGTTTTTTTTCCTTTCTCATCTCCACAGGGCAGACTGAGGACCTCCTCATCCTGGAGATGGGACGTGGGTGGAAATTTTGTTGTCTTGATTCAGTTCAGGGGATTTTTGCTGCTGAAGCTGCTACGTGCTTCTTAGCATGCAAGGAGAAGGATTACTATTGGTCCTGCACTGAGATGTTACTGTGGGTGTTGTAGAAGCTCAAGTGAAGGGTTAAGCATGGATGCAAGAGGGACAAAAAATAGATGGGCCTGATCTCCTTCTCATTTTGACCCTAGAGGTAGTTTATTAGCCAAAGCAAAGTTATTTTAGCAACCCTGGAGTCAGAGTTAAGGTCAGGACTTTTATGTTCCTTCAACTTGCTGATAGCTTTACAAAGAGAAAGAAATCATTGAAAAGCAGCCACACTGTTTCCCCTTCTCATTGCCTTTTCCCCACTGAGCCCGAGGGTTGCAGCAGCTCGTTGTGTGCAGATGTCTGCTCTTGGGAAGTTCCCACCTGCCTGGAGAGCTGGCGGTGGCCCCAGCAGCTGGCCATGGGCTGATCCAGCTTTCAGGCTCCAGCAAATTTATCTTGGAGAAAAATAACATATATATTGGGGGCATCAATGGCTTGAGTTTGGATTAATATTTTTCATTGAAAAAAAATAGTAGGAGATTCTGAAAAACAGAAGCATTCATTTAGACATTTTAATAATGAAAAAATAACAGCCTATTTTGGCTTGACAGTTTCCAGAGAAAAAGTTTCTCGTTTTCATTTCAGGGGAACATTTTCACTTAAAATTGATCTGTGTTTAAAAGAAAGGGTAACAAGAGACTAACACAATTGAAAAATTGATTTTTTCTTTTGCCTGAGAAAAATCCTGAAGGTTGACCTAAAAAAATTTATCTTGGGTTGTGTTGTTTTTTTGATGTTGTTCTTCTGCTTTGTGGAAATTAAAAGGAAAGAAGATATTCTACTGTATTTTCCTTTTGTTCAGTTCTGTCCTCCATTTTCACTTGGGTAGATAATGATAGGAGAAGGGGGAATGGTCTTAAACTAAAAGGGCTTAGATTTTGATTAGACATTACGAGGAAATTTTTCACTGTAAGGGTGGTGAGGCACTGGAACAAGTTGCCCAGAGAAGCTGTGGATGCCCCATCTCTGGAAGCGTTCAAGGCCAGGCTGGATGGGGCCTTGGCCAACCTGATCTAGTGGGTGGCATCCCTGACTATGTCAGGGGGGTTGGAACTAGATGATCTTTAAGGTCCCTTCCAACCCTAGCCATTCTGTGATTCTATGATTCACTCCCACTCCCACCCACCAACTCAACTGGGCTAACACATTTTTATGACCAACTCCATCTTTGAACAAAGGCGTGCCAAGGATTGCAACAGCTATCAAGTAATGTTTATTCATCATTGCTATGCTTTCAGTAAATCCTCACCAAATGCTCAGTTTCTGATAATCTGTTCTCTGGCTGCAAAGGGCCAAGCCCTGACTTGTGTAGCGGCATGTGGCGGAGTCACATTCTGCAGCTGGAGATGGAGACCAGCAGTCTGCACTTGGAGGGGTCCTTCCTAGTGATGAGCGAATCACCTGTTCTTGTTCTTATAGGGAACATTGCAGAAGGCAGGTAGTGTATTTCCAGGGAAAATTACTTGTGTTTGCCACAGAGCCCATAACTCAAACGTGATGCCAACCTTTTCATCATGTTACAAAGGAAGGTTTACTTCATCAGCTAAGAATGACACATGAGTATATCTCCATTTTACTTCTGTTTATGTTCCCTGAGATGAAGCTTTGAGTTTGCCATAGCAAACCCATCTAGAGTGTTCAGTTCTCACTGTTACTAGTGGAAATTTGCTTTCCTATTGTTGTCATGGATTATATTATTATATTAGCATGTGCTGTTTGAACAGTGTTTGTTAATTACATCAGACCGAAGCATATCTGAGATTACATTTGAGTAGTTACAATAACGAGAATACTGTAATCCTTTAAACCATAGCCAAAAAACACTGTTTACCTACCTATCCTGTGCCGAGAAAGAAATCAGCCATCGTGAAGGAGAGAGTGAGGGGTATGTGTCTGAGGAAGAGAAAGATCTTTAGACGTTTAAATTCCCTTTAGAAGGGGACATAAATCAGAAGCCTTTACGTCTGTTTGGCTTACTTCATTGATGTAATTGTGTTGCGTTGTGAAACGCACCGAAAGCATCTTGCCCTAAGGCCATCAGGGGGTGCCTTGGGTGATTTCCACTCTCATCTAAATAAAAGCCCTGCAGCCTGTGACTGCAGAGATGTCTTTTGCCTTACTGATTCAATCTTGTTTTCCATGAGCATCTATTTGATTACTTTAGTTTTCTCCCCCCTTTTTAAATACTGTTCCTCCTCTGAGCTGTCCCCTTTCAGTTGTTAGTCCTCATCACTTTATGCTGATGGCATACAACTTTATTTTAGTCCGTGACAACTTCGATGAGGACATATTTTTGTCTGCAGTTTTGTAAGTCTGGTCTCACCAAGAGCATGCGTGCAGTTTGGGCCAGGAGACGTGTTCATGAAGGAGGAATGAGAAATTAAATAAGCATCAGCAAGTTAATTGGTGTGAATGTTTGGCACACATTTACGGTCTATGGAAGAAAAATGATTCCAGGTGATTCTCTTCAACACATGCTTGCTTGGGAATCACTCATACAGCTCAAGCAATTTGGAAAATATTACCTAGTTATCATGATAGCACAAAGCAGCTTGGATTTGCAGACAAAGTTCACAACTTCATGTACTTCTTAGTTAGCAGTCAAGCTGCAAACAGTATGAATGCTAATATTTCTCTTATTTCTCTTTAAGTAAGGTTGTCTTCACCTAAAAAATTTGGTTGTTATGTGAGTCCTGAATTCCTCTATCAAAAAAAAGGAGCTTGGAAAAATTGTTTCTTACAGGTTCTTCTTTGTATTTGTCCAGGTGAATTTTGATAATTTTGATTATTTTCCAGTTTATTCCCTTTGTACTGCCAACACAGGATTTTTGTCTTTTCCAGTATTTAATCTCTGGTTTGCTCATGCCAGAGTTCAGCTTATTTTGCCCTGTGCTTGTGATACAGTTCTCCTCAAAAGCTGGAGGTCACAGTCTTTTCTGCAGAGTCTCATAGACACCAAAGGTCAACACCTTTCTTTTCTTCACCAGTAAAATATTGTCTTCTTTCTATTGTAAAGGCCTCGCTATATGCTAAGGGGATTAAAAAAAAAAAAAAAGTAATTTGAAACTTCTTTCTTAGTCGTCTAAAACGTTATATAGTACATTTATATAATGTGCCTTGTCATCCCAGGTCCTGCCCTAATAAAGACTTACGCTGAAGCTTGTCGTCATGCGCTCTGAGAATTGCCATTGAATTCAAGTGATTAATTAGCCAGAGGCATAAAGATCTGCCAAAGCGTAAGCTTTTTGTGGATCCAGTGCCTTTAGGTAGACTAGTAACTTATTTGGTGTTATTTACATAGTATCAGTGTTCTTGTAGCTGAGGTAGCCAGGAGATATAAGTGAGACAAGAATTGCAGGGGAAAGGAAGGATATTTTGCTTGACCAATAGATATACTTAAAAAGATAAGTCTCCTTTCATATACAAGAAAAAGGATTGTGCATTCAGCAGTGCATATGGAGCAGGGAGTGCTCTGGTTGTATAGATTATATATTTATTCTGTATATAAGTGCAATAGAAAGGGAATAAACCCATAAGTGCAATAGAAAGGGAATAAACCCTCCAAGCCCCAAAGCTGCTGGTGAGCCTGTCATTGAACCCTCCACATCTGAAGAAATCCTTGTATATCATATTTCCATTGCTCAGTCTCATTTCTTTATCCAAATTTTCTGAGAACTTTGTCAAAAATAATTGAAATGAGCTTTACGTTATAAGTAACTGTTTGTGTCTGTGGGTTTGGAAATCATAGGGTCATAGAACCATGGAGGTGGCTTGGGTTGGAAGGGACCTTAAAGATCATCCAGTTCCAATCCCCCTGCCATGGGCAGGGACACCTCCCACCAGACCAGGTTGCCCAAAGCCCCATCCAACCTGGCCTTGAACACCTCCAGGGATGGGGCATCCATAGCTTCTCAGGGCAAAGAAGTCTTTCACTTCTTTTTTGGTCACTAATGGTCCAGCCTGGCCTGATCTACAAGTCTCAGGCAAAGTTTGCTGTCCCTGCAGGTGAAGAAACTTTTTTATTGCATTGTGCTTAATCCTATTTTATTTTATTTAGAAGAGAAGGAGATGGTTGAAAGGGCAGTTCACAAAGAGAGGTTCCAGAGCTGTTTTCTGTGGTGTATGCTACCTCTGCAGGCACACAGGTAAATGTGCTCAGCACCCACTCAGAAGCTTATTCACCAAGGCATTTAAGTATGCACTTGAATAACATTAAAGTCAATGGGAGTAGTTTAAATATTGCTTGAGAAGAGAGAGGATGGACTCTTTTGGATTGAGGAGCACAGAAAGAAAACTGCTTTACTGAGACCACAGATGACAAAGCAGCAAAGTGGGGGCGGAAAGTGCTGCCTGTGGGTAACTGCAGCTCCCAGTGTGGTGGGCAGGAGAGCTGTGGCCAGTGTGACACACTGGGGACACGCCAGCACAGACGTCTTGGGACACCCTGCCTGCCCCGTGATACAGGGGGAGAGAAGCTGGCCGTGCCTTCACCTACCCACCTTCTCCTTCCCTCCTCGCTTGCGCCTGTAGTCAGATGCTTTTACAGCTGTAAAATGACCTCAGCAGTGGTGTAGGCAAAAGATAAATACAGATTGACACTCTAGCACCTCACTAATTCCAGCTTTTATTGAAGACCTAAGCAGAAAACATGGACAAAAATAGGGGTGCAGCACAGGGGTGTGGGTGCTGGGCAGGCCACAGGGGTTTGTGCCATGGGGGTCGGGAGCCTGGGGACTGCTCTTTGCCACCCTTCCCTTCCCTTTTCCTTCCCTTCCCTTCCCTTCCCTTCCCTTCCCTTCCCTTCCCTTCCCTTCCCTTCCCTTCCCTTCCCTTCCCTTCCCTTCCCTTTTCCCTTCCCTTTTCCCTTCCCTTTTCCCTTCCCTTTTCCCTTCCCTTCCCTTCCCTTCCCTTCCCTTCCCTTCCCTTCCCTTCCCTTCCCTTCCCTTCCCTTCCCTTCCCTTCCCTTCCCTTCCCTTCCCTTCCCTTCCCTTCCCTTCCCTTCCCTTCCCTTCCCTTCCCTTCCCTTCCCTTCCCTTCCCTTTTCCCTTCCCTTTTCCCTTCCCTTTTCCCTTCCCTTTTCCCTTCCCTTTTCCCTTCCCTTTTCCCTTCCCTTTTCCCTTCCCTTTTCCCTTCCCTTCCCTTCCCTTCCCTTCCCTTCCCTTCCCTTCCCTTCCCTTCCCTTCCCTTCCCTTCCCTTCCCTTCCCTTCCCTTCCCTTCCCTTCCCTTCCCTTCTTTTCCCTTCCCTTCCCTTCCCTTTTCCCTTCCTTCCCTTCCCTTCCCTTCCCTTTTCCCTTCCCTTCCCTTCCCTTCCCTTCCCTTCCCTTCCCTTCCCTTCCCTTCCCTTCCCTTCCCTTCCCTTCCCTTCCCTTCCCTTCCCTTCCCTTCCCTTCCCTTCCCTTCCCTTCCCTTCCCTTCCCTTCCCTTTTCCCTTCCCTTTTCCCTTCCCTTTTCCCTTCCCTTTTCCCTTCCCTTTTCCCTTCCCTTCCCTTCCCTTCCCTTCCCTTCCCTTCCCTTCCCTTCCCTTCCCTTCCCTTCCCTTCCCTTCCCTTCCCTTCCCTTCCCTTCCCTTCCCTTCCCTTCCCTTCCCTTCCCTTCCCCTTCCCCTTCCCCTTTCCCTTCCCCTTTCCCTTTCCCTTTCCCTTTCCCTTTCCCTTTCCCTTTCCCTTTCCCTTTTCCCTTCCCTTTTCCCTTCCCTTTTCCCTTCCCTTTTCCCTTCCCTTTTCCCTTCCCTTCCCTTCCCTTCCCTTCCCTTCCCTTCCCTTCCCTTCCCTTCCCTTCCCTTCCCTTCCCTTCCCTTCCCTTCCCTTCCCTTCCCTTCCCTTCCCTTCCCTTCCCTTCCCTTCCCTTCCCTTCCCTTCCCTTCCCTTTTCCCTTCCCTTTTCCCTTCCCTTTTCCCTTCCCTTTTCCCTTCCCTTTTCCCTTCCCTTTTCCCTTCCCTTTTCCCTTCCCTTCCCTTCACTTCCCTTCACTTCCCTTCACTTCCCTTCACTTCCCTTCACTTCCCTTCACTTCCCTTTTCCCTTCCCTTTTCCCTTCCCTTTTCCCTTCCCTTCCCTTCCCTTCCCTTCCCTTCCCTTCCCTTCCCTTCCCTTCCCTTCCCTTCCCTTCCCTTCCCTTCCCTTCCCTTCCCTTCCCTTCCCTTCCCTTCCCTTCCCTTCCCTTCCCTTCCCTTCCCTTCCCTTCCCTTCCCTTCCCTTCCCTTCCCTTCCCTTCCCTTTTCCCTTCCCTTCCCTTCCCTTCCCTTCCCTTCCCTTCCCTTCCCTTCCCTTCCCTTCCCTTCCCTTCCCTTCCCTTCCCTTCCCTTCCCTTCCCTTCCCTTCCCTTCCCTTCCCTTCCCTTCCCTTCCCTTCCCTTCCCTTCCCTTCCCTTCCCTTCCCTTTTCCCTTCCCTTCCCCAAGCTTCTGCTCCCAGCGGCTGGTTTCCCATCATCATTATTGCCTGTTCATCTCAGAAAGACCAGACTCAGGAGGAAGCTGCCTGATAGTTTTTGTTTGTTTGTTTTTTGTTTTAAGGGTTTATCAAAACATTGCCTTGTGTCCATTTTAAGGCAGGGTTCAAGCATGCCTTTTGGAAAGGTTATTATGCAGGCGGCCCTGTGGTACTGCAAACATATCTCCCTGCGCGGTGAAGTGCTAAAGTAAATTTTGTGCTTTGTAAAACATAAAGCATTATTAAAATAAAGCACTTGGAGCATAAATTATAAATGTGGTGCCCTGCTGGTTGCATTTTTGGCTTTCCAATTTATAAAATCTCTTCCATGCATCTACCTGAATCTTTCTACCACTGCTTTTGTTAACAGCCATCTTAGGCACCATATTATAGAAATGATGGCAGGAGCCCTCAGTAACACATCAGTTTTACCATTTGATATTCTTGATCTGCAAGCAGGTTGGAATCTCTAAAGAAATTGTTCCTGCCAGCGCTGTGGTTTTCATTTTGTTACCGGCAGAAAGAGTTTTTGTTGCAGTCCTAGCTTTGTCTCTGAGTAGCTTTCTGTTTGGTAATTAAGCTGAGATTTCAGAGAGAGAAAGGTTTTGCCTTTCTCGTGTTTGCTGCTCTGCTAGAGTTAGACCAACTTACACCAGCAGGGAGTGAACATTTCTCCCCAGGCACACAATAACATATTTTAAACAGTTCAGGATGCTGTGGGGTTCATTCATTCACTGGAGAAGTGTCTCAATTTTGAAACGCACCAGCTGGAAAAGAGACATCCTGTTTTGGCTTTTTACAAGTAGTTCTTCTAGGTCTTTCTGCTCTTGTAAGTAAAGTGAATCCAAGAGTAGAAGCTGGCTATCTCTTCCTGTGACCTCTATGTACTCATCTTGCTTTTCGATAGGTTACAAAACAAGGTAAGTTTGTGCACAGTCTCCCTCGAGATGCAGCACTGGGATGCAGGCTTTTAGTGATTCACAAAGCAGAAGGGTGCTCACTGCCAGCCCGCTCGACGAGCTCTTGATAGAAATCTTTCAAAAGCACTGGGGAAAAAAGTAGCAAGTCCAGAGATTTATTCTGCTGTCACTGGTGTGGATCGGGACACGCACTGACAAAATCTGTGTAACCTGATGTGCGGACAAAATGAAGCCTGTCAGGTTGCTCTTTATGGATGTAGATTGTCCAGACTGGGCCACGAATACACGTGGTCATCTGAGTAATGTGGTAATCACTTCACACAATGAGATTATAGACCTTGTTTGCAGATACAGGCTGTTTGTTTGCACAGTTTTGAGTCACTGGTTCAATACTTCTGCCCTAAGCTGAGGGACTCATAGATGTGGGTGCATGTTAGATGCAACTCATTAAGCTGTAATCTTTATTATCAGATGCTGCCTTTGCTTCAATTGCAGGAGGGTTTCTGATATGTATTTTTCCACCTTCCCAGTCCATCCGACTTTTTGTAGCCATGCAGAAACAAGCGAACAGAAAAGCTAAAACAGAAGGCCTTACACAAAGACTCAATAAATTCTGCCAGCCAGACTGACTCTCCAAATTGTAGAGCAAGGCATCAAAGGCATTCGTTCCTACATGCTACTGGTGTGCCGTGAAGCTCTCCGTATTCACAAGGCACCTTCTGGAGTGACCGCAAGATTCATATATGGGACTTTCCACCCAACCATGCTGAGTTTACAGAAATGTATCTTACTTGCAAACCATGTCTTTCGGCCTGTAAAGAGAATGGCACAGAAACACCCAAAGGACAACAACAACAGAGCCAAAAATCTACTGCATATCATGGTTTTAGGGACCTTTGAAAATTAATTTTCCAGGTCTACATGTGTTATTTTATTTTCCTGAGGCTGAGTCACTGTCAGGAAAGAAAAAAAGAGCTTTTGTAAACTCATTACTGAAAAGAAATATACTCCAGACTGTCACATCTTGGCTTTAGTGCTGGAAGGAGAGAGGAACAAAATCCATTGAGGAGACTGACAAAAGCCTTTACATAGGTAGTGATACGCATGCCACATGCTGTTAACCGCAGAGCTGGAGATGTTACCTGTTTGTTGAGCAAAAGAAGGAAGATATGTGGCTGAGAGCTTTTCACCCGGGGCTGGGATGTGCTGCCTACAGCACCTGCTCAGCCTCATGCTGTGCAGCCTGTCTGCTGCACCTGCGAGGTCTGGGGAGGCTGCAGAGTCGGGACAAAAATCCCCATTGTATGGCAACTGCTGTCAGCTCTCATGGCAGCACCCGGAGCCAGGAGGGGGTGAGACAGAGGGTAGGAAGAAGCAGCACAAAGAGGAAGAAGAAAACCCATTTGGTGTTCTACAAATGCTGATAAAATAAAATTGAATGCCAGGAAAAGAAAATGTACAATTGAAACAGATGCTCCTGGCAGCCCAGAGCTCAGGTAAGCATGTGGTGGCAGGCGAGCCTCAAGCCGCATCATCTCACACAACAGGCATCATTCTTCATTACTGTTGTTGTTTACTGCATTGGTTGACAAAATGTCTTATGCACATGAATAATCAAGTTAAACAGATGGGAAAAAATCCTGCTCTGTGCATCAAAGACTTAATTAATGAGATCTTTGTTATTCATTTCACAGTAGCAATAACACCTGAAGTTGCTGACGATCACCCAGGTTTAGATTCCTGGGATCAGCTATTGGGACAGATTTTCTATAAAGCTTGGCAGCGAAACTCGGAGTTGACCTAAAACCACCTACTAGACTTCAGACCTGCATTGCTTTAGAAGAAAGACTGTCTACGTTTTGGAAACCTGACTCAATCCACCGCACAATTTTGACGACTGTCCGCAGCCAAACTTGGCATCGGGCAAAGTCTAAGATGTTAGCATATATTATCAAGTCCCCTTCTGTTTTCTTCTATGGCGGTAATGTTCAGACTATTTAAGAAAAAGAAATATCTGTCATCTTGGCAACGTAGATGACTTTGAATCTCGGTTCTCCACTCCTCCCTGAACATCTGAATTTTTCTCTGAAGCTGGTTCAGTGACATAGTTCAGCTGGCACTGACAACTTCTGAAAGAAGTTGTAAAGCTTGACGAGAACAGCATAAAGAGGATTATATCAGCCTTGGAAGTATAAATATCTCTGAAGACATTAATGTTGGAAATAAACATCTCTGTGTGTGCACATGTATAAACATATAATATTTATACATACATAATAAACATGTAATAGAGAGTTATTTTCTGGGCAATATCACACACCTTGACACTACCCTTTCACATACAAGTTTTCTGATTCTTTCCTTGAAAAAAGATTTCTCAAATTTCCTTCCATATATGAACTTTGAATTTGTATTGCATATCCAACGTTAAATTAAAATTGACATTTCTGTGCCACCTGCGATGCAAGGATTGCTGTCAGGGACTGTTAACCAATTTAATGCTATACTGAGTTAGAAACAAAAAGGAAAACTGTGAAGCTTTTTATCATGAAATTTAATACTGCATTTAGAGGAGAAGTATATTTTTGTTTCTAGGCCCACTGAGTCTTTTGAATGCTTTCCTGGAGAAAAAAAAAATGCAAATGCATCTTTTTCTTTTTCTTTTTTTTTTTTTCAGATGTTGATAAATTTCTTTGTTTTCTCCAGTCAAAATATTTTTTGTAGGATTTTTTTTTCCATGTCTTTTCCAGTTGGGGCATTGTCAAATGCCCACAGATGTTTCTTTCCCCACTGCGGTGGTGCAGTATCTCATGGTATTCATGAGGGCTACTAAGGAGCCTCCATATGAATCTGGTTGCTAGCATTTCAGTCGTATTGTGACATGACTCATGATTGTTTCTCAGAAATTGGGGAATGGGGAAAAAGGAGAAAATTCTTTAATTAAAAGACATCAGGTAAAAAGCAGTGTTTTGTTTTTGTTGTGGTAAAAATATAAAGTCACATTTTACAGATGTAAATGTAGAACCCTGAAATACTGACACATTCTCTTATCACACACAATGCTGAGGTTCTCTTGCAAATCACTTTAAAACTGCAATTAAAAATGTACAAAAAAATTTTCAAAAGAAAAAAAAAAATAGCCTCTCTTGCTGTGGCAGTGCTTTCTGGTGAGAGAGGATCTAGAAAAGAAATATGTACTTTTTTGGGTGGGTGCTGTTGGTGCCATCACTCTCCTCCAATGTGAGGAGCTCACCTCTAGGGCATGGGAGGGCAACCATCCCATTCCCTCTCATTACAGGGACCTGCAAACAACTCTGCTTTTCTGGCATACACAGCCTCAGAAATGAAACCCAGCTGATGGGCATTGATGTTTCCTTCAATAAAGTCACAGTTCCTCATGGCTGTGGTCTGGCTGTTTTTTGGTGGAAGGAGAGAGGGTGTGAGGAGTTTTGTGGCTTTTCTTACTCTCAGCTGTTAGAGCTGTCGCCAGGTCCCCCTCATGTAGCTTCTGACAGGCCACACAGGTGGCATCTGGCCTTAGGAAGGGAAAATGTCCATTGCGTGAAGTATTGGCCTGCGTGGCTAAGGAGTCGGACCTGGGCCTTACTCCCAGAGTGCAGGCTCTGGCCTGGCCTCCCATAAATCATGTCGTCCTCCTCAGATAGCTTTTGCCCCACAACCTAGCAATGATATACCTTCCTCAAAATGGTGGCAAGTTGGCTGCAGAAAGGTGGCAACTGATTTTAAATCCCTGATATACATACAGCCTGCTGTCTGCAAGATTTTTCTGGGGCGTCAGAAATCTGTTGTCTACCAACCTGCCCCAATTTCCTTGGACAAATGTTCCCATTAAACTTTATTGTTTTCTAGTTTTAGGTCTTCACACCTGTGTCCACGGTGCAGCTGAAACATCTGTTCTTCACTTTTGCAGCTGGAAGCTGGAGTCCCTTTCTCTCCTACATGTAGTGTAAAAAAGGTGCCAGTTATGTCTGAATTGGGTCTGGGAGAATTCTCATTATTCTCCCCCACCCCACTCCCCAAAAAGAAAAAGACTTTACACCTTGCCTGTTGTGATTATAGTGAACAGGCATCTGTTCTGCCCCTAAGGGAGCAGTGACAACCCGCTTGGCCAGAAATAATGTGCTAAAGATTGGGACATCCAGAACTCAGTGAAAAGGAGAACAGAAGTGAAATTAATTTTGTTTTGGCTTTCTCTTTATTGAGTATATAATTCCCTTGTCACATCCTTTAGCTATATGCTTCATCCCTCGGGCTTTAAGTCTTAATTTTACTGAAATCTCTTGCTCACAACCTTCCTGCAGGCAGGGCTGAAACACTGCACGGTGGAGCAATGCACCAAAACTAATGGAAAACAGAATTGTATTTTTCAGGCTTCAACATGGGGCCTGGAAAAACTATTTGACACCACGGGTTGTGCAGCTGCTGGGGAAAAGTGCTTTTGTGCCAAGAGAAATGTTCCCAAACTGCTGCTGGCCCTTGTTAAAGCTGAATGTATTTCTAGCTCTGAGTGTAGTGAATATTTGGTGACAAGCGTTGATGACAGCTTTTTAGGTGTTACAGCTTTAGAGGCAGAAAGAGTTCTGAGCAATTGCTTACTCCATAGGCTAGATCCGTCTTGTTTGATAAGTGGAGGTGAAGATTTATAAGCAAAATGGTAGGAGTCCAAAGGCCTTTAGGAACTGAAGGGTGGCGAAAAGTAATTTCTGTGAGCCTTTGGTGTTCTGTCCCAGTGTTGAGGATTTTATCATTTTCTCATGCCTTAAATATTACTTTAATGAAAATAACTTTTGTTGTTGTTGTTGCTGCTTATGTGTAGTATCATTGTGCTGTAACTACTAAGTCTTTGTTTTTGTCCAGAGATGGAAGGAGCAGGCTTGTCTGGTATTATGTCCACTTAGCATAGGATCACAAAATTACCAAAACTGGATTCTCAACAGAGTTCCTTTCTGCAATAAAATAAAAGATAAAGTTCATAGGTGACTAAGTGGACAAGATTTCAAGCCATTTTCTCTTCCTTTTGCTGCACTTATTTTTGTTGAAAAAAAGATTTCCCACCATTATGCTCTCTGAATTGCCCTGTCAGAGAACTCTTTTTAGCTGTATTTTACCAAATGTCTAATAGATGCTGAAACCTTCAGCCAAGAGAGCCTGGCCTTTGTGGCTGCATACATACATACACAGATCTCAGCCAGTCTCTGCTGAATACAATACCATAAAACCACAAAATGTTCAGTTTCCAAGGAAACAGTGAGCTCCACTTTTTGACAAATGTACACAATTTATTACTCATTTCTACAACCACACTGGTTTCTAACCATTTTTCTGCAGCTAGAATAGTATGTTTTCTAACACAAAACGAGAGAAGCTGGCTCTTGCTGTAGGACAGAGCTTTCTCCGGGATCACCATGGTTTCACCCTGTCAGCGGATTTCACTTGTTCGTGAACCTCACGAGAAATGGTGTTGGATGCGCGTGGTTCAGAGGTGACCTCCAGAGGAAGTCAGCCAGCTGGTGGTCCAGTGACCTTGGGCTGCCTATCTAAGGGTGTGCTGATAAGCCCTCTCTGAGATTTCCAAAAGCTCTTAGGAACCTCTTTCACTTTGAAATCAACTCATTACCACAGCTGCAGCCTGTCAGGGAAGTGAAGTGAGAGCTAACAGAAAAATCTTTCCCTCTATTATTTGGATGTGCCAAGGGGAAAAGTATGGCACTTGTTCTTCCCACCTCTCCCCACCTCACACCAGAGGAGTGCTTAAGTGCTCAAGAAAGTACACGTATGGGTGGCCTGAGAGCCACTCTGTACTAATGTCACCACCACTGCCAAGAGCATTTGCTGAGATTATTGGAGATCACTCAGGTTGGAAAATTGTTTGACGGTGGAAGTACTTTATTCTACCAAAAAATGCCAAAACCAGGAAGGTCCAGACAGGCAAAGCATTGGGCAGTTGTGGTGAACCTTTCATCTCACTTCTGGCTATGTTTTAAAAAGCCTTGGATTTATTTTTTTTTCTTGCTGGATCTCTGATGGTGCCAACACCTTGCCATAGATGTCCCATGGGTGCCCTGACCACTCCTCTTGTTCTGAAGTCACAGAATCACACAGAATCACAGAATGGTTGCGGCTGGAAGGGACCCGAACTCGTGTTCAGGAGCCCCTGCCCCAGGGACATGGCAAAGTAGACAGCATGGGATTTTATCTGTTGGCTGAGTGGTGATGAAAGTGGCTCTCACTGGTCAGACTGGTCAGACTCACCAGCAAAATACAGGCAGAGTGATGCATGATGTTTCCCCAAGGCAAGCATCTGCACACAGAGTAACACTTTGAAGCCTGGTATATGGACAGTCAGAACAAAACTGTGCATCTGAAACCACTGAGAGATAATTGAAATAGCCACAGAGAGTCCTCCGCCAGGCTCTGAAAGCCTGACTTTTAGAGGCTCATAGTGCCTGAAAGAAATGCTTCAGGCTGAAGCAAGGCTTATTTTTATGCCCTTTTACAGTACAGAACATAAACACTCTCAGTAAGGAGACTTACATATTTAGCACTTGTGGTGAAATGGAGGACGAGGAAGCCATTAGCTGGCACATGCTGCATCCCTGCTGGAGCAGCGCAAAGCTGTGGATTGCATTAAGGGCAGACACAAGAGGACTGTGCTTGAAAACCCCAGGGTGAATACTGTAGGATCTGCTTACCCTGAAGGGTTGAATGGCAAGCAGATAACACACATTTTACCCAGCGGCATTGCTGCAGATTTAGAAAGCCACAATTCTAATTTCAGTTGTGAGCAGAAAGGTTTAGAAGAGAGCTACAAGGCTACAGTTTTTATCTAGATAAGAATTGGACTGGTATTTGGCTTTAAGGCTTAGGGACAAATGAGAGTTATAACTGGAAGTTCAGGTTTTTAATTAAGTTGCTGATATCCCATAACTGAGCCTGCTAAGTTCTCAGATCACCATGCCAGAAATTATACATTTCCATTGTTGTTGACCATACAAGAATGGGCAGTCCCGGTCAGTCCTGGCCAAAACAGGAAAAGAGACACCTCCAAGCATCCCTCTTAGCCCCAAACCAACACAAATTCCTATCTGAGAACTCCATACTCTACAAAGTGAGCAAAATGGTGGAGGTTCTGGAGGTTCTAGGTTTCAAGTCCGGTCTGTCTCTAATTGTCATGGATCAGGACTACCATACACTGACTTCATGCTGATGGAAGCTTTCAAAGTGCCATCACTTCTGATAAAATTTCCTCCTTTTTCTCCTGAGCATCAACCCAGGCTGTTTTCCCAAGAAATGCACAACTCAGCCGCGTACTATCTATGATCAATCATGAACAGCCTAGAAAAAAAACAGTTAAAATTTTCCTCGGGCCTCAGACTGTGGAGGACCTGCCATTGCTACCATTAAGGTAACAGCAACTGGCATCACAAAAATATACTTTTATTATACTTCCGTTTATGGTACAAAAATATGATATTTTTTGAGTTTCAGCATGATCTGTTGGTTTTGTTGTTGTTTTGTTTGTTTGTGAGAATTGGATCTTTTAATTAGGTTAATTGCTTTCTTCTTTAAGTTTATATACACTGAATTTAATCAATGTACCACTAAATTTGATAAAGCTCTGTGTGACCCATCCTGTTTTTTTTCATAACAGATGGTACCTGAGGAGGAAGTTGGACTAGATGACCCCCAGAGGTCCTGAATTTTCCCATTATCCTAAAGAACTCTAGGAAAGCTGTGATGAGAAGTTTGGAATCTGAACACCCATATTGCTCTAATGTCACCACAGCGAGCAGACCTTGCATCCTTTTGGGGCACTGCAATCTCTCAGAAAAGAAAGAAAATTTAAATGACACAGTGGCTGACAAATATACAGCCTATTGTCTTTCTTCATATTGTCATTATTATTTGCAGTCATGTTTTCTAATGACTATATAAGATAATTGTATCAAGTTCAATTCAAGGCAATTGCCTCATGCCATGCAAATATTGTTTTACAGTAATAAAAAGTAATTTTTGGAAGCTCACAAATAACTGTCTCAAGTTATTCCAAAGCCAAATTGAAGTGTTAATGTGGTTAGTGAAAATGATTTTGAATTAGCCACATTATTAGCTTTTCAAGAGACAAAGAGAAATTGGAATTCTCGTGGGTTAAAGGATTTGGCTGTGAGAAAATATTTGCTCAGGCACAAGAATGTCATTAAGGGGATGAGGAAGTGATGCTGGATATGTTGCTTTATCTCACTCCATGATTTTGTTTCTAAAGCTTTATTTGCCTACCAGGATACAGAGGGGCATTGGTAAAACATGGCTGAAAAAATATCTGTCTAACAAAATCAAAATATTAATTGGCTGGGACTCAAATAAAATTCAGACCCAGAAGTGGTCAGAAATATATACCTTTTTCATGTGCAAAAATTATTTTGACATACTCTTTAAAAATGCTAATAGAGTGATAAATTCTGGAAGAAAAGATCCTAAAAATCAATGATCAGAACAAAAAAGGAGGCCCTGCTATGTATCCCAATAGCTCATGAAGATACAGGTTAATTTTGAACTGACCTAAACCAGAATGTTGACCACAAATAAAATCTTAGAAGATAATGTTTTTTTATTACTAGTGGTAGATCAAAACATTGTAGAAATAATATTATTACCTCCTTCCCCCATGCTCTCCCCAGTAATTTTCAGAAGTACATTTTCTATTCAGAGACACTTCTAAAAAAGAATAAAATAAAAATTGCTGACTAGCTCTCTATACTGGAAAGGAGTCCATTCTGGCAACACTTTCTTCCATCCCCTGACAGTTTTAACGCTGTGCCAGGAAATGGGGTCGCATACATTTATCCATGCTGGTCCTGTGCCATCATGGCATTATAGATGCTAGAAGGTCAAATAATACTAAGCCTTCTTGTAACAGCCTCGTCCTGTCATGTGAATAAAGTGGAGTTTATAATTTCATTTTAAATAATGAAATTAGCTGATCACCCTGTTGTTTGAACCCTGCTGAAGAAGTCAGTTAGTGTTATCACAAATGTGAGTGATGGATGAAATAAACAGCGGGAGAACAGAGATGGCATTTCTTTTCTTTCTTTCTTTCCTTTTTTTTTTTTTTTTTAATGCGGAAAAGAGAAGAAGATGTTCTCCAGCTGTGTAGAAAGAGTTCAAATCGCAATCACTACCCCATTTTGCACAAACCACTGGATTCTTTGGAGGGCTGGTTAGTATTCGGATAGTTAATGAAGAGCAAAGGAAAATTACTATTTTTACTAAAGACATACTTCATTTTGCTGGCTGGAGTTAGCTTATATTGCTGGGAAATGTGTCATACTCAATTTGTTCCTATAAAGCGGGGGAGATAAAGTAGTTTGAAGTATTACAAGCTAAGCTTTACAGTGGGGGTGTAACTCTCAAACTCCCTTGGAAAAAGAGGGGAGTTATGATAATTTGGAAAGTTCCTCATGAGTTCTGGTTGATATTAAGAAATTGATGTGCCATGAATTACTGTTCTAATCTGCCATTTGATTATGGGACTGCATGCTCTGTACGATCATTGCGGTTCCATATTTTCATTTCCGATGGTGGTAGGCTGGTGGCTGAAACTGGGGAATTTGGCCTAAAAATGTGTGAATTCAGAGAACAGAATCTCTGCCCAGGAGAAAGGAGAGGCACTAATGGTCTCAATTGCATCAGGCCAGACTCATCCCATATTCTGCGTCTTAGCATGGCGTCAGAGAAAAAAAAAAAAAAAAAAAAGCCATGGGAAGGGTGCAGTAATACTTTCCCACAATACTTTGAGTTGCAGAAGCAATCTGACTTGCCTCAGGGCAATTCTCCCCTCTGAAAACCTGCTGCATGCTAATGCAGCCAAGGAACATACATAGGATCCTGTTATTTTTTATTTAGGTATGCAGACTGCCTGTGTACAAAGCCATGGTCCCCAGCCTGCGGCTGGTGATCAACAAGTTGTTTACCTGGCCTCTGACCTTGCTTGCAGAGACAGGAAATAAAGAAGTTAATTTGGAAATTTGCAAGGGAATTCGCAGGGGAGCTCAGAGGGGAAGGAGATGCTTGCGGCATGATATGTGGTCAGCACAAAACGTGTTGCTCAAGAGCTACGGGAGTCCAAAAGGAGACCTACTCGGCAGTATCTGCCGAAACTAGTCTTTGTCTTTCCATGAGGCATTTCTAAATCCTTGTAGAGCTTCTCAGCTTGTTTGCTTTCACTACCATACCTCTCTGCAGGGATGACTGGAATTGGAGGCTGCATTACAGGCTGAGCTCCGGCAAGGGATTAATTTAACTACTGAGAAGTCCAGGAGGTCAGCCCGGGTGCTGGGAATCTGATGATCCTGGGCTGGGAAACTGCAGTTCTGCAAAAAGCTACCAGAGAGGTCACAAAGTGGGTAAAAGAGCAGGACAATGTTTGCATCCCAGCACAGTGAGACCAAATTTCTTAGGTTTGAGTAGCTGTAACAGAGCCACCAGTTAAGTGGTAGAAGATTTTGTGCCATCTGGGTTTGCACAGTCTCATGAACCACTGTTGCCTGCCCCTATGAGGATGCTTCTTAGGAGGATTTGAGAAAGGTTGTGTGTTATTAAAATTCAGGTGGCACTGGGCTTTATCAACTGTTAAAAAAATTATCAAGCCATGGCTCATCAATACTCACAGCAGGCAGTGCTGTGGGCTTCTGCTCAATTTCAGATAATAGCAATGTTGCCACCATATTAGCGTGAAAGATGGATGTGAATTAGAATATGATTAATCATTGTTGGCCTTGTTTGGCTGATGCATGTTTGCTTTTTAGGTAATATGTATGTATGACTTTGTTGGATGCACAAATACCTATTATGCATGTACAGCCACACAATTTCTTTCAGGTTTAGTTAAATAGAATGAATCATTTTGAAGGGAGTCAGGCACTTTGAATACTTTACACTGACATCACAGACAAGAACAAAACTTAACAGTATGCCCACACATCATGTGTATGCAATTTTTAGCAGCATTCTTTTTTATTATCAAAAGCAACCACAGGTGATTTAAATCATTGACATATTACAAAGATTCCATGTACTTTTGCTTATCTCTATTCCTATAGTGTTTTTTTTTCAGTCGTGGAAAGGTGAAAGAAAGGCAAGAGTTGTATTTAGTGAGATCCTGATTCTTCAGAACCTTTATAAATACCATTTTTCTGACAAAGATCTACACAATAATGGTGTAAAACACAAATCCACTTCTTCATGCCTGAAACAGACTGACAAGGAAATAAAACTCAGATGGTTTTCCATTTCTTTTCGGGTCTTACCAGTACCCTTGGCTGGGTAGATATTTAAATATGGATTTGCAAATAGATATTTCCATGAGGCTGTAGCATCTATGAATTTTGAAAACAGGAAGTTTATGTAGAGGTGAAAAATATCAAAAGCTGCTTCAGGCTCTGTGGTGTCCACTTATATAGCCTAAAGAATTTTTCCAGCTCTCTGGATTCAATGTGTATCTTCTCCTTTGAATATGATTGTAGGCAAACTGGTTCTGATCTTTATATTGCCAGTCAGCAAAAGCCTCTGAGCAGTTCTAAGGTGCTATGTAGTTGTGCATCCAGCCTTTTGGTGGAAAGCTAAAATATTCTGATAGTACTTATCAGAGTTCAGTTTCAGGTACCTAAAACCCTACTCTACCTATAGGTCAAAGTCTCAGAAAAAAAAAAAAAAAAGTCTTTGATGTGACATAGCCTGGTCTTTAGGAAAAAGAAGCATGTGTTTCAAGAGAATCTCAAGGGATGAATCTCAGATGAAGATTTGGACTCATACAGGCAAATGTTAGCTCAAGTCACTAGAACTGCAGCTTTCTTGAGCAACATGGATATTTTCAGTGGAAAAAAAAAATCTTCTGTGGAAAACAGCTTTAGGCTCATAGATAAATTTGAAAATTGTATTTGTATTAGTCCCTCATGCCCAAACCAACCCTTTCAGAATGAACCCTGGCCTTTGACTTTCTCAGCAACATCCATACATACCTTTGGCTGCTGCAGCCACAGCTGTGAGGAGCAGCAGTGAGACTCAAGCCAAGCCAAGAAGACTGGACAAAAAGTCACATTCTCTAGTTTTGTACTGAAGAACACTTCACTTTTCTTGGCAACAACCCTAGGACTTTAAGACTTACTGTTGCCTTTCTGAGCTTTAGCTAGGATACTCATGAGAGGAACCACACCAAAACCAGTGAGACAGGAACTCAGAAATGCTGAGCTGTTTCACCAGCCCAGAATCTTTATTTCAATCCACCAGTTTCTCCCCACCCAAGTTATAATGATATTTCCTAATCCTCTCTTCCAGGAGGTGGAGACTTAAATGTTGTCTGGAGTTCCTGACAAGATCAGTTATCATTTCTAATATCCTTGTTCTGCTAAATTTCCATTTCCTGGATGGATGTGTGAAGGGTGTATATTCTTGTGTACATGTATGTGTAACTGCACATGAATGTTACAGTTCTTCAGGCCATATAGTTATATGTCTCCATATGTGTTTAACTTCCTCTGATGTTAATGGAAGATATAAATGCCTTTGTGGACAGATGTTTTAGAGAAAGGAATGTTTACCTAAGTGGATGTCACGGTTTTGGCTGGGATGGAGTTTATTTTCTTTGTAGAGGCTTGTATGATGCTGTGGTTTGTATTTTTGATTAAAGTAGTGTTCATAACACAGCAATGCTTCACCTGTTGCAGAGCAGTGCTTACACAGAAACAAGGACTTTCAAGCTCCTCGTGCTGCCCTGCCAGGGAGGAGGCCGGGGGTGCACCAGGAGCTGGGGGGGAACACAGCCAGGACACCTGGCCCAGGCTGGCCAAAGGGAGGGAATTATAGAAGAGCTTGGGTTGGAAGGGACCTTAAAGATCCCCTAGTTCTAACCCCCCTACCATGGGCAGGGACACCTCCCACCAGACCAGGTTGCCCAAAGCCCCATCCAGCCTGGCCTTGAACACGTCCAGGGATGAGGCATCCACAGCTTCTCTGGGCTACCTGTGCCAGTGCCTCACCGCCCTCTGAGTGAAGAATTTCTTCCATATATCTAATCTAAATATACCCTCTTTTAGTTTAAAGCCACTTGTCCTGTCACTACACTCCCTGACAAAGAGTCCGTCCCCAGCTTTCCTGTGGGCCCCCTTTAGGTACTGGAAGGCCGCTGTAAGGTCTCCCCAGAACCTTTTCTTCTCCAGGCTGAACAACCCCATCTCTCTCGGCCTGTCTTCATAGAAGAGGTGCTCCAGCCCTCTGATCACCCTCGTGGCCCTCCTCTGGACTCACTCCAACAGCCCGACATCCTTCTTTTGTTGGGGGCCCCAGACCAGGATGCAGCACTCCAGGTGGGGCCTCACAAGTGCAGAGTACAGGGAGACAATCACCCCCCTTGACCTGCTGGCCATGCTTCTTTTGATGCAACCCAGGATATGGTTGGCTTTCTGGGCTGCAAGCGCACTCAGCCAGCTCATGTTGAGCTTCTCAATATAACATACCATGTGGCATCATGCTCAGCAATAAAAGCCAGGATAAGAAGGAGGAAGGGGGACACTGGGAGTGATGATGTTTGTCTTCTCAAGAAACTGTTATGCATGTTGAACTCTGCTCTCCTGGAAGTGGCTGAACATCTGCCTGCCAATGGGAAGTAGCAAATGTATTCCTTGTTTTCCTTTGCTTACACATGCAGCTTTTGCTTTACCTCATAAACTGTCCTTATCTCAACCCATGAGTTCTCACAGTTTTACCTTTCTGATTCTCTCCCCCATCCCACCTGGGGAGTGTAAGCGAGCAGCTGTGTGGTACTCAGCTGCCTACTGAGGCTAAACCACAGCAGTGGACTTTTCCTGTTGATACATTTTATCACATTTCTATAAAAACATTTATTACTGTGGGAAATTATCAGAAAATCGTCTTAATGACCTTATCTAAAATCTGTTTCAGACTGCGTAATCAGTGAGTAGTTGAGAGAACCAGAAAGATCTCAGCTTTCTAAAAGCATAGGGCCTCTTTGGTTTAATCACATGCACTGCTGCAATGTGGGCAACCCCCAAAGGCAGAACAACCGTGGCCTTAGCACCGTATCCCGGCACAAGTCTGGTGCCACTCATGATCCCTGCTAGTGTACAGGCACACAGACCTCAGCAAGTGGGTTATGAAGCCCTTCCATGACCACAGATTGACCTTGTATTTAAGACAGCTGATCTCAAACCAGAATGTGCACAGCAACACTCAACATCATGCACTGGATTTAATAAATGTCATCAACAGATGTGAAGATGTATGGGAAACCACCATCCTTAAAAATTATTATATATATAAAAGAAGTTAATCAAACGGCAGTGACTTTAGTGCTAGGTTGACCACTGCAATTTAATGTTAATAACATATCCATTCTCTTTCATTTGCACTTTTAAATTGCAGTTTACTCTTTAGTTCAACCAGAATAAAATACTACACATGAAGAAAATGCATTTCTGTCATAGCCTCCTTTGAACTCACACTATGAGTTATAGAAATTGTTAAAACCATTAGTGTGAACATTGTCTTTTTTGGATTTGTATATATCTTCCAGTGAGAAACTGAGAAGATTCTTTAGTATTCGGATACCGGAAAGATAACAAAAGAGAGAGAACATGAGGGAGTTGTATCATGAGGAAGCTGTGAAGTTGAATGGGGTTTGTGAACACTCAGTGGTTAATATGAAATAATAGGACTCCAGAAGTGGTTTTAAATGAATCTGAACTGTTTTTCTTCAAAATCTTTACACAGAGCAGTTAAAAGAACATGAGCTAGAACACCTACTTTGTACCTGTATCATCAACAAAAACACAATTTCCTGTAGACTACTGGAAATTTCAGGCAAGTATAATTACAAGTCAGAAAGAAACCAGAGGCCAGCTGGACCCTGTGAAGTACTGAGTCACAGCCAGGTTCACATGGCACTCACCAGGGTCTTGTCCTGCTCCACTTCTCCTGGCCCACTGCTGCAGACTGCAGTGAGCTGAGGCACACATTGTTCCTGGCTCAGCATCATCATCACCGTGGTGATGGAGATATGGCAACAGGAATATGCTTTGTGATGGAGCACCCAGGGGTCTCCAGGGAGCAGAGGCAGAAGCAGAGGGACTCTGCCAAGGTCCCTCTGCTTGCCCAGGAAGCAGGTGCTGCAGTGTGGGCAAGCCCCAAAGGCAGCACAACGGTGGCCTTGGCACCGCATCTTGGCACAAGGCAGGTGCCATTCATGATCCCTACCAGTTTACAGGCACACAGAGCTCAGCAAGTGGGTTATGAAGCCATGCCATGATCACAGACTGACCTTTACAATGTGGATTGCCTGAGGGACAGACTTTGGGATCAGGCCACATGCTGCAACTTTCACTTCAGACGTTTCCCCTTTGTATTTTCTGTCTTTTGCCATACACACTACTATACTTATACTGCTATGAAGGTGTAGTAAACACCAAGTAACATAGCTTTTGTACAGCTATAATTACCTGTTCCACCCAGGGCCTAGCACTGTCTTCCAAACGTTCTTCAGTTGGGACCCTACTTCTGCTAATGGACCTTACTTTTGCTAGTCCATTATCCCAAAATACAAAACTTCATGTATACTAAGGTTCTTCTAAAGCCTGGAGAGTGAAAACTGTTTGGGGAGCTACAGCTCCATTCCTCTGCAGTACCAAACCAACTGCAAGTCCTTGTGGATCGGGCCTGTACTTGGGTCACGTAACAGTTGTGTTCAAAACAACACATTCACCATGCACTATTTACTCTTTTGTGTCTCTTTGCATTCAAAATCTACTTTCTTTTTCTTTTTTTTTCCGTATTTTTTTTGTCTTAATTCATATGCTTTTCTTAGTCCCTTCTGTTTTCCTCTTTATTTTTCATATAGTGGATTCTTTTCCTCATAGCCACAGCTTATTCAATTTTAGCTTTTCCTCCTTTCTGTGCTTTTTCTCTCCTTTTAAATGCATATTTATCTTTTAATTAAATCACCAGGAGGCATATTTAGAGCCCCCAGGGTTCACTTTGAACTACAAAAAGGAAAAGGCCTACTCTGTGCTATAAACAAAATGTTAATTTGAATTAATTGAAGGAAATGCTTTGCCTGTGATAGACTTGTTTCTGAATAATTAATCATTTCAGCCAGAAGAGTAAACATTATGGCCCTGGATTTTGCTTCCGATTCTACCAATGTCAGTCTGGAACAGCTTTGCTGATATGAGCTGAATTATTCTTATTTTGATACTGGTTTGGGCAAAAACAAGGTCTGGCCCCAAATCATCATGGGGGAAACACCTTTTGGTCTGTGTCATATCTAAACACTGTGTGGTGCTATAGGTGCTCTCCCTGACACCTAGGGCCTCATTTTTAAGAGGAATGGCTTCCCTCCTCATTGCTGAAATGCGGTGGTAGACGGGGTAGGCAGCTGGGGTGGCTGGAACTCAAGAGCCTGTTGGCTGAAGGAGAACAAGCAATTGTTGGATGGCAAGATCCTACCTAGGGAAGGGCCCAGTGACCAGGAAAAGGCTGTGGGGAGTAGAGGGTAGGGGCATGTGCCACCAACCCTAACATGTCCCTTGGCTCCTCGAGGTATTGGCCTGAAGGTAACTGTGCCACACAAGCCTCCGACTTGCGGTCCAGCCCCACATCTCCAGTTTGAAAGAAGAAATAAGTAGCTTTTTCTGCTTTATTTATCCTTCCTGTGAATGCTGAATTCCTTGGCTCTTCACAAATATGATGTGGAAGAGAAGAAAGACTGAATAAAGCTGAGGGAGAGGAAGCTCCTCTAAAGAGCTCCTGGCTGAAACGTAAGGACTCTTTATTCCCTTCTACCCTGCACTTCTTTTACTGAAGACTGATAATCTGTTCTCCTTCTACATGAATATCCCTGCACAAGAGGGGCAATTGCATACCACTTTATATTACCTGAGAACCTAAATTGAAATAAATGCTACAAAGTCAGAAATTAACATTGACCAGTATTTGTGGCATTCACACACAGAGAAAGCATATCAACAGAGACAGAAATAACAGAAGCTATCTCAGATATGTAACAGGTGTTTTACTGTATGATGCTGTTATTTAGTATTTGCCACAGTTCATGACAAAAAGCCACTCTCCACTGGATGTCAATTTATTCAAGGATTCGTACGATTAGATAAATTAATGGGAGAGGCTCCTAAATGCAAAGAGAAAATTCCAGAAGCTTTGGAAAGGACTATAAGGGTGAGGAAAATAGTCTTTCTCGTGTATCTTCAATACCTCCATTCAACACTAATCTGGAAATTTCTCTTTAAGAGCTAGAGGAAAAAACGTATTTCAAGTAATTTCTTGATAGTTAAAAAGAATAGATCTTCTTACCCTTGGTCCCTTCCCCTCTCGGACTTAACACATTTGTTAATTGTATTTCTAGTCTATACAGATTCTTACAGTGCCATCACTGCATTAGAATCCAGCCCTTCCCAATAGCATTTTGTCATAAATTCCATGAAGATCAAACCACTTTTTCTCAGCATCTACTCTCGAGCCATGCTTACTGGCATCAAAAGAGTATGAGAGAGAGAGAGAGAGGGAGTCTTAGTCTTGGAGTCTAATAATCCTAGTCTAATAAGACATGTCAATGGAGTGAAATGAAAGTTAAAGCTAACTTAGTTTTACATAAAACAAAAAGGGAAAGTTGCATATATTTTGGCAGTGTATAAGAAAACTCAGGTTTTCTGAGCAAACTTACTTGTTTCTATCCAAATGGTATTGATATTACTTTATATTGTAGAAAAAAAAAAAGTTTCTACAATATCAAAGTAAGAAAGTCTTCAATATTATTTGCCTTTAATAGAGTAAAAATTCTTAAAGATTATCAGTCTTTACAAGGCACTTATTTTTTTCCTGTACAAGTAGTGATTATTAACAGGGATTTGAAGAAAGGTTATTAGAGTCTTCTCTCCCTGGAATTAGAAAACTATGAGGTCTGAAAATATACTTCACTGAAAATTTTGATCACAGATTCAAGAACTGATTAGAAAACAGATTTGAAGAACAGTGTTATTAATATTGAAATCAGTAATACCTCTAAAGAGATATAATTCCTTTCTGCTAACAGAACTCTTAAAGCGATTTATATTCTCCCACTGAATAATATGAGTCTCAAATGTCTGAAGAGTGATTATTTTCACAGTGAATTTCTAAAGTGTAAGAGACAGGAGAAAAAGTCTGCTTTTATGGAATTGCTCTTTGAGATATAAAGTTTGACCCTTCATTAACGGAGCTGAGTATACTTTTACCAGTGCATCACTACTAGTATTTTGCAGTATTTTAAAAAACTGAATAATCATTTATTTTCATCCACTCACTAAGTTTTCTGTTAGGTTCTTCTTTTTACCTAAGAAGTATGTCCCAGACAAGAGCTGTCCTTCATGTTGTGCAGAGACACTGACGTGCTGATGATGCTGTAGTCTTAGTGTTCTTCCAGGAAAAGTACCTGGACCTTCTAGTCATTGACCCTTAAAACCCAGTCAGGTACTCAAAGGTGATTCTGCCCCCCAGTAAGTTGTACAATGTGGTGAAAAATGCCCAGGAGCAGAAATACCCCCAAGAAGTTAACCACCTGAAAGGGGTCATAGACCTCATGTTCAGCACACAGGAGCAAGCAATGGCCTGTGAGCTGAGGCTGAAAGAAAAGGATAAAGAAGAGAAGACCCTCAACAGAGAAAAGGTGTCTGCCTTGAAGGTTCAAGTTTTTCTGTGTTGATTTGTTTTAGATATAGGACTTACCCAAACCTGCAAGCTTGACTCTTCTGCCCTGGAGGTGAATGCCTGACCTGCCCAGAGCTGCTATTGATCTGTTCGAGAGTCAGAGCCTCAAGTCTGAATCTCAGAGCATGACTAGAAACAGGCAGTGAATAATTAAACCTTTCTCAAATATACATCTTTCCCTGGACTATTTTTTTTTTAATGGTGATTTCCAAATTTTTCTTACTCTTCACTGATTTCTCCTTTCTTTCAGTGACTTTATGCTGCTTGGATTTTCCTGTTTTGCAAGAAGTTCCTTAATTCCCTTTTTAGTCCTCATCTCTCTTTTCTCTCTTTTTTTCTCTTAATCCCTCTCTTTCTAGATCACTGGTCCTCAGACTGAAGGATCACTTTCAAAAAACTCAGGCTTTAAATCCCTCCCTCCCACACCTTCCTTCTCTCAGGTGTTACAGATTAGATTAATCCAATAACCAATGGAACCCAATGCATGTTTAGAAAACTAGCTCTAACTGCTTTAATGTGTTTAATTAAGAAGTCCCCAAACCCTTAGCTGAATCCTGACAACAAATACAGCAAATGAGTTTATTCATGTGATTGCTGTAAGAATTCCTTAAACTTGGCAGAGGAGACCTGGGCAGGTATTGTCCATTTATGCTGGTACAGCTCCTGAGGTACCTTTTTAGAAGGTGATGCCATGGATCATCCTGCCTTATCTTAGTTTCCCCAAAACATTTTCTACCTTGAATTCAGCTCCATACGTGATCACCACAGTGTCAGTGCCAGGCTGGATACAGTTGGCTACTTATGTGTTAACCACAAGGTCATCTAAATATTGCTCTGAGATACTCAACATGCAGAAGAGGTTCTTCAGATCTGCTCTCATCCATGCAGGTGCAGAAGGCAGCTAACTATTACCATCTGCTCTCTGGAACTGAGTTTGCATGGAGAGCCAGAAAACAGACACCTGTTTGGAAAAGGAACGCACAATAAATCATTGCCAAATTATGTTGCAAGAAGGGTATGAGTGAACAAAAAAGTAAAGCAGGAGATAGACAACTCCTTTCACAGTAACAGAAAAATAAGTAGGGTAAGAGGGACAACGTTGTTGGGGTTGTAAATGGTATGTACAGTCAGGAAACTGGAAACTCATTTGTAAAGTTCAAGGGAAGGTGCATGATAGTGCTGTGCTCCCTCTGAGGTCATAGCCAGTTTACATTATCTACTGGGGAAGTGCTGTTTGTTCAGCTTTGACTGAACCATGAGTAAGTCTACACTGGGCTATTAGTTTTCCATGGGGGTGCTTTATCTGATTTCATTCCTGACTTTGGTTTCTTGATCTGCTACCATTGCTACAGATTCACTGCGGGTTTGTCACTTCTGCTGAGAGGCTTCTGCCACCTCTCTTCATACTTGTAGGAATGTGCCTTCACACCTGGCAAGTGTCCTCACAACTTCACTAACTGCATGCAACACAACCATGAGAAGGGGCTTGTGCAGTTAGAAACTAGACTTGCCGGCAATCCATTCCGGGTCACAATATGAAAGTAAACTAAAATTACTTTTAATTCAACCCCCAGTATTTTCTGATAAATCGGATAATACGAGTCTGATAATACGGATCTTGTTTATCAGCTTGGATCTACTCAGGTTCAGAACACCATATAACCATTTATTTAAATATCTTTTCACATCAGTTACTTTTGTGAAATTTAAGCATGTGCTTCAAGCTAAGTATTGTCCAAAATGCTGCCTTAGACTCAATTTCCTACTTTCTGTTTCACTGTTCATCTTCATCTTTTCATGCTTCATCTTTTCAGTCACCACTACTTCTTTGATTTTCTAAAATTAAAGTGAAACAAGCCATCTCCTCTCCAGGACATTGTGTTGTGCTCTGTGAAGTTTTCCTTGATCCACATGGCCTTATTCTTCTGTTTTACTTCCACTTGTTAACATAGACTTTAAACACAGATCAAACAATGATAAATCTTAAAAGGAGTATATTGATAGCTATAAACTACAATACACAAGTGTATGTTTAATATCTCAGGTTACCTGGTATCTCAAGATGAGGTGACTCAGGAGAGGAAGTCACTAACGGAGCATCGTTATTTAAAGCCAGTTTCCTTGTGTGTGCTGTTCCTTCGTTTTGGAAGGCACATCATTATACCATAATTTAGACTTGATTTCATAAATAGAGCTTTGGCTTTCTCTCTGATTCAGTCTTTCCCTACTTCACATTTTCTGGGCATTTCCTGCCAAGGTGCATTTTTCTCCCTTAGCAGATCGGTCTCTGCTGTCTCCTGGTTTCTTTTACACCAAGTCCCTTTAGGCACCATATCACTTCTTCTGAGCTACACCACCCTTTGAACAGTGGAGAAGCAGAACGGAAACTGCTGTTCTAGGAACTGGGAGTTTGGCAGCACCTGGCTCATGTCATAAATCAAACTGACAATAAATCGTTAGCTATTATTTGATATGGCTAGAACTGAAATACATATTGACTTTGGAAGAGTCCTTTTTCCCTTCAATCCTTCTGAACAGTCACATGTTCTTTCTTTCTGTCCAAAAATGAAGATTGGCAATGTTATCCCTGGGTATAGGAAATTAAAACACCTTTTCATCTTGTGTCCTAAATATTATTTGCTTAGGCTAATGTTTTCATAAGGCTTTTTTGTTGTTCCACAGACTGCTAGCAACTGAGAAAGTTGTTTCTCTTACTTCATCCTAATACATGAATTCAGCAAAAAGTGAGACAAATTGGAAGCAGAGAAGTGATTTTCTTTCTCATTAACAACATATCCCTGGAATCTATATCGAAAAAAAAAAAAAGAATACTTATTGCAAAGCTATCTGTGGTTCAATGATAGATAGATAGATAGATATAAATTATTCATGTATTACTTATATGCATCTGTAGTAATGAGATGCTGTAAAGCCCACTTGGAGAAATTAAAAAAAAAAAAAAAAGAAAGAAAAAAAAGAAAAAGACTAGAAAAAACAAATTGGGCCAAGGTTCTACATGTTGAAGGTAAAGCCAGAATGACTGAATGTTTCCTGGATTAAGAAGCACTGTTGGGTAAGCAAATGGAGCGTGTCCATCTGTGAAAGCTAGGAAAGGAGGACAAAATCCAAGGTTCCTATCCTGAGCTTGTTTTCAAGCCTCCTGGCTTCTTAATACTGAGGGTTAGATCTGGGAGCCCGAGCCACCTTAGGTTGAAACTTGTCCCTGGAGAATGAAAACAAACCAAAACAAAAAACAACATGCTGTTGAGCTGCAAGTGCATGTTTGCTGTGCTGTTGAGAAGTGCCTCTGTTACCAACCTTGGACCTTGGGGAAGTTGTGGATACAGGGCATGTTTCTTCAAGATCAGCAGCAGCAGCCTGGGTGTTCAGTCGTCTGTGATGGGCCAGGAAATTGAGTAATTTCTTATATTGATCATCTCTGAGAACCCTGCTAGCCTGCAATAGTCTAACTTAAGGGATTGCCCAGAAGGACGACATGAAATGACTTCTGGCATGGCACAGGCTAATAATGGTAAACAGAAGGAGGGGTGTGCAGCAAAACTCAGTTCCAAGGTTGGGAAATATTCAAAACCATGATTGGATTGTCAGAAGCTCAGTGTGGAAATTCTTCCTTTGCATGACTGGTTGTGTGAATGTTATTTTTGGTAACAGATGTGATCATTTATGGCATCGTGGAACATTAAGTTTACAGATGCTGCTAAGTGATAAAGTGGCACTGTTATAATTTTTTATGTAAACTCAGTACTTAGGAAGTCAAGATCTTAATGGCATTGGTGCAATGTGGTAAAGCGCTCATTTGTCCCACAAACTCTGCCAAGGTCCCTCTCTTACACTTCTTGTAACAAGCATTGCAGATACAAACTGTAGAGATGTTTAGGATATGGAGTTGTGGATATCCAGATAATACAAATTGATCTTTGCTCCTTATGCTCAGGAGACAGTTTGAATTTACATACAAATGTCATTTCCAAAGCAACCAGAAGAGTATTAGACTTTTCAAGGAAAGACTTACATGCTATCTGAAATTGGCTTTTTGACATCAATTTAATTTTAAAGGCCATATTTAGTTCTATTCCAGAAAAATACTCAGTAAAGTCAATTCTGTATTCCCAACCAAGCCCAGTGAAGTCACTGGAGAATTTTTTTAGATTTCTCTTCACTGTATGAAAACAAAAAATATGTTCTGTTTGTTAAGATTGCAAATACCTCAAACTCCCTGCCATAGAATATTAATAAATAGCTATTTTTACATGAAAAGTTCCCAGGTAAGTGGGAATTTCATGTGAAAGTCTTTAAGATCTTTCACTTTGTTACTGGATTTATATCTTCCAATATCTTACCTCATTTGTTCTTGTTGAAAAGAAAGGCAAACTGCTTGAGAATATTGAGACTGAACGATCATTCTATTTAGCTGTTCTGCTGTGTAAGATTATGTGATGCTGCCCTGCCTACAGCAAAGCCCGTGTGGTTTACTACTGTCAAATGGACTTTACTCAGTTATCCAGTCTGCATATAACAACTGCCTTTGCCAGTAGTACCAGACTATGTGCAGCTGTAGCATCACCCTCATGTAAGGGCGTCACCCTCTGTAACAGTGAGATTTAATTGAAGTTTCTTCTACGTACCCCATTATTATGAGGTTTATGAGTCAAACTTTGGGTGTTTTCTAGAGTCCCAGGGAAAGGCATTTTCTGTCTCAACAAGTCACACTTATTTTTGCCTTTCTAAGCCCCAAGGTACATAAATTTGGCTCAGCTTCTTTTTACAAATATAAATTTACCTTTCAAAAAATATCCCCTAAAACCCAAATCACTGAGTTGTATTGGGATGTACTATTGTATTCAAACCCAGGTTTCACTTTAAATATAGACATGGCAAAAATGAATGTATAATAAGTTGTTCTTTTTTTTTTTTTAAATGGAGTTGAAAGATTTCTTTGGAGAATATTGGAATGTGCAGTGAACCAAGAGCCCAAAATGTCTTTAGGAGAAGAAATATCCACTGTTTTTGGAAAGTATGAGATATTTATAGCTGTCTAAAATACCTGATGAAATGTTCTGGTGTCCCTGGAAAATATATAGTAAATGATTGGGGTTTTTTTTGGGTGTGAGAAAAAAATGCTTACTTTTAACCAACGTGAGAAAAGCCAAGCCCTTAATCCATGTTTCCTGCTGGCAGTTCTTTGTCATGCTGTGTTATGAGTGAGTGCAAAGATGGTGAGTCAGACTTTGTAAATGAGGGGTGAGAAAGACGGGAATTGTATTTTTAGAAAAAGAGGAAAACAAAATGAGACACAGAAACTGTTTAAAACAAACATGCTTTCAAAAATACTGGCTGTAGAAAAAATGAAGGAAGCAGTGAGTGTGCCTTTCAGGCCCACAAAAACTGTTGAAAACTGTGTAAGGCTGTGAGAGAGTTTTCTTATCCTGATGTGGTCTAGTCTGGAAAAATTACTTCTTGCAGCCAGAGAGCATTAAGAAATGGGTTTTATCAACATACATAGTTTAATTGCAGGCTAAACTCAGAACAGATGTTGGAAATCATTTCAACTGGGTAAGATTGTGATCTGGGATGCTTAGCTGTTCATATCAGTAGAAAAAAATGTGTTGTTTATTTTTTTAATTTGAAAATGAGTGGCACAGTTGAAAATTGTGGTACACTAAAGCACCATAAAGCTAGCAAAGACGTATGAATATTTCATAGCTCTAAGTGAAATTCCTAAAAGTATATCTAAATAGATAATTCTGTCTGTCATTTCAGGGCATCAAGATTTAAATCAAATGCCAAAATCATCTATTCTAATACTAATTTATATCAGCAACAAAGAAATTCTGTTATTAGCAATTTATGTAATATATGCTAATATATATGCAAATTAACTTTGTTATAAGTTAATATTCCTTATGAAATACTGATTCTTGTAGGGGAACATCCATTAAAACATGCTGATCTGGAATTAAACATAGCTTAAAGGCGGTACAACTTTTGCTGAAAAAGAATACATTATGTACAGTTAACCAAATATAGTCACTTTTTATATGCTTAATTTTCATGTGACGTGATAAGTTGTATTTGTTATTGATTACATTTAACTTACACCAAGTTTTTTATAGTAATTGGAATAAAATATAGAGTAAAATACACTTTAATTTAGTTAAACAAAACTACAGTAAATATATGGGATAAAACCATTTTTTCTGTATATCAAATGGTTTTACAGTTAATGCTTTTTTTTGTTTGTTTGTTTAATACATAAATTCTACTAGTGTTTAGTGAATCAAAACCTTTAATTCCTGTTGCCCCATCTTTTGGCATTTTAGAGGTAGTATATCTCAGCTCCCACTGTCTCATATTCATTGATATATTGGGAAAGATAAACCTCTTTGTTTGTTTGTTCTTGTTTTCTGAATGTTGTATGACATAGCTATAGCACTGGCCTAAACTGAATAACTAAAATAAAGAAAATTGTCAGTCAAGAGTGGCAAAAGAGAAGCCATTACTGAAAAACTCTCTATCACCTTAAGTGGTTTTGCTTTCAGGTTTGAAGCTGATCACTTTGTTCTGCACAAGTCTGACTTCCTTTAAAATTTTGACTGCAGATTTTTGGACATCTCAAACACAATTTTTCTCCAATTACATGTAATTTTTCTCTAAGTAAGTTACAGACAGCTCAGGGTATTCACAGGTGTCATGTCAAAACTAATTTTCAGTAGATCTGTTTTAAAGGAAAAATTACTTTTTTTTTTTTTTTTTTTTTCCCCAATTGAAGACATATTTTAACTTATGGAGAGCTCAGAAGATGTGCTGTGTATTGGAGAGAACTGTGAAGTAGCCCATAAGTCCCACCTGCTTGCTACGCTCCATCCAAACGTGCCACTGCTTGTGGCATTGGCCAGGAGTCCCTTCCAAGAAAGGAGTTCACAGCTTGACTGACAACATTTCCCTGCTGGCATCTTCCATGCTGTCCCCCAGAAAAAGTATGCAAAGTACAAGGTTTTGTTCAGAACTTTTCTTGCACACCTCTATATACAGCCTGCATATACATCCATAAACTTCTACACTGCTCTAGCTCAAGAAGGCACCAATTTACATGGCTACATACTGCTTTAGACACATAGCTTCAGGCTCCCTTTTAAGTCACAGGCGGGTGATTTAAAACCATGAACACCTTCAAATAGCTACATACATGCCTGTAGATCTGCGTATGATTTAATTTACACTGACTATTGAACAGGCATTATTAGCCAGGTGTTCCTCATATTCGTGCTTTTCAGAAATCCATGCAGTATACAGATCAGATTCCTGAGATTAAATTTGACCTTTGAACGTGTGTATGCTCTCATACCTCTTGATTTTACCTCTTGCCCCTAAGGAGACCTGTGTATAACATTTACCAGGGGGCTGGAACAATCCTTAGTTGAGCCGGGTCGTGAGAATTTGGCAAGACAAAGTGCAGAATTACCCAGGCAATTGCTGTAGGTGCAGTATGAATTGTTGCTACTATGTAAGCCTTTGCTTCCATTTATCTGGTTTGTATTTATTTATGGTGCAGGAGTTATACAGCTTGGACAGGCTCCTTCAATTACTTAATAAAATACAAACATGTAAATGTACATAAACATCCCCAATACACTGCTTTCACTTCTTATCTGCTACAGCACATTTGCTGAATTTTACTCCTTCCAGCGCTGCTGGTAGTAAGTGTTGATTCAAAAAAAGAAAACAGGAAATAATTCTTCATTTCAATAACTCATGGAAAATGAACTGAAACTATGATACCTGTGACACATGAGAGCAGACATCTGAAACTGCGTTATTAGTATTCAGTGCTGGGACTGCAGCCCTGGAACATATGCTTAAAGCATTGCTAAACCCCTTCGGAACACCATTTCAATAGAAATTCAGTAATCGGTTGAAATAAGTCGACACAGAAAATTATGATATAATTGGAGCTGTTTAATTGCCTGTTATGTCCTTTAGTTGATCCCCTGAAACAATGTTATTAGTATTTAATGTGAAATTTCTGCAGTAAAAAAGGTGAATTTATTGGGTGAAAGGACAATCTTCCATTTCATGAAATAAAACTGGCAGATGGAAACATGAAATAAAGTGCCTCCAGTCAGCTTTTACTATACCTGCTCGTAAACTTCCCTGACCTGAGACACAAAAAAGAGTTTCTGTGGGACACTTATCATTTACTGAAGGGTCTGCTCTTCCTCCACCTTCACAGCGATACAGGCGTTTTATAATTTTTAATATATTATACAGCACTTCAGTGAAAAGGGTGGTTGAGAGGAACAACGTGGCTTGTGTTGTTAACATGTGAGCATGCCAAAGCATGACAGGCTGGTGTGGTGCTTAGGTCCCTTAAAGAATAATATTTTACATAGGATTTAAGAGTACAAAAGGTTTATTGCTGCCTGAGTGGAACCTGTATACTCCAGCTTGTTTTACTGACTCTTTCCCCAATTTTTTTTCAGTAGACACCTGATCACCAAGCCCAGACCTGCTCACCTTGCTCCTAGATATGGAGCTTCAACAGGGCAAGCAGCAGCTCCTGTGCAGAAGCACAGTGGTGTTATGAGGAGACGTTCTCCAAACACAGGAGATTTTGGAGCTGGGTAATTTGGAGCAATTTGCTTTTAATTATGTGCGTTTATCTCAGATTTTTCACCGCTTCCTTTGCTCTGAGCAACCCCAGCCTATGAGTTTATCTCACTGTCACGCAATCTACTTTGGTGAGCAGGTTGCAGCTGCAGATGGCTCGATGCAGGTTTTCTCCTCCAAATACTGAAACTTCTCCTCCTCCCCCTCTGCCCCCACAGTATACCTCCCTGAGGACCACAGTAAGTAACATTCAGTCCTGGATCCCAAAAACCTTCCTTTGCAGATAAATATTTTACAGTTTGAAAGTCTCTTGTTTCAGATCATGGAGGGAGAGAAAACAAAACAAAACAAAACAAAACAAAACAAAAGATTTAAACCAACTGCATTTTCTCCACCTTCCAGAGACTCTCTCGGAGCTAGTGTTGGTCTTCAACATCCTCCCCATCAGAGACAATGTTTAAATGAATATTTACTTTAAGGGGAGTGTGAGACTTCCTTTGTGACAGGAATAGCTATGTTACTGGTCCTAGCCCTGGGTATTTGCATAAAGCCTCACACACATGAGCACTTAGATTAAGATCAGTTATCTGTTACCTCTGTTACCTTACACATATGGTCAGCTATCCCACAGGACCAGGCTGATGCCATTTCCCAGATGGCCGCAGGCTCATCAGTTATTCAGCCTCATTGGTAAAGGTTGGTAAGAAAGGGTCTTAGTAAGATTTAAAGTGATTTGACAGTATTTTAAAGGGTCTGTTAGTATAGTTAAATGTGGAAAGATTTCTGCAGTATATATAGACTTGGAGAAAACATGGTGTGGAGTTTTATGCAAGTTTAATCACTATTCTTTTGCATTCTCCTGAGTGGCGTTGACATCCTGTTAAAATGTTCATCAAGGGTTCACAATGAATTTGCAATGTTTAAAAAGTAGTTTTCTGCAGGCATTTTGGGTGCATATTAAATGATGCATTACATAAACGTTTGTGGTTGTTGTTAGGCTTTCACTGCTGCAATATTAGAATGGCTAATATAGTTTGAATATTTTTATGATCTCATTAAAATACAGCATTCCAGCATCTCCTTAAGATTTTTAGGTAATTCAAGAGCAAAGGATGTATTGTCTAATAAAAATTTTCATTTTCTGTGCTTTGTATTTTGGTATGAAACAATGGTAGAACACCATTAGTGGAAGTATTTGTTGAGATTACGTAAATTCTATGAAAACCACCAGGATTTAAAAATCCAACACAACCACGTTATTGCTTCTTTACAAGACTGAGCAACAGATGTTGTGAGGTCTGCTTTATGACATCCCCCAAGCCAGTTAGAGCAGTCAGGAAAAAGCTGCTGACTTAGGGTGTGGGGGGAATTCCTGTGCAGCCGCCCAAACCAAGAGGGCAGTTACTCTTTAGTTCCTTAATCTGCACATCATTGGCACCCCATCTTTTCCACCACAGGGTTTTTAAGAAAGACGTGGAGCAGGGGAGACTGGGAAGATCCCACACAGGCTGAATGCCCATGGGAAAACACGCCGAGGATGTGCAGTGTGAGATGGGACCTGAGAGTCTCCCTGCAGAAAGCCTCCTGAGCTGAGTACTCACCTCACCTCCCAGCAGCGAGGCACAGCTCGAGGACATGGCAAGCAGAAATCCCAGCACAGTTTTCAGCACACTCAGCAAATTAGTAGAAGTGTCTCTGTTGAATATGTAAGTGTTTAGGCACTTCAGACTCCTTGGCTGTGCTTGATTGTCTAATTTTGCATATTTTTAGGAATGAGGAATCTGTGCGTGACTTTGAGCACTCTGTATCGTATTCAGTTATGTTTATTTTTAAAGTGCAGTGTGAGAAGAGAACATTTCAGCACAAGTGTTGCATTTCTTTAGCTAATAATTGACATGCTTTAACATGCATTTTCCATGGTAACTGAGAGGATTTAGTTATATCCATTGCCTTTGATGTCAAAGATTACCTCCTCGCCATCTGCAATTACTCATTTTTTCCCACTCCCATAAATTCCCACTTTATCCACTGTGTTAAGTGAATGTTTGAGGAGCTGGACTGTAAACCAGATAACCGAAGTGGTAACAAACTACAGCATTTGGGCAGAAGCAGGTGGCCACAGATAAGGGCAGAAGCAAGAACTTGTACGTTTAAGTTGGCTATGTTGCCACAACTGTTGTGCTGCTGCACTCTGAGCGGGTTAGCACGATGGAGGACCCACTGTCAACACATTGGGTATTGACTTTCTCCTCCACAGTCCTACAATGTGTGTATACAGGTCTTGGATCACCTGCCATCATGACCCCAGAATGACAAGATGATTAATATCAGATGAAATTTATACAGTTAACCAAGAACCTTCTTGCTGCACAGCTTTGTTTCTGAAGGAGTGGAGTTAGATAGTGACACAAAGCAGTTTTCTAGAGAGGGGTCAGTGATGGACAGGAATTCCTTATGATAATAAGGAACTTGACATGAGAAATCAGTCTGAAAACAAAATCAATTCCATGGAGAAACAAGGCAAGTATTTGGATTACATTCACCCCAGCTTTATGTAGTACATTCCTCAGAGCCTTGCTCCAGTGTTAAAACTTCCCACCTAAACAGTATTTCTTTCTTAAACCTACAACCACCACGTCCCCTGTCCAAGTACTGCTGGCGTCATAAAGCAAAGCAGCAGAGTGAGAAAATGGCTGGGGCCACTAGTTTCCAAGGCAGCGTCCTCAGGTGGAGTCTGCCTGGGGAAGGAAACCCATTGCACTGCTCTGTGACTGAGGCCAGGTCCCACTGTCACTCAACGTCACTCAAGAAACCCTTATGAGAGCAAGAACTATTTGTAATGTTTCCTTCCTTCCCCAAAACAATCATGGTTGGTAGTTGGTTTTTTTTTTCTTTTTTTTTTCTTTTTTTTTTTTCTCACATGCTACTGCTTTACATTGATAAATGTAGAAAGCATCACTGAGTGTATATTAACTAGGATGGGTGCAAACTACTGGACTGCTTTTATTGATGTGTTCAAAGCATTGTTAACTTCCCAGCCTCATTGAAGAGCTTATAAAATGAGTGTGCCTGTGCATGTATATGTATGTATACTTAGGGACATGGTTTAGTGGATGATATTGGTGGCAGGGGGACGGTTGGACCAGATGATCTTGGAGGTCTTTTCCAACCTTAATAATTCTATAATTCTATACATATGCACACATATACGCAACAGGCACACACATACAGACATATTTTTTATGACATTTTTATCCTCCAGTTGAACTGCAATTTTGTCTACTCTGGAATACTTTAATATATTCTCTGCCTCAGTTTAAAACATCTATAAGCTATTTAAAGTCTCAGGGAAAAAGGAGAAACTAAAGAAAATATACTGTGAACATGAAAGGTGCTCAGCAAAAGTCTGTTTTGTCTTTAAAGAAAAGGGAGTACAAGGGTGTAAAGCATGTGCACCACGTGCATCCCTTCCTGGCCCATTAGTATCCTTCAAAACAGCATCCTATAGGAGTGTTTCAGTGGCTGCTTGCCTCACCCTCCTCCTCACCCCATCAGGTGTCTCTTCTCCTGAAAACCTCCCTCCCTTCTGTCCTCCAACTCCTCCAGTAGGTAACAGTCCCCCTTAGACCCTCTTGGTCTTTTGAGTTCAGAGGCCAAGGATAAAGAACAAATGAGAGCAAAAATAAAATAATCATACAAATCAAAAACAAAACAATCAAGTGTTAGCTTATTTCAGCCAGGAAGTAGTGAGAAGATGCTGTTTATGGTCTCCTATACCTTTTGGAGCAAAGGTGATGTTTTTAAGCAAACTCAGGTACATAAGGAAAATGATGCCACTCATTACAATCTAGGAAATGCAGTCTGAAGGGACGTATTGTGAACAGCAGAATTCATAAATAACCTGGTGTGCTACATGCAATTACATAGATGAACATTACTGTTTAATCTGGGGAGTATTTCCATAGTTAACTTCCAGAGGCTTGAAACTTCAATTTTGTTCTTGAAATATAACTACAAAAGCTACAGATTGAGAGTTAATACTGTAATCATACAAACAGATGAGATATACAAGTTAATGTATTTGCCTTTTTTTTTTTTTTAATGGATTAATAAGGTTCTACTTGTGCTTCTGAAACAACACAATGCCTTTCTGTTCTGGACTCCAATAACGGACTTAACATTCAAAATATGTTGATTTTTTTATTATTATTATTATACTTTTTTTTTTTTCTTTAAATGCCTTCAGTGATGTATCCAGTGTTTTTTGTGACTCTGTCTGCTCAGGTGCTGTTTTACCATGGAATGAATTGATCATTCTGAACAGAGAACACAATACAAAGTGAAATAGACTTGAAGGTGCTTTGTGCACAGAATGTAAGTAAGAAGCACTCAAGTACTGAACACCTCATCATTCCTCCTACTCAGACACCTATGACTGGGTACCTGGGTCATATTGTAGGCGATGGATTTAAAGTCCTTCATTATTTTACAGAAAGGATAAGCCTGAAGCTGAGTGTGCACATCCATGCATGTGGACATTTCTAACTGCCCACCAGTTTCCTAAGAGTGTATTAAAGCCACTTTGTATAGAAGGGAGGAAAGAACTGTTTTTTTGTTTTTTTTTTTAATATATTTTTTTTTCATTAGGTGGAGAAGAGTGTCGGATTTTGAGACTTCTGCAGCTGATGGATTTTCTTCAAGTTTTGCATAGCATCTTTTGGAATCTCACATATCTTGAAACTTCATTTTCTTTTCCAGATGTGACATTTATATTCTGTCAATATGTAATGGACAGCAGTTCCTGAAGCTATAGTCCAGTTACAGTAGGGGATTAAATAGCCCAGCCAAGTCCCTCCTCAGCCTCTGGAAATTTTTTCAATTAACTTTAAACAGACTGGATCGAGACCTTCAAATCCTAATCCTGGGACACTCTTTTAGTACCCCACACCCTCATTAAGAAACTAACCTTCTTGGAGGAGGTCTGAAACCTGTATGTTACCATTTCCATGGGTATCAGTAACTTGCACTGTTAAGAAACAGTCATGCTATGAAATGGAAGCTCATGGTAAGCGTCAGGGAAACTCACTGCCTGGATACTCTTATTGGGGTAAATTTCCAGAGGAGAAATAGAGATCGAAGAGGGCTTTCCATTCCAGTAACACCTCTTTCAACCAACAGGCTGACCAGCTGTCCATAATATTATAGTTTTCTGAGTCTGCAATTAGCTTTATATTCTCTGCCTGCCTGCATGCTCCTAAAAGAACTCATCACAGCACATAATAATAATAATAATAATAATTAAAAGAAAAAAATAGTTTATAAAGGAAAGTTGAAAACAGCTTTTAACTACCTGATAATGTTCTTTCCCAGACTGGGTATTATTATGTTTTGCCACAATGTGCCATGCATCAGAAATCAGAAGATGGTTGCTTCCCAGACTCCCAGTCTTTCAATGTGCTCTCAGAGCCTGTGTTTTGTTTTGGCTGACACTAGGCGCTGTATGTGCTGGAATTTTTCAGTTAGATGAAAGAGCACTAATTTGGGATTTACTTGGATAACTTGACCAACTCTGAATATGGTTTCTTCTCCCTTCTGCCCAGATAGGGGCAGCAAACGCAAAACCCAGAAGTGCATAATGGTATAGTATGGACTAGAGCAGACCATTGCTTCTATGGGAATGTCATGCTCAATGGACTCAGATATTCTGGATTATTCTTTGGCCAGTCTTCATCACTCTTGTCTGGCTGATCAATGCTGTAGGAAAACAAAGTGCTACAGAAAAAGGGTCTTTTCATCTGAGATCTGATAGTGGACATGACAAAGTCATGGGGCAATATATTTTAATTTTTAATAATACTGAATACCATGCTGGGGAAAAATAACAAGAGGTCCCTATATATGTTTTCAAAACTTGGAGACAAAACCCCACTAACCTGAAATGTTCATTTTTTTTTTCAAACAAAACCAAAACCCAAGCCAACCACATATATTGCTAAAGGTTTCATTTACCAAAATAGCTGCAACCCAGCAGCTTTCAATAGAGATGTTTTCATACAGAACAAAAATGTTATTTGAGGTGTTTGTTTTCGTTGCCTTCCAGTGAAATATGTGAAAAATAGGTTCCTGTGTTTCCAGTCATACAAGTTATATCAACCTTTACATGCTGTCTGTTCTCAGAGGCATTGTTTTATTTTGTAACCTCCTTTCCAGTGTGCCTTTCGGGCATGCTCAAAGAGGTGTATGGGTGGTTGCAATGATGAGCAGCTCTCACTGCACAGTCCCTGTGATGCCACAGACCATTGGCATGGCAGAGGCTTGTTTCACGTGAAACAAAGAAATGCTGTGCTGGAGGAAAGGACATGATGTGCTGAACAGTGTGGCAGAAGGTCAGACTCACTGGTTAGGATTACACGGGTATTTTGGAATCTGAAGTGAGGTGTCTAAATGTGAACCAAAGAGCCTGTGTGTGTCCTCCCTTTCTCAGGTGCTGAGCAAACGGCGCCTGAATGGCTGTTGCTGGGGCTTTAGCTCTGTGAAAGGGAACGAGAAGAAAAAGCTTATTCAAAACTTGGTTGGCAGCCAGAACTGGAGAGAGCAGAGACTCCACATGAAGAGGATTTGACCCAGCACTTTACACTTGTGATAAATTTAGGAGTAACTGACAGTACTACCCTGCTGGCCAGTAAACTGGTAGAGGGCAAGCACCAGTGGATTCTGAGGCTTTTTTTTCCTTTGCCCTCAACCCAACACTTAAAATATCAAGAGATTTGGCTTGGTTTAGTTTGGGGATATTATGGTGGTGGTTGTTCTCTGTTGTGTTTGTTTATTTGTTTGTTCATTTGATTGTTTATTTAAGACTTAGCACAAATAGCTGCTTTCAGATCTGTATCTGCTTGGACTCTGCTTGGTCCTCCAGTCACCCCAGCAAGTCTGATGACAATGTTCTCCACACTAATGTTAGTCTGTTAGTCTCCTTTTGCTCTTTTCTGGACAATATTTTTTTTTTCATTGTTTTGACTTTGTTTTGGTGGTTTTTTTTTTTTTTGTTTTTTTGTTTTTTGTTTTTTTGGAGCTGTGGCTTTTGATAAACCTTAGGCAGGACCAGGAACAGGAACAGTCACGCTCTGATCACAGTAAAGCCCATCTGAATGCTTCTCCTTTCCCCTTGCTGTCATCAGTGATTGTGATCAAAACTGACTCAGAAACCCATTCTCCTATTGTTTGCCTCAATACTTTAAATGTTAATTACTTAATCATTGAGAGAATGGTTTTGTTCTATGATATAATTAATTTTTAAAACCATGGGAGTTAATTGTCCTAAGAACTGACTTTCTTCTCTGCAAAAGAAAGTCGAAGATAATTTGTTTCCCTGATTTAGGATGTTCTTGCTTTCTAGTGTTGCAGCTGTCATGATACGCATGCCTGTTTTCTCAGAATGACATGAACTTGGAGCTCACTGCAATTGTAGTTGTCATTTTTCTACCCACCCAGAGACACCTGGGGTACAAGTTTCTCTTCAAGCATTTAATCCCCAGAATAATATGTGATGGCCATGCAAAATGCCGTGTTTTCTGCAGCTAACATTCCTCCCCCAGCTGTGTAAGAACTGGTTCGCCCTTTCTCAGCATTATGAATGCAGCAGGCAGGGAATGGTAGGGGCAAGAAACAAGGGGAGGGGATAAAATCCTGTGCTGTGGTCATTATTCTGACCTTTCAATGTGTAGTTGTGACTACTCCCAGCAGGAATAGATATGAAGACAATTCCACTCTGAATAGAGTCCTGTTTAACTGCAGTGAATTCAATTTTCATGGTCTCTTCTGGTCCACAGACACAGAACACATTCTGGGTTAATTTCCCTTAATATAAGTTGGGGTGGCAGCTTTAAAAGAATGAAAGAGGTTGTCAGATGTACAGTGGCACAATCCTGACCTTGGTGGGGACAGCACTTTTGCACTCACTGAAGGTCTGGCCTCTGCTTGTTCTTAGCAACAGCACAACAGCCAGGAAACACCTCCCAGATTATGTTAACTATTAATTCTTAGTAAAATGCTTCTGTAATTCCCCAGCTAATATCCATGTGATTGAGATGCTCTCCTCAGCCAGGGCACTGCCCAGCATAGGCAGAGGCAGGAGGTAGAAGGGAGAAGGCGAGGGCTTTTACCTTGCTATCTGGGAAGGGCTGTCCCACCACCTGGGTGGGACAAAACCAGTTCCCATGTTGGGTGCTTCCCCAAATCCCATGTCTCTGAATGCAGCACCTGTTGGGACTGTGACGTCCCGGTCCTTATTTTGGTGTGGCCAACACTCACAGTGGTTGGGGATTTGCTGTCAGGAGTGCAGCAAGTTCAGCCTCTTTACCTAGCAGGTACGGTACTAACATAGTACTAACAGTACTATGGTACTAGCCTAGCTAAACCATTCTGGTTTAGCTAGGTTAGATCAGCTCCTTGCTCAGGTAGCTGGAATTGTCTCACCTGCAAGACACCTTACCTTATGACTTCAGGATAAATGTTTAAGAATGTGTTTTGCATTTTTCTCTTTTCTTTTTCCTGAATAGAAGTTTTGCCTGTAAAATACAGACTTACCTAATCAAGAACTTACACCCGGATTTCTCTATAAAATAAAGCTTTCATTTTGAACTTGGACTTTGGGACTCAAAATGTAGTATTAATGCTGCATTTTATTATCTTTATTGATGATCAAGAGTTATCATGTCATGCTTTTAAAGGAGAATTTGTGGTGCTAGCTCCCCCTGGGACACTCATTTTAATTCATGGTTATTTATTCATTCCTCTCCTTTCTTTTAATACAGACTGTTTGAGTTTTATTGTTTGTTTGCTTGCTTGCTTGCTTGCTTTCCTAAAGGAATGCATACCTACACTCTGATGCAGCCACACTTACCATACAGTTATTTGCTCATAATCTACAATCTACTGCTGACTCAGGAACTCACTTTATTTCAGAAACTGAGAAGAGTTGGCTCAATGAATTGCATTCATTGTGAAACAAACAATTCAATGTGAAACAATAAAAAATGGAATTTCATCTGTATAAATATATTTTGAAGGCAGAAAAGAATTTCCCTGTAGCATGTCCCTATCTGCTACCCATTCTCTTGCTTACTGTAACACTAAAATAGCGTTTGTGGAAAAAAAAATCATCAAGGCCTCACTTATGAAGCACTTAGAAGTTAAGAAGCATTTTATTTAATAGCTGTTTATGAAATGTGGCACTAGGAGTTTGGCTTATCCAATCAAGGTACAGAAACTTATTGAGGTACAGAAGCTCATATTTTCAATCAAAGCAACTCAAACCTAGATTTCGAAGTAACAAATATCTATAATGAAAAACTGATGAATTATTTATGTGCTAAAATCATTCACTGTTTTCTTTTTTAATCAATATATTTGCAGAATTTGTTATTTAAAAAAGTCAATAAGTGTGATACATCCAATAATCCAATGAGTGACTAACAGGTTCCAATTAGGAATAAGATTCATATTGCTAAGGGGGAACCCTCATCATAAGTTCATTTTAGGATTTTATTTTCCTAATAGAATTATATCCTATAATAATAGGATGCTTGACCTCACAGAGAACAAATTTTTAAGTTGGCTTCTAAGACATGACCTATTCAGTTAAAGTTTCAATGTTCTATGAAAGTGTGTGCTATTAAAATAATGACATCCAATCCTACATATATGTGCTGTGAAGACTTTTAGCGCTCTGACGTTAATTGCTTATTTGCTATTCAGCATCAGCGGCTATATCTTAGTTCATTTGTACATGTTTATTAAAAGAAATCAAATCTGACTGAACAATTTCTTTTGCAGCTGTACAAGTGTGAAGATGTAGAGCCAGTATATGCTTTGAGCAAGGAGAAATAGCACTGAAGACAGCACAGAAGAGTCCAGTTGACTTATAAAAAGTACACCAGTATTATCACAGATGTCATCCTCTATAATTTATAGAACAGTTTGGATTTCTGTTATGTTAAATCAGTCATATTTATAAATGGAGAACAGACTGTAGAGTTACATGAATGTACAACTCTTAAATTGTGGGGTAGCAATTGAAAAAGACTTATTTGTGTTAATAGGGCTAAATGGCCTTCAGATATGAAGGGGAAGAGATGGAATGGCCTTTTCTAAGCTGGTAGGTTGGTTAACTGAAAAGTAAGATTCATATTCAAGGTGAGGGTTTTGCAATCCCTGCTCATTTAGCAAGGAAAGTTGGTTAGTGACAGTGGAAAATAGTTATAACCTTCAATCAAGTACTGAAATGTTTACTACTTGCATCAGTGTATTACTGGATGAACACTGACAGCATTGCTGATGACAGACACACACAGCCTGTAGCAGGAAAACCCGGCAATCCAGAAGAGTACTGATAAAGAATTATGATGCCATTACCTGTCATGAAGTCCATGAAGACAGGGCTCTACAATTTATGTAAAGCCAAAGTCAAGTGGTAGACCTGAAGGAGACTGAGGGACCTTGAAAACTACCATGAGATAATGAATTGTGGATTTTATATGGGTCTTTTTTTCATAATTTGAAGCTTGATGGTATTGGTGAGCTGTCAGAAAGACTCTGAGCAAATACAGTTTTATTGCAAATCGTCCTCCCAAGAAATAAAAAAAAAACACCTTGCATGTTCGATTTATAATTAACAGAAATAAAACTCTAATCACAAATGTAGCTACCACATCTAGACATAAATATTTTATGTAGTTCTTCAAAGTTACATATAATGTGCACTGTAAAAATTAAGTATTATAGTAAATGAAGTTATTAAATTAACCTTTAAATGAGAAATTCTGGAGTCTCATATTTGTTGAAACATTGGTGTGTTTGTATAACAATTCCCAAAGATAGAGCATGTAATAAAAAAAAAAGCTTATCTTTCTGCAGAATGTACAGAAATATAAATGTCTCATAAAATTAGTAAAAATGAAAACCTTGAGTTTGAAAAGACTTCATCAATTTTAGTATTTGAATTCTGCTTTCAAATACATTTTTAAATTATATATATTTTTAAGGTGTAAGCTTTTCTTTAAGAAGGGTGATCATCCAGGTTTTTCTTAGATCAGACTGTGGGTTTAGGAGCTTCACCTGCAGGCAGCTCCTCTGCCTGCCTCTGGAAGCAGAGGACTGTCACTGAAATAGCATTAGAAATGCCTGTATTTCCATCAGTGGCTTATCTAAGCAGTACATAGATTTGAAGGACCGGATATTGGAGGACATCTCAGCTGTAAATATGTGGAAAGTCTCTGTGAAGCTGGGTCACTCCTTTGGTGCCGGTGGGGAGCCTGAAGCACCGCACATGGGATGCTTCAACAAGTTCCCAAGTCCCACAGTTTCACTGTGTTCACCATCGCAATTTCCAGAGGCACAAGTTATGTGTGTCATTCCAACCAGCTCTGCTGAAAGTGCCAGTCCTGTTGTGTAATCTACATGTCTGGCAGATGGCATATGTGATTAGCATTGATTAGTTGAGGGTCTGAAAGGAATCTGCTTGGGTGGAGCAGAAGAGAGCAGTTGGACATCTGCGCAGCCGCCTGCGAACACCGCAGACAGAATCTGTCTAAAGACAGAATCTGTCCTTACTGTGGCCGTCTCATAATTTATTGTATCTTACATTATTGTTCATTAGAGGTTCTGCCCAAAAGGCTGTCAACTGTCCATTTCACCTCCTTTCCTACTCCTTTCCCATGATTGAACAGATGTTGCAAATTGGAGTCATAATAGTTCATACAAAAGATACAGCAGCCTTGTAATAAAGCGGAGAATGACAGTTGTAGAAGCCCTGAAGACCACTCAATTATTATTGTATATACTGCATATATATATTATTGTATATGGTGTACTGACTGGGTGATTGCTGATGAATTTCTTGTTAATGACATTATAGGACTGTTAAGAAAAAAGTGAAACCTGGCATATAAACAAGTCTGCCAGAAAAGGTGGAAAGTGTAGAAGAGGTTACAGTAAAGAGTAAAACTATTCAATATATTGTTTAGTTTGAAGCTAAATAATAACTTCTCCCTCTCTCACCCCTGGTTTAAATAATAGATTCCTTATTTTCACTGAGAGGACAGTTGATTTTTCATCTGAAAAGACTCCTCTTTTACAGTGGAATTTTACATTAATATAGATCAACTCTAACTGGAATCCCTTTGCCCTTCATAATCATTTCGTGACTATTCTGGCCAAACTGGAAATGTCAAGGTAGGAAAGGGAGACTGGAAGTCATTGTCTACCTTGCAGGGTTTCTCTGAGTAACAATAAAGGCACCGTAGTATATTTGCATTTGTTTTGCTGAACTGTACTGTGGTTCATATCTTTTCCCTTCTTTGTGCCAGAGACTTTAGAAGAATATGAAATAATGAGCAGCACTTTTTCCAGCTTATACAGAAATATTATGACATTATGTAACCCTCCAAGTAGGAGAATTCAGGCAAACAAATGTCAAATCAGTGCACAAATCAGTACTTGCCTCCAGAAGGACCATGGTTAGAGCATCACATTAGGGCCAGTGTGCCTGGCAAGGCAAGCAGACTGCAAGAGTCGTAAAAGCCTTCTGTTCCTTTGAAAATTCTGGTTGCTGCTTCCCACTCCTTTTGTATTTGACTATTCCTACCTGATCCATAGGGATGGGAAGTGTCTATTGTAAAGCTGACTTTGTGCCTTTGCAAGGGGACCTGGTTCCCTTCTCAGCATCCCAGTGCCGGTGCCTGTAGCACAGTGGGCCTGGTGTGAACACAGAGGTTTTTGTTTCTGAAATGCATTACTACAGAAGTGCTGGAAGAGTTTAGAAATTAAAGCATTACAGTTTTTACTCATTTATGAAAGCTGCGCTTCATAACAGAGGCTGTGACAAAGTTAACAGGCAGCATATTCCACTAATTGCAGTTCATAATTATCATCTCAGGCTTGAATGGTCCCAGTACTCACAGAGTGGAAAGAATGAGAAGTGAAATAATCTGAAACAGCAAGTGTGTGTGTTGCTGATTTGTCTTCTTGTTTCATTTACCACTGTATATGATCCCAGCATAACTTCTCCCATTTCGGCTGAGCCTTTCCATCAGTGTACCTGCCCCCATGGGTCTGGTTGCTCCAAAATGAGATGTACCTCAAAAAATTGACACCCACCACATAAAAAAACTTTTCTGTAAAAGTCAGTTCTCCCTTCCAGCCTGTGGAGAATGGCATTGGTCTCAGCAACTAGCATCAAGACCAGGAAAACTGACGTAGACTGTATACAGACTCAAGTCCAAAGCCTACATGATGTCAAGTGTTACATGATGGCAAGAATGTAAGGGTGAATGTCTCTAACTGGAGAATCAAAGAACCAATGTCCTTAAAGTATCAGAGGAGTTAGTGAGTGACAGTGCAATATTAAGGTGGAGTCCTTAAAAATGCCATTCTGGTTGTATCCAGGACAACATTAATGTATACAACTCCACTAACATAAATTTGGTGTCATAAGCCTTTGTAGATTGGTAGATTCTTGAGCAATGCCAGCCAGTTCATGGCTCTTTATAGATAGAACACGAGCACTGCAGGAACACCAGAAGGAGACCAGTGCACATGTCCTGATGTCTGTCCAACATCCCCCCTGAGGTGACACATCTGCAAGAAAGTGAATGAGACTTTGGGTGGTCATTTTATAAGCAGATATTCTAAATGAAAGTACTAACTTTAATAACTGGTGCCAGAACTATGGAGAAACAACACAAGTTTTTATTACTGCATTTTCACAGTTGCTGAGCATTGCAAATATGTTAGATGAACTAGTATAGGGGACAAGATAGGTGCTTGTGTGTGACACTAATTCATCTCAGCTTTTCTTCTAAGGAATATAACAGTGATGATGGAGGAAGCAGTATGGCTTTAGTGCTATCAGCATGAAGAATTAGTATTAGATACCAATGACAAAAGAACAAGAAGATGTGAAATGAGCAGTTGGTCTAACCAGTGGAACACCAGAACCTCAAAAATGAAAGAGCATTCAGGGAAATGAAGAACAAAAAGACAAAGACTGAACCAGAAAAGCCAGGCTACAACTAGAAAATTTGTCGAGAAAAAGATGTAAAGATTTATATTGCAGGGAGAAGGATTTTGCAACAATTGTTGTGATCCAGGAAAAAGCATCCAGAGACAACAGAGGCTTTATAAACCCTACACTGTATATTTTAGAGATTATATCCTCTGTAAAACAAATAATGCCTTGTTTGAACACTGAAGTTAGAAAGGCCTTTGATTAGATTTGTTTTTGCTTCACAGCCCTATGGCATATGTACATGTTCTGGTTACAAAAAAAAAAAAAAATGTAAGTTATATTCTTTCTTTCCAGATATATCTACGCAATAGCTCAGCTATTAGAGATTATTTATTTTCAAAGTTAGGTATTATGTTCGGTTTTTGCCATTCAACTTGCTAAAGGATCAATATTATTAAACGCAATCATCAATCCGTTTAGAAGGTTTGTTTTTCTAATCTATCTTCAGCACCTGAGAATTTCCAGATGCCTTTCCCAAACTAAAACAGTATTGTCTTGTGTCCTTTGCCACAGAATTTATGTTATTTAATTTAAAGCTAAAAAAAAAAAAAAAAGTGTGGACAACTTTCTGAAGCTTTCAGATGCATTTGCTTAGCTGAATGTAAAATGCAAGTCTAGAAACACAAGAATACACAGTGTAGGGCATGCAATTAGTTAATAGTGAATCTGACCAGACAACAGCAAACTAAAGCCATTAAATTCCATTGAGATGTTTGCCAGTGAAGGAAATCTCTGGGTGTAACAAAGTAGTCTAGGAAATTTTACCAAAGTTCACTCACCTCACAACCCTTCTAGGGGATTTTTTCTCTTTATTTTGCAGACCGTGGAAGGGAATGATTGATACAATAAAAGAACTAGTGCCATCAACACCTGTTTTGACAGATTATTCAGTAGACTATTGACCAATAGCAGCAGGTGCCTGCATATTCAGAAAGGACAATACTCACAAAAAATAGCTGGAAAGAAAAGAAACCAGATCCCTGAGGGAAGCAACAGTGCATCAAGCAGATTTAGGTCTCAGAGTTATTACCTGGGTGGATGCCCAGAAGTTGCATGCTTGGAAAATGGGTAGGTACTTATCGAGTGAAAACCTGATTTCTTCATGTATGGGTGTAGTTGACTGAGAAGTGTTTTGCTCCCTTTTAATCAGAACTGGTCAGTAGAAATAATCATCATGCTGGCATAGTTAAAAATACATAAAATGTACCTTTCATATCATAAAAAGATCACTAAAATAACTTGTTTCCTGACAAAGGATTTTATATTTAATTCAACTAGACCAAAAGCTGAACACATGTATTACAAGAAAAAGATGAGGTTTGGATTGTCCTCTATAAATGCATGTAAATGAGTCTGTATAGCCTTGTACACAAGCTAGAGAAATGAGGTTCCTACAGGGTCACATCTCTAACAGTGTCTTATCTTGCTCTTTCCCTTTCTGGAGTATTTTTCATTCTTACTCATTCACTTTGCATAAGGATGTATCACCATCTAATCCTTTTGTGAGAGCTCAAAGGCTCCTTATACTGGAATCACTTCTAAATATTAACTTTTAAATTAACAGCAGCCTGGAAATTCACCTACTGCCATCATTACTGCACTGAAGGGGAATTCTTGCAGGGACTCGCAGGGACTTGAGTTTAATGGGAAAAGCCAAGTCAGAGCTTATTAAGCACTGTTTACTTGGAGTTCAGGACAAATAGTACAAGTACTGTATATCAGTACAAAAATATGTATCACTTGCATAGACTCACCCTGGTCTGACATTATAAATTGTTAGTAAATGGTGCCAAGGCCTACCAAAGCCTACTAAGTCAGTTTAATGATAAACTAAAAGCTTTCCATTTCCTTGCCATGAACATAACAACTCCCATGTGTTTTATACAGTTATTACCTTCAGGGAATTTAGACTTTCATAAGTGCTATTGCTATTTACTTTATTTGCTAATGGAGTTAGCTGGGCTTTAATGTGAGGAAAGTTGAAAAGGCAAAACCGGTTTGTGTTTAGAAGTGCCTAGCAATTTGCAAAGGAAATAGTAAAAGTAAATTAAAAAAAGCAAGTCTGTTACTTCTAATAATGCAGGGAGATGCATTCCCTCTAATTTAGATGCCCGCCTAAGCATGCTCCCAGAGGAATTTTAGCTGAGCAGCCCAGTTTGCCAGATGTAATTGTTTCAGTCCCCCCAGGGGAAGGCAGGTACCTCTGCAAACCTGCAGAGTCACCTTGGACATTATCCTGTTTCCATTGTTTATGCAGTCAGCTTTCAGGTCTTGGGAAGACAACCCAGTGGATCTGGGCTTGGTGCCTTGCAGAGCACAGGTCTGCTGGGTGGTGGACCCCATGGTAGGCCCTTCCTTAGCTGAGGGGGGCTGGCCCTGTGCTCCAAGAGCTGCCATGTCCCTGGGTTTTGGTTGCCTGAAACAAATATACCTTTTGGATTGAATCTTCCTGGGATAAACCCCACAAACTGTGCTGAGTGACTGTACGGAGTGAAACCTTCCTTGACTATGATCATGCAGAGTGTTTCTCACAGCTGGTCTGGCGCCCCAGGAAGCTGCTTGCATGGACTGGACTTTGAGGCACCCATTAAAATTGTCTTCCTTTCTTCACATCTGGGTGACTGTAGATTTTGGACAGAGGCTTACTCACTCCATCTGTGCTCAGCCCTCTCTCAGGACTCTCTGAGAAGAGGAGGCCTCTCTCATGACTCGGAGGAGGCCTCACTCAGGCCTCTCTCAGGAGCCGTGGGAGCTGGTAATGCGACAACGGGCTCACCAACCCCATCCCCACGATTTACAGCCCCAACCCAGCACTGTGCAGACATGTTCATGCAACCTCCTTTTCTCCTCCAGCTCCAGCAGTCAAATGCCTGCCCCTGATATACAACGTGAGCATACTCCCGCACAGCACATTGACAGTACTTTAGTCGTGTGTGAGAAAAATATCAAACTGCCTTGTATTTTCAGCAGCCATCCAAGGGCAGAGGATAAGTCTGTGTGCAGAATCACAGATATTCATTACTCTAAAAGCCCTGCTACAATCCCATCTGCTGTTTGTTTGCTGCAGCATTGTCAGATTTCAAACTGTAGGAGAGAAAAATAGAAACTACTGTGCCAAAGCAAGGCTGTTTCAGCAGCTGAATTTCATTAACATAGTCTTTAAAATGGGTTTCACTAAGGCGTTTAAGATATTTCTGTCAAATCAATTATTTAAACAGGCACAAGATGCTAGATATCAAATGAGGCGAGCATCTAAATCTTCAGAAAATTAACTGTTAAAATAGCTCCCTTTCTTTCGCTGCTTTGCTTCTGTTGCCCATGCTTGAAAGGCTCTATGCAGCAAGTTGTGCAATTTAAATGACTTCGTGAATTAAAAAGAGAAACTTGTCTGAGAAAGCTCATATAAATACCAATCCTTTTTCTGCTTTCTACCTGAGGTTGCAGGGTATCTGTGGGCCACGTCCATCCCTGCAACAGTTTAAGCACTGTCAGGAAGATGTTGGGAGCAGGAAATGGGGGCAGTCTGGCAAACATCATAGTTCTCCAGCATCACTGAAATGCAAGAACCCAAATTAAGTGCTTTGTCTTTCCAGGAAAGTGATGTACAGCTTTAAACAAACTAAGTAAAAAATGCACTGTCATCCAACCACTTTATTTACTTTAAATCCTCCTGAGGCTAAGGCACTGACCTGAGTGGACAGAGAGTTTATTTAATATCAGAGTAAATTGTTCTTTTCAATTGCCTTCAATGTGAGGGAGTGGGGCTGCAGGAAAAGCTGTTAGTCTGGACAGCCTGTAGGATCCCAGAGCCAAATGTGAACATGGACTGTAAACCAAAGCGTGTTAATCTTGAAAATCTTTAAAAAGCTGAAATAGAAAAACAAAACAGAAGACCTTGCTGAAAGAGAGACGGAGCCAAGCTGTGGTGCAGTTGAAGCAGCATGCATTTGCTCCGTGTCTCTCATATATGCAGGCAACATTTCCAGTTTAGAATATTGTGAAACCTTCTAATGAGGAAGCTGGGAGCATGCTGTGTGCTCTAACAGAACATGACTGAATTTCACTTTTACTGCTTTGCTGCTATTAGTGCTCAGTGACCTGTGGAGTTTGTTAATAAACTGCTATTCCCATTATTGTTACTCATTACAATAGGCGTTACCGCTGTCCTTCCCCTCCTCTTCTCTTCAGCAGATTCAATCATTTTATCTTGGCAATATATAAGTAAATTAGTACTATAACTGAACACTTTATATATTCAACTATCTAAAAGACACACTGCTTGCCTGCCTACTACAGGTTTGAATAAAAACACTGTTAAGAGCTCACTGCAAAAGGCTCACAAGTTGTGTAATTATTTCCACAAGCTGTTTTCTCTATTAAACATAATTTTAAATTCTTTTTTCCCCACCACCCTCCTCAGAGGTTAAGATTTCTCATAAACACAACCTTCAAATAATCATGTCTTTACTACCAGTGTATAATTTTATTTAAAAGGAAAGGAGGGGAAAGTTTACAGGGTTCTTATTACCCGATTGTAACTTTTCATGATTAAATGCGTTAAAGCAATAATTCAGAGTGAAGGGGTAGTGCTGAGGGCAAGAAAGTTTACGGTGTAAACACTTAGTGAGCCACGCTGGATAGTCAGACCTCTTACCTTGCGAAAATGATTTATAGAAAACAACTTGATTGCGTTTTCAGCCCTACTACCACTGGGTGATTAGATGAGAGCTCTTTGTTGTTATGACTGTCTGCTTTAACTAAACTTAACTCCATCTGCTTTTCATTCAGAGCCAGCACTGCTCTGGCAGGCAGCAGGTAAAGAAGGAGAGGGCAGGGGTGATGCTGCCAGGGGGTTTGTGGCCCTCATTTCAGCTCCCCAGCCTCCCTGAGGCTTCCTGCCAAAAATCCGGACATGACTTGATCCCTGGGTAAAAAACTGACTGGAAGGCCAGGCTCAAAGAGTCATAGTGAATGGAGTTCAATACAGTTGGCAGCTGGTGAGCAGAGGTTTTCCCCAGGGCTCAGTACTGGGGCCAGTATTTTTAGTATTCTCAATGATCTGGATGAGAGGATTGGGTGCATCCTCAGTAAGTTTGCATGTAACACCAAATTGGATGTGAATTAATCTGCTTGAAGGTAGGAAGGCCCTGCAGAGGGCTCTGGATAGGCTGGACCACTGGTTGAATTCAGTAAGGCTGAATGTTGGGAGCAGCAGAACAGGCTTGGGAAGCATGGCTGGAAAGTTGCCTGGCAGAAAAGGACCTGGGGGTATTGGTTGACAGCTGGCTGAACATGAGCCAGAGCCAGCAGTGTGCCCAGGTGGCCAAGAAGGCCAGCAGCATCCTGGCCTGCATCAGAAATAGTGTGGCCAGCAGGACCGAGGAAGTGATTGTCCCCTTGTACATTGTTGCACCGGTGAGACCGCACCTTGAATATTGTACTCAGTTCTGGGCCCCTCACTACATGAAGGATATTGAGTTGCTCAAGTGTGTTCAGAAAAGACCAGCAAAACTGATGAAGGGACTAGAATACAAGATATATGAGGAGCAGATGAGGGAATAGAGGTTGTTTAGTCTGGAGAAAAGGAGGCTGAGGATAGACTTCACTCCCTACAACTACCTGAAAGGAGGTTGCAGTGAGGAGGGTGTCGGTCTCTTTTCTCAGGTGACAAGTGCTAGAACTCAAGGAGTTAATGGTCTCGTGGTCTCAAGCTGCACCAGGGAAGGTTCAGACTGGATATTAGGAAGACTTTATTCACGGAAAGGGTAGTTAGACATTGGAACAGGATGCTTAGGGAAGCGGTGGAGTCCCCATCCTTGGAGGTATTTAAGAGATGTGTGGACGTAGAACTAAGGGACATGATTTAGGATGGGACTTGGTAGGTCAGGTTGACAGTTGGACTTGATGATCTTGAATGTCTGTTCCAATCTAGATGACTGTATGATTCTATGAAACAGCTATGAAACATTATTGCATATTTAGACAATGTGTTTCTGGGTGTCTAGCTGTCTTTTGCTAGTCTGAAACTACTGGGCAGTCAGGTATTAATGGAGTGTAAATGTTGTAGACAGGAAACTTTGGTATTTTTATGCTCGTTTCATTTCAGAATGCAATTGAATATGGTATTAGCTGGTATGCCTGAAGGACCTGATCATTGCTTAGGTCTTATCACTATGGTAGGTAGAGGAGAAAAAGAAATAATCTAACTTCTGATTTATCTGACTCTAGCTCATGGCAAGCTTTTTAAGACAAGGACTTTAGTGCTGTGTTTGGAAATGATAAGTGTGGAAGATGAACCAGGAGAAAAATTAAAATGTAAGGAGATACTCTTTCAATCATTTCTCAATGCAGAAGTGATTGCTGTCTCTGCTTTCTCATGTTTATATATATATATATATGTGGTTGCATTTCATTTCTGTGCCTTTCTAACTGCAAGTAAAATGATGTAAAGCCCCTTGGACCTAATTCTGCTGTCAGAAACACTGATGTAAGTCCTGTGAGACACTCAATATGTACTTGCTGGTGTTTATGAGGACAGAGTCTTCTGTGTGGGAGCTGTAAATGTACGTATATGTTCACTGTGAAGGGTGGAGGTATTTCAAAAGTAGGGAAAAACACCTTAAGTGGTCAGCTTGAGGGTTTGAATATTTGCGTTTGACCTGAAGAGCAAGATCCACAACAGGGCCTCAAACATTGCAGTGGGGCTCTGAGTCAAATGTGAGGACTTCCTGTGAGATGCATGGCAAGAAATGGATAGCCAGAACTGGGAGCTGCAAATGTAAATGCAAATGCAAATGAGGATGGAAAGCAAAAAAAAAAAAAAAAAAAAGAAAGAATTCCCTTCTTTACATCTGCATACTATTTTCTGAGTTAAAGACTTTCCCTTGCTCAGGGTTCACAGTTCAGGCCTCATACCCGGCCTTAGGGCTTAGCTGTCTTTCTTTTCAAGGAGAGAAGAGATGTTCCTTCCCTCCAAAGGGAAGGAAAAGCCCTTGACCACCCTTACCATGGGGACCTTCTGGTACTGCGCTGCTGCGATCCATGTCCAGGCCCTCCCTCCCCTTGCGAGGGTCCTCAGACTCCAATGCCCAGGACAGGGATCTGTCATCAGGTGGGATCCCAACACTCTGCTTCCTAAGGAACAAGAAAAAATATTTACCACAGAGGAAAGAGTAATAGCTTGGCTTAGGAATTACAGCTGCCACCTGAGGCTAAGGAAAGCTGGATTCTAGTCCTTTCACTGAATGATTAATATAACGTAATGCAAGAGTGCAGCAGGGAGTTGGGAAGCACATAATTTACTCTTCAGAGCCCTGTTTCTCAGCAGACGGGTGGTGGGGCGGGGGCTAATCTTTAGGCTTTATCCCAAGAGCCTGGCTCAGGAAACCAGGGATTTTACATTTTGCTCTGCTCCAAGGGCTGGGCTATGAGCACTCCCTTCTCTTTCTTTCCCTGGAGGCACCATGTTGTTCACTCTGTTCCTTTCTTGTAATAGCAAGTGTTGTCCTACAGCTTGTCCTACAACAAGCTACAGGGATGAAGGTTAAAATGTTAATTAAAACAAATCAAACTATGAGCCTGTATGTCCAGCTGAAAAGAGTGGGGTGGTTACTTGCACATTTAAGGAAGCTGCTAAAAGCAAATGGTTTTATAGCTAAATAAAAGGAAATGTGTGCTTTGGAAACCCATTTCCCTGTTTAGTCTGTTTTCAGCTAGGTCCCAATGGTTTCTTGTTTCAACCAGGGCTACACCCTCAGGCCAGGATATTAAAGTTTCTGAAGACGATGGAAAAGGATAGAAATAGAGACACACAGGCAAAAGCTTCAAAGTCAACTAAGAAACAGGATATAGTGCAAGACAGACAAAAGACCCCCTCCGCCTAGAATATTTCATGTCTCAGGTTCCTTCTTTGCCAGCACCATGTACTATTTGCTTGTTTGTTTGTTTTCTTAAAGACTGTTATGGCTATTTTATTTAAAAACTTAATGTTCGTGATTGCATATGCCCATTTTTGAGGTGCTCAAATAATACATTGAATTCTTACAGTAGCAGCTATAAATATTATTACGCCCATCTAAAACAGAGACATAGAAAATTTTGGTGACTTGCAAATTATAGTTGTGGGACAAAAGATGTAAGGGCCACTCATAGGTCCTATTCAGTTCCTATTCACTCATAGATCTTATACATAGATCCTATATAGTCCCTGGATTGTCCTTCTACTTACAAAAGCAGTAGTTGTAATGGAACCTAAACAACAGCTCACATCTCACAAAATGTTGAGGTACACAGGCTGAGATATATCAAGTCTGTCTCATTCCACTTTTACACAAAAAGGAAGTCTTTCCCGAACAAGGAGAAACTGTTTCATCAATTGGCTTTCTAGCAGTTTTCCTACTCCTGTGCAGCAATTGAGCTTCTGTGCATGTGTGGAGCTGCCAGGGAGAACGCAGTTGATGATGCTTCATTCTCTGGGTAGTAAATGTTTAGGCTTGAGGGAAGACCTACAGAATGAAACAGCTTGTGCTGGAAGAAGTTTCATTGCCTCACCCACTGTTCCTTCCCTTATTTTAGTTAAAGTGGCAATGTGCTTTCACTGAGCTGCTGCACATTGTAGTGATGCCAAGGAAGCCTCTTCAGCTGCCCATTGAAATCACTTTTAGGCAGAATGGTAGTGATTGGGATGCTATGGGCTGGATCATCTTCATATGTTTGTCATGGAAACTAAGACAGGCTAATCTCACTTTACTATAAATCATTCTGAAGATGAAGTAACTCAGTCAGAACTAGGAAGATCTTGAAGTTGATGTATAAACTTAAATCAATATGATTTATTTTAATTATACCCTTTAAGGATAAATAATCAAGAACACACCATTGCAGCTCATTTGTGCCGGAACTCTAGTGCGCTGATCTTCTTCATTACAAAATAATGAATTGTAAGTCTGGCATTATTTACTGCTTACTTGCAATTAGAAGAATCATTCATTTCTGATATTCACAGCAAGAGGTGAAGCTAGGAAAAAAAAAAAAAGAGAGAGAGAGGAAAGAGAAATAAGCTCTCCTGTTGCTTTGGCAGTGGTTCAGAACATGGAAGCTTGCTTAAAAAAATAAAATAAATAAAAATAAATAAGTAAATAAACAATGCCTTAAAAAATAACTCCTTTTGCTACTAGTAAAATTAATGTATGATATATATAGAAAGGAAACATCAACACAAAACCCCTAGTTTTCCAGCAGGAAATTTTTCAGATATATTTGGCAAATCAGAAAGATGCAAGGCAGATCAGAAAGATGGAAAAAATTTTTCTGCCCCTCAAAACTTTTTTTGCTGATATTTTTCTGAAAAATGTTAAAACATTTGAGCATTTGCTGTTTCCCAGGTATCAGCCTAGAAAGATCAATACAAAAAGGTGACTAGTACAGCTGACACTAGAGGAAAAAGAGATAAAGTGTCTGACTTGAATAAGAAAGAGACACATTAGTTCCTTTACAGTACTCTATCTCATCTCTCAAACACACCTGACCAACTTTATCCTTGGACACTTAAGAAATCATTGAAGCAATTCTGGAACTACTAACAGTTTTATCATGGAGGAAAGCTGAGGTATAGGAAGGATGGGAAAGGGTACACATACTGCATCTGAAAAGAGAGGTGAAGCAAAGAAAGGGGAAAGAAAAGGAATCAAGGAATTATGGAGCAGGCAGCCAACTTCAATTTCCAGAATACTTCTGGGACAAATGCTTAAACAGGTTATATTCATTTATATTTCATGCCTGACTCCATCTTCTATGATGGAGTGACTACATCAGTTTACAAGGGAAGATCGACTGATGTCATCTACTTGGACTTCTGTAAGGCTTTTGACACAGTCCCACACACCATCCTAATCTCTAAATTGGAAAGATGTGGATTTGAAGGGTGGGCCATCCAGTGGATAAGGAATTGGCTCAATGGCCACACCCAGAGAGTAGTGGTCAATGGTTCTATGTCCAGGTGGAAGCCAGTGACGAGTGGTATCCCTCAGGGGTCAGTATTGGGACCGGTGCTTCTCACTATCTTCATCAATGACATAGACGATGGGATTGAGTGCACCCTCAGCAAGTTTGAAGATAACACCAAGCTGAGTGGTGCGGCTGATGCCAAAGAAGGAAGGGATGCCATCCAGAGGGACCTGGACAGGCTGGAGAAGTGGGCCCATATGAACTGCATAAGGTTCAAGAAGTCTAAGTGCAAGGTGCTGCACTTGGGATGGGTCAATCCCAGACATGAGCACAGACTGGGAGAAGAACTCATTGAGAGCAGCCCCGCAGAGAAGAACTTGGGGGATCTGGTGGATGAAAAGCTTGATACGAGCCAGCAGTGTGTGCTTGCAGCCCAAAAGGGCAACTGCATCCTGGGCTGCATGAACAGAGGAGCGGCCAGCAGGGCAATGGAGGTAATTGTCCCCCTCTGCTCTGCTCTCGTGAGGCCCCACCTGGAGTGCTGCGTCCAGGTCTGGGGCCCCCAGCAAAAGAAAGATGTGGGGCTGTTAGATCGAGTCCAGAGGAGGGCTACAAAGATTCTCAGAGGGCTGGAGCACCTCTCCTATGAAGAAAGGCTGGGAGAACTGGGGATGTTCAGCCTAGAGAAGAGAAGGCTCGGGGGAGACCTCATTGTGGCCTTTCAGTACTTAAAGGGGGCTTATAAAAAGGATGGACAAGGACTCTTTACTCAGGTAGACAATGATAGGACAAGGGGGAATGGTCTTAAACTAAAAGAAGATAGATTTAGATTAGACATTAGGAGGAAAATTCTTCACTCAGAGGATGGTGAGGCGCTGGAACATATTGCCAAGAGAATCTGTGGATGCCCCATCCCTGGAGGTGTTCAAGGCCAGGCTGGATGGGGCCTTGTTCTAGTTAGATGACCTTTAGGGTCCCTTACAACCCAGGCCATTCTATGATTCTATGATCTGGAAGCCAACAAAGTAAGCACCAGCAGAAATGAATTTGTTAAGGGTAAATAAGCTGTGTTTCATTGTGCAAACAGTGTCAGGCCTTATGACTAAGGTGCAAGCCATAGATGCGCTGTAATTTGATTTTCGTAAGACTTTTGGTGCTGCTTAACATGACATTTTCATAAGCAAGAAAATATGGTCCAGAAGCAAATTTTACAGAATAGTGCAAAATTGAATGTATAACTTTTATCATCACCTAACTGCTAAAAGGGATGACTCTTTAGAGAGGTTTCCACTGATTTCATACTGTGTCTCATTCTAGACATTATGATCATTATAAATCATACGTAAAGTAAAGTAAAACAGGTACAGGAAAAAGAAGAAGGAAAAAAAAAAGCTGCTATGAGAAAAGATAATCATACTAGAGAAAGATCTTCATGACATCCAGCAATCCTATTCTACTCAGCACCAGTAATGCTACTGTATGTTTCAAAAAAGATCTGGAATAACTGGAGAACAGGAAAGGGAAGAAGAACTGCACCACTATTTAGGTGCCAAAGAAAAGTGGAAAAGTCTTGTTTAGGCTTTAAGAAAAATGTGGAATGGGAGCAGAGGAACAAGGATGATTGTAAAGTGGAGAAACATGCTTTTGCCAATTGTGTGGTGGATAGGGCAGGTGTAATTTGAAAGAGAGAATGAAACTAGACCTAAACAAAATGTTCTAAGAGGATAGGCAGTGAAAGAGTGGAAAAGAGTGGCTTGGAAAAGGGTGGTGCCTTCAGCATTTGTAGTCTGCCATAGCATAGTGAAGGACTGCAAAGCTGTGGTGATGCTGCCTTGGCAAAGGAAATGAAGAAACTGCGTGGAATTTCCATTCCAAACTAATTTTCCATGGTGTTTGACTGCCACAACAGAAGCAGAGATGAAGTAGATGGATAGGACTAGATCATTTTTTGTCAGTCATGTTAAGGAGTCTGCATTGAATAATAGCTCTGCATTGGACTCCAGTGTTACATCCATGGCAAGAGAAAGGGGACTTCTAGTAGGATTTGGTAATGATTTTCCCAATTTTAGAGCACTGAAGTAGTGTGACTAGAGTGCAAACATGACTCAGTCTTTGATTTAACTTACTTGCCTTTACAGCCATCAGATTGGAGCTTTCATTATTTCAGATTTTGAAATATGTTGCTCTGCAATGTGTTGTCATATAATTTATCATCCAGCATCACAAACACCATTACAAAAATATTTTCACGTTTTAATCTAGTGAAAACATACCCCAGCAGGGAAGAAAAAAGTCACTGCCAGATCAAGATCTAACAACTATCATGAATCCCTGGCTTCGCTCGACCCTCCTAGTCCAGCACCACTCTTTGATCAGATTAGTGGCTGGTATTGGATGCTGGAGAAAAAAAGTGTAGAATAATCTCATGGCGAATGATTATTTGCCATGAAATGCCAAAAAGGAAACTTTCTTCCCTGTCCTTAACCTTCAATTTGTGTTTGGCAGGAGTCAGTGCAGGCTGCATGACCCAACCTTTTCCGCAGTGACTCAGCATTACATTGCCTTCAGTTCTTTGTAAGGCAGACATAAGGAAAAGTCTATTTTCTTTTCTCTAGAAATAGGGACAGCAGATGGCTCGTGGAAGAAACTAAACTATATTTCAGGTCCTCCTGGGGCTTGTTTAACTCAACCTTCCACATAAGTAGTCAGATTGTGTTTACTTGCCAATGAAGAAAAGTCTATTTTCAAGTTCCTTTATTTTCAGTTGACATAAACATCAGCAAAGGTTGAAATAACATTGAAGCAGTTTTAGTAAATGAATAAAAACAAAATCTAAATTGCAGAGGGAGTATAATATCATGTCTATAGTGAAGGGCTAAAATAAGGGCAGTGAATCAATTTCATAAACTTTCTGAGGTTTTGCTGTAACAAATCAGTCTGCCATATGCAGATCTGAGCTGGTAATGAGCAATCAGATCATTTCAGGGCTCCCTGATCAATCTGTTTAGTCTCTATGTGACTGGCAGATTTTAAAATTAATTTGCTTTGGCATTTTTAACAGTCATTTTTTAAAATCATCTATAGAGGCTCTGCATATCTTCCTAGAGGTGAACCAAGCTTGCTAAAGAAGAGTCAGAAATTTGTCACTGCAGCGTCGGCTTGTAGTCAAGTAAGGCACAGGAAACAGCCTGTAATTTGCAATGCAGGCTAGTACAAATTATATATTTTCTCAAATAATTGGCTAGGTTTATGTATGTTTTATATATATTTTCATCTAAGTTAGATTATTTAGAATATCTATATAGAACTATGGAACTAGAACCTAATCAAATGATGTGTAACGGTATTACTGAGCTCTGCAAACAAAAACATAAATTAATCATAAGGAATTACGGGAATGATAGAGCCTGACCCCCTGATATATATATATATATATATATATATATAATAAAAATTAAAAAACAAACAAACAAACAAAAAAAAAACATGATATATTACCTGGATTAAATATCTGTCCACTTTATCCAGAGCAATCAAGAAGCATCCTGAGAGCATGCTCCAGAGCTGCTCTCCTCTCTGTTCGTACAGTAGGGTGCATGCAAGGTTTAAGGCCATGTGCCAGGGAGCACTTCCTGACTTGATAGCAATCTCAAGAACACTTGTAGCAACATCTGTCTTTACTGGAACAGCCTTAGTGTGCCAAGCAGTTCTCATCCTTACTAGAAAATATCTTTCTGACACCATCTCTGTGTCCTGGGTTGCTGGGTTGTGAGTGATGAACTAACAAGACACGACTAGGTGTCAGCTTTTATTTCATGCTATAACCCTGGCAGGACAGTGTTGTTAGTCTGGATGCAAGCTTTAAGAAATGCTTTGACTAGCTCTGCTGGGTTATTAACTCACTGTTAATGCTATTTACATAGCTTCTTTCTGTTCCTAAACTAAATGGAAGCTAAGACGTGCCAGAAAGATAGTGTTACTATAGTTGTTGAGAGAAACTTCACACTTTAATTTGTTTCTGGGAAAAAATGCTAGATGAATTGGTGTTACTTGGTTTGGCCTCTGGGGACATAATGTCCTCTAAGAAGTAATATGGGACCTAGACAACAGTAAACACCTTTTCTGAAGGAAAAATACAGAAATATTATGTTATAAATCAAAGAGGAGAGTGTAAAAGAAAAAGGTCCCTTCAGTTTGAGAAGATTGAAAGGAGGGCAAGATACCAATGAAAACACTATCTAGGAATGGATTGCAAAGCTTAATGGAAAAATACTGTGTTCAAACAGTCCTTCCTAAAAAACTATGAAAACTGTAAATATAAAGGAGAGAAAACCTTTAGAGTGATCACTAGGGACATTATCTGAGAAAAGCTTTAGAAGCTGAAAAAAAAATATTTTAGAAAGTGGATATATCAAAGTACATGGTAACCTATAAAACTCTGTTAAAGAAGTTTTCATCTTGAGATTTCTGCTTGAATTCTCATCCAGACAAATATCACCTTTCACAAGAAGTGATGGCTGTAAAGCAAGAAATATTTCTGCAGAGGAAGAGAGAGGAGTGTGGCACAGTGGCACTGGGGCACAAGCTGTTCTCCATGCCAGGGAGACTGCAGCTTTTGGATGTGTTTTCAGATGTGCTTTTTGTGCCCTCTCCTCTTTTACCATCTAAAGAGAGCTTCAGTATAACTGCTGTAAACTGTTGGTACAGCAGTCAGCTCTTTGGCTGCTGGAAGTGGGTGGTTTCTTCAGAGCTGTCAACAGGGCTTTAGGAGATTTTGCACACCTGTTATTTACCATTTCTGAAGCCACATGCTTATCAACCCTTGGGGTGAGGCTCTATGTATGTATGTTTTAACTCATGTTTAAAAATGACTATACGGCTTGATACTTACAGGAATCTTAACCTTGAAACTTTTCTCGCCTCTGTGTAATTTACCCTATTGTACGTATGATTGCCTCTTTTCAGGAAAAATCATCCCAGTTACCTATGGGATAATTTCCATATGCTAGATTTATAAAGAGAGGAAAGTTAGAGAACATCCTCTTTGAAGTGGGAAACAGTGAGTAATGGTGATGACAAAGAGAAAAATGATTCATGTTGTCACATTTTCAGGTATTTCAGTCCCTCAAATATCATAGGTAATGATTCATTGATTCCTTACAGATTTCAAAGTGCCTCTAATGTTTTTTTCTAAGAGGTGCTTTGTGATGGCTGTCAGCATTAGGAGTCTTACTCTAAAAACTAGTGAAACCTTAAAAGCATGCACTTAAGGGTTTTATGAAGAGTACAGGCCTCTTGCCTTTGTGAATAACCCCAAAATTCTTCACACAAAACTGTTCAGATTTTGGCCAAGAAGTCTGAAGTTTGGATTGCAGTTTGGATCAGAAAGTTTGATCTGAGGAAATGAAGTAAAAAGGTTGAGTGAGAGATGGAAACTGAACACAAAAATTGGACATTGAGTTAGGATTGGCAGTCAAAACAGGTTTTATAAACAGGGCAAAATTTTGATGGATATTTACTTTTAAACTGTCCCCTGAGAATTTTTTCAAACAACTCACTGATTTTTTAGGAGGCAGGAGGGGTCTCCACAGCACCTGGCTTTGTGTTCTCATTTCCTCTATGCTACAATGTTTTTATAGAATGATCCCTTTGCCCAATAAACTTCCAGTGAATCCAAATGTAAAATGAACAGGGGAAAACGCAACATTCAGACTCCTCTGCCCCCCAACCATCTGGAATTTCCTTCTGTGACTGGAGATTTAATGGCAGAGCTATTGCTCGTGTAGCAACTGCAGCGATAGCAATCATGGCAATAACAACCTCATTGCTAATGCCATTTTTTTGTGACTGTAAAGATGAGAGTGTATCTTGCAACATTCACTGTTTCAGGAATAATGAGGTTGTTCCTGCTGAACTTACGGAATATATTTTATGAACCTTTTTTATTCTTCTTATTATCTTTTTGTGGAATTACTCTGTCATTCACAGTATTTAGCAATATACAAGCTTAATATTTCACTCCAAAATGATAATGTTTTAATATATTTATTTCACAATTTTTATAGTTCACAAACATTGTTTTTTTTTAACATCTGTTCCCATGGATTCTTTCAGCAGAGATTATCACTTTTCCTTCCACCTTCCCAACCTTGATTTTTAGTAGGCATTATAGCTTGTATTAGGACAAAGATCAGGGAATTAGTCTCTTTTCCATATGCAACACTGCTAGCTCCTCACCTTTTCAGCCATGTATCTTTTGGCTTTTCTGGCTTTTTTCACACAGTGCATGTTTGCCTGTTCACGTTAGTTTTCATTTTAATTCTCCGTCCTCTGATTCCTTCAGCTCCTCTTCCCATGGTTGCCTATCCACCCACCCTGCTCCCTTACCCAGCATTTCTGCGGTCCTGAGGAAAGGGTTATTCAGGTACTGGGTGAGGGCTTGGTTGTGTGTGGGTGGTGTCCACTCACTGTTAGAAGTGTGCTCCTCATTGTTAGTTGCTAAACTTCTTTCAGGACCTGATGAGATGTAAACTGAGATTTTGATGATCTGCTGAATTCAAATAGTTTCCCATAGGCAGTGGCACAACCCCTAGCTGTTTTTCAGTCAGATAGTCTGATCATGTGTATCACACACCATTGATGTTTACCATATACTACTTCACTGCGTCCAATGGCCTTTGTGCTTTGGATAGCGCGTCTTCAAAGCAAATCATTATACTACTCTAAGTCAAGGATGATGAGACTTTAGGAGATGGCAAATTTTCTAAGTAGTTTACTTCAGGAAACAATCTATGTGAGTGTTGCTGGGTTTTGTATCTTATTTCCTATTAGAATTTATCTGATTCAATTTCTTAGGTTTTCTTGCGCCTTTCTCACTAAATAAAGGAATATGTACTCCCCTCTGTTTTCTTCTTGTGAAGGCATTATAGTCTGTAATCAAATCACTCTTCAATCTTCTCTTTTAATAAGCTAACCAGATTTGAGCATTAAGCCTTTAACAGCAAGATGCTTTCTCCAGAAAATGAATAACTACTGCGGTTATCTTCACAATTCTCTTGAGGTTTCTTAACCCTACTATAAATGCAGCCACCAAAGTTCCATGCTGTATTTCAGTACTAGCCTCACCTATGTTTCACACAGGGATAAACTTACTTGTGGTTCATGGATTACAGGGTTCAAACAGTCCTTTTTCACTAATGCATGCCACTCAGAGGTATTAATGAGGTTTTCTCCCCTACTGTGAATTTTAATTCCATTCAGAGTCTCTGCTTTCCAGAATACAGTCCTGCATTCTGTTGGTATATCCCATCTGTTAAGAGATATTTAGTTGTGTGGCTTCCCTGTGTTCATTATTATTTACTGGTTTCTAAAAGCCCCACATTTTACCCAGTACTTTTTCTCCTTACTTAGTATCTTCCATTGTTTATCAAACATTGGAAAGTACTGAGGCCCCACACAAATCCCTCATGAAAGGTCTTTTTCCTGGACTGACGACGTTCATGACATGATTTCTTTATCACATACTACTGAGAAATGCTTATTGAGTAACTTGCTCAGGTTTGTAGCTTGCAAAATGTTATACTAGTTTTGTTAGCAGACTGTAAGTGAACATTGAATGTCTGAAGTCCTATATTCCCTTTGTTACTAATGGCTCTAAAGCAAGCAATGGGATGTACAGGTCTCCGTGTTACATTGTTCTTCCTTTTTACTCTCTCTGTCTTTCTTTAAGTTACATCTGACTTATATTTGAAACACACAAAGTTTTCTACAAGCTTTTAGAACTGTGGCTTAATAGTGTATTTTTGCCTTCCTAGAAAGTATTTTTTCTGTTAATCTTACACATTTCATCTCTTCATATCCCTTCAAGTCATTGTGTACTTGATGAGGTGGTGGGATTTTTTATTTTTATTTTCAGTTTACCAATAGCAGTCACTTCTTCCAACCTCTTACCCTAAGAGGCTTCAAACCTCATTAAAATGTCCCCTGGTTCCAACAAACCAAATCACATCTATGCTACTGACAATTTGCCATTTATCTTCCCTTGCCCATGAGCTGAGTGAGCACAGAGACAGACACCTGGCCTTTCCTCCACAGCTTGCACCTAAAGCCTATTATACCCTACAAACTGCCTTGTGACACCCTATCTTTTGTGCAGTCAGTGACATGTGGAGGGTTGTTATTTGACTATATTTGCCTGTCCAGCCCTGAAGTTGTATTTCATACTTTTGTGCCAGAGAATCATCTCACCACCATGTTGTGATCATGTCCAATGTCCACAATGTTTTCACAAGTTGATGCTTACAATTTCTTATCATCCCATCGTGTCTGGAAGGATCATTAGTAGTGGCTTATTGTATACTGGATGTATCCCTATTATTTTTGAGGGGGAAAAACATATATATCAATACAAACTGTAATAGACAGACCTGTGTTAAAATTGAAGCTAGTCTTAGAAGGGAAGGGCCAAAAAGCTGTGTCTAGTTGGTGCTCTCTACCCCATGTAAAATATATGCTCTATAAACTGTGGCTTAGTATGAAGTTATTAAATCTGTCATTAAAATTGGTCATGCTCAGCCTTCTTCCAAACAACTCGTCTCCTCTTGTTAATGCAAAATTTTTAAGATTCTTGAAATAAGTGATATCTTAGACTAGATGGGAAAACCTGGGTGATAAATGTCTTTATGTTTCCAAATGGGAATTGCATCCCCAACCATTCTTGCTAAATATTTGGCACAGACAGCATTTAGGGAAAAAGAGTACAGAAACATTAGAAATAATCCTGTCTTTAGGGCCTAGGTCTTTCTATTTTATGCTTTTAACCAAGAATAAGGTTTTTTGAAGGGACAGAACTTCTATTCTTCTGCAGGAGAAGAAATTCTGAAATGTCAACATTTATTTATTTATTTATTGATTGATACTTCTAGAATACATAAAATCCTGTGCTATCAATTAGGCACTTCTTGATTTGAAAAAGATTTACAGGAATTAATGTATCATGACTTGCTGAGACACAATATGGAAATTCCACCTTTTTGCTAATTGTTTAAATCTTTTCAGTCCGCTTAAATCACTGGAAATCTTTGAAAAAAGTTCTTTCTTAATGAAATCAGTAGAAATGTTTCTATTAATTTCAACTGGGATACAACATGTGCGGGTCTTCCACTTTGGGGGTTGCTGTACTTTTAAAGGCACACGAGAAGTATTTATGAAAACAAATTCATTGTATCATAATGGACAGGCTGTTTTTTTACATTTTAAAAGATATTCTTGTCCCTTCAAAGCCAGGTGGGTATTTTCTTCTGTTCATTGTAGGCGGATTTGTTTGGGCATCTCTTCCATATAAGCTACTTCTTGAGATGTCAAAATAAATGTAATTCATGAAATCATTTAAGCTCTAGAAACTTCATTATGTTTGGAAAAAGGCACTGTAAATTGACCTTTTTTTAAAAACACTTGCTGTTTCAGAAAAACTCCTTGTATAAATATTTAAAGTTTGAACATCCTTTATTACCTTTTCACATGAACTGCCAGGTGGTAAATCTATTTATATTTTAGGTTGCTTTAATTTATTTTATTTATTGATTTGGTGATTAAATTTAATATGAAAAATTCAAGAAATTGCAGACATTTATAATAAATATCAATTATGTAACATCTCACATGAACCATTTCAACAGAACAGATAGCTAAGAACCTATCAATTTTATCCATGCTAAGCAGTAATTTCTTTTAAATATTACGCTATACATGAATAAATTACATCTCTCACAGAGCTGTATCTTCAAAAACAAAAACAAAGAAATTATGAGAGAAAAAGGACTGTCTGTTCTAGATCAACTGTGAAAGGCATAAATGAAAATATACTGCAATTTTACATCACAAATGCATTTGCTATCAAAGGTCAGCAACAAATCAGCTTCCTCATATAAATCGGATCTCTGAATTTTAATTCAGCTCTGTCCCTGAAATACTTGCCTGCCAACAGTGCTAATTTCCAAGGGATGTTGAATAGGTTTCTGCTGGATAATTTCAGAACAAAGCTTTAAAAATATGCCCAGCTCATCCAACACTAAAACAAAAAAGCCCCAAACAGATTTTTCAATGTCTTTCCTTGAGGGGTAATATGCTATTACTCAGAACTAACATACAGCATGTTAAGAAAAGAAAAAATAAACCTCCAAAAATAGTGCAAACAGAATGCAAGATTGTATCATACAAGGAAGGATAATCATGTAGCATGAACATCATGGTTTCAATATATTTTTCTCATTGTCATTCATCTTTTGGTAACTGTACTGTAATATGATATTAACAAGAAGCAACCTTGATACAATGATTTCATTTTCCAAACATGGTAAAGGGTTTTCATAAGGTACTATATGTAGAGTATGTGTGAATTAGTATTATGTAGGACAGGAAAAGATGGATGAACTCTTGTTAATTGGCTTCTAGATGAAATAAGCACAATAGTCCTTGCATCCAGGTAAAACAATCTAGATCTGAAGTGACTTTGTGTTCAGAGTCTGCCTCACTGCTCTCTCTTGAAAGGAGTCTCAAACTTTAGACACAGTAGTTTCAATCAGCAACTAGTTTATGCAGTTTTCAGAACTTGACCGTCTATGGTCTCATGCCCCATCCTAAGAGTACAGCTGCCAAAGATAAAAAGAAAAAGTTCAGTATGTTAGGCATTTTTTCCCCATTATCCTTCATAAATGTATCAAACAGCTAAGAATCTTTTCATACAGAAAGACCTGTCTTCCCAAGTTTTTTTGTGCACCTCAGATGGTAAAAGATTCAAAAGATGCTGATGACCGCCTATTTTAGACAACTGCCTGCCTTAAACAGTCTTAATTTTATGATAAGAATTTTTCAACAGGATTGGAAGGAAAAAATATATCTGAATTTATTTTAGGTCCAAATTTAAAACAAAATAAACCAAACCAAAAAAAAAAAAATCTTTGTTTGTTTTGTTTGTTTTTGTTTGTTTTGTTTGTTTGTTTGTTTTCTCAAAAATCCAGTAGATGATGCTGGCAGTCTTAATCCAATGTATAGTCAAAAGTGAATCAAGCCCAGATCATTGCCCATGTTACTGTCTTTGAGGTAAATTCATCTGTATTTTTCATATCACTATTAGTTTAAGTGGAATAGTAATAATAATAAAAAAAAAAAAGTCTGATACTCTTTCAGAGCCTGGAAAAAATAAAATGGACCTGATGGTATAACAGTCATATGTTATAACTTAGTTATTAACTAAGTTATGCAACATTGGAGAACCTCATGATTCAAAACAACTGACTTTTGTTGATGATGATAAATATTTTTGTATTTTTTATTTTGTTCTTTTTGTCACAGTCTTAAGACTTCTGTATTCATCAAATACTTGTGTTATCTGAAAAAATATAATAAGTTGGCATTGGTTTTATATGGTTGGTCAATACTAACAAAAACCTTCAGCTTTCAAAATTGGTTGTAGTACCTCTTTTTCTCATGTTAATATGTCATATATGCAAATTTCTGAACTGCATTACATTAGAACTCGTCGGTCATGAAGCTCGATTATTTTACATAGAATGCAATTTATGAGAGTGATATAAAATCATTCTGCAGATCAGTTCTTTTCTTTGACTTTCTTGAACTGTTCCTTGAATTATTTTTTTTTCTTTCTTCTCAAAATAATTGTAGGCATATGTGAGCTTGATACATTTCTATCTTTTCTTTATTAGATATTTTTTATTACTAAATACTTTTTTTTTTAGCTTTTAAAAGCAATGTTTCTCTTTTTATTTTATTTTTTTAATTATTTTTATTTCTTTTTGCCTTTGTGTGAAGGCTAACATGATGAGGCACTTCCTGTATTATACAAATACAGTATGTGTCCAAGACTGAAATATGATCACATTCAGCCAAGGCTTTTTGCATGCTTTTGTAAAAGTTTTTTCCCAGCTATTACTGTGCTATCTTGTCATCGACTATTTGCACTTGAACTTTTTTAAGCTGGATAGGGAATTTTATCTCATCCTGTTCTTTCTACATTTCTTTTCTAAATATTTATAGTAAAAATGAGCTAAATAAACAGAATTTCTTCCTGATCTCTAGGATATTTTAACCCTTTTAGTGACTTTTCATGTCTTCTCTCTGCCTGCTGGGCTGAAATGCAGAAAGATGATGGTGGTATTTTCATCCTGCACTGAAGTTGTTGCAGCACTTATATAGGCTTTTGAGATTGTCCTCCACAAAATAACAAGAGCCATTGATAAACCGTGCTCTTGTCATTTGACTAGCCATTAAGCACAAAGTCCTGCTTTGAAAAAAAATGATTTTATAATCCATCAAAGGACTGGATGTGAAAATTACTCTTCAGCAAGATGACAGATAGGTTGAAGTTGCTAATTGACCTGTGCTGTACATAGTCCTGTATTTCCTTAAAAAAGCAGCTAATTGACAGTAAGGTATTTGATTTTAAAAACCAGACAGTATTTTGGAAAACATTTTTGGTTGAAAGCCTTTTATTTGCTTTCTTGCCTATTTGAAAAGGAGTTTATTCTATTTTTCCTGTCCCTGGACATTTCAAACACTGAAAATGTGAAAAGAAAAGCATAAATAAGATGTCAGGTGTCAAAATTCTAGGAAAAGTTGAAATTTTGTTTTGTACAGAGGTGAAGTCACAAAAAGACCTATTATCTTTCTGTTCCATGTGTCTCCAGCCTGCACTGCATACAATTTATGAGCAGCTGTTAGGATATTCTGTAAGATGATGTGGATTCAGCTCTTAACCAAAATTAGTCCATAGACAGGCAGTGGTTTGCCATCTACATCACATATGGGTTACCACTACTGCCTGCGTGACCCACTGCTTGGAAAAGTTCAGTCTGTGGATGAGTAGAAACCAAGTATTCAAAATGAAGCTGAACCTTTTGCTGGAAGTAAAGGGCTTTCTGGAGAGGCTGCAGCCATAACACCATCTCTCTGTGTGCAGACATAAATCCTAAGTGGATTGATTTAGCATATTAATTCAGGAGTCTTCACAGGGTAGTTTGTTGCACTGGAGAGGCACCTGTATGTTTTTGCTGTCCAAAAAGCTGTACCTCCAACAGCTGTAGGTACTTCCCAGTCAGACTGTAGTGGCAGCCTGATATCCTCAGAAGTTCCCATCTAACATAGATTACTGCAAAACATCCCTCACCTGTCTTATCATGTCAAAGGAACTTTTATTTAAAAACATTTTTATATCTAACAAGAAACAATTTTCTGTGTTGAACTTTTTTTTTTTTTTTTTTTTTTTACTGGAGAGTGGATAAGAAAATGAGTCACACGTCAGATATTAGTTAAAACATTTCTAGAAAGTATTTGCACAGAGACAGTAAAACAACTTTTACAGAATAAAGAACAACTTGTATTTCTGTAGAGAACATAACCCAAAATGCTTTTTCCTCAGGGTATAAGTCATGGACTGCAGCAACAATGCTGACACAATTTTGAGAAGCTCCTGCAGTAGCTTGACAGTCCTGGAGCATAAGTCCCCACACGAAATACAGTTTCTCCATCTGCTAATCACCTGGCATGAGACACTCTTGCTTTCATGACACACTAGCTATAAAATACACATACCAGAATTGTTTTCCTGTCACTGCTGCTCCTTTTCATTGTGGCATTATTCAGTGTCACTATTATTCCCCCTCCGCTTCCTATTGTCTCATCTCTTAACTTGTCCTACAGTCACTCTGGAATAACTCTGAATATAAACACTCCTTGTTGAAGTCCACCTGTGCCTTTCTTGCCTCTATCAGTCCTTGCTCTGAGTAAGGAATAACTTACTCCTGCAACTTTATATGCCGGTGGACAGCACTATATCTAAAGGTGTCTGGAGCCCATAGACTCCTTCCGTTGCATTTGTCCCAAGTACTTCTGTTTTAGCAATCACGCAGTGAGAGTTGTGACACTTACCAAAGCAGTGTCACATTGAGAAGTACAATATTCAGGCTTGTCTTTTCAGTAAATTGAGCAAGCCGTTTGACGCATTCAGAGTCTGTGGAAATTCAAGCCTTTCAAATATAGCTTTACCCATAACTGTACCAGAATTCTTCCTGTTGAGAAGGATAAAGTATTTATTACAACCTGATGCACATTTTACTTGCATAGCCATTTTTGCTGAGTCCGCATCCTGTTATTGAACCAAAGACTTTCTGATTTTAGTGGCTCATTTTTTGCTATTCAGTTCTGAATGTATCTCAGATTAGACCTCTACGAACCAGGTGATTCACAACTGCATGCAGTGTGCATTTTTCCCCTTCTTAACAAATAAAGCCTCTGAAGTATAACACATGACTGATAGACAGGCTGGTTGATAAGTAGGTAGATGAATAAGTACACTAGGTAGATAGATTGACAGAGAGATGGATTTCAGAGATTTTAAAAAATAAAAATTAAAAATTTAAGAAAACTGCTTCACTGAGAACAAGTAGTGTCATACTTAGGTAACAGATATAAATTTGGATACAGAAACCTGCCATCCCTTCATCTGTAAAGTGATAAATATGTTGATGACTGGTCAGATCTTCCTTGGGGAAATGGAAAATGGCTGCGTTCCCTATGTCTGTCATATTCTTGTGGTACAGATTTAGGTAGAAAACATAACTAGTCTACGACTTTTTTCTCTTCTCCCTAAAACACTGGTAGTGGGTGGCACATTTCTAATGAAAGAAGAGTTTCCTTATTCTTCCACTTGCCTCTATGAGCAGCTTCACTCTTGCCCAGATTATTTCAAGACAATTCTTCAGTTGGCTCCAAATTGATTATCATTTATTATTATTATTTATTTATTTTACATCTATTTTATTCCCTGTTGAAGCAATGTTGGCCAGTGTTTGGACAGTTGTACGTGATTTTCTTTCTGTGTGCCTTCCTTTCCTTTGCCCCTCCACTAGTAATATTTGTGCCTAGACCTCAAAGGCTGCATTTGAAGACCCTGCTCAGGCCACATTCTGCTCAGAGCACATTCTTTTCTTCTGCAGCCCAGTATCCTGTGGAAGGGAAAACAGGCACAAGGACAGAAGGGAGCCACAGGGAATTGTGACCACATTCCTGTTCACATTACCAGGACCCAAGAGATATCTGCTTAAGACAAATTCTTCCTCTGCATTTTATAAAAAAGGCAGCCAAAAGGGAAAAGAGAATTCTTCAGTTCCTAACTGTAATGCTTACAGTGAGAAATCTCTGAGAGTTATGCTGGCAAGAAAGTCTGAAAAATGAGCTTTCTTGGGCACCTGAGAATCCAGTTAAAAGGAAGTTTTAATCAGTATGCAATATGGAGAAACTTCAATTGGACTTTCACACCTTTTTAGACACTGAAAGCAATCAATGAGACTCCATAAATATGTAATAAACCGGAATGAATTCCTGTGCGGATAGACCAGATTGTACTACCATTATTAATGCAACTATTTATTTTTGCAGAGGGTACTCGTTTATGAGTTCCTCCGTGCAAAAAGATTGATTATTTCCAAGGGGTGTTGCACTGTTACACACATTTCACTTAACTACAGAAGTGGTGAGGTTAGCAGTTAAAGGGGAGTGTGATTAGCAAGAAGAAAGAAATGTTGATGCGGATGAAAGTTGGAAGACAATGGAAATGGGGAAAACACACAAACAAATCTAGACAAAAGAAAATCTGTTAAAAATCTAAGATCACTTCTATGTCATGCAACTAGCTCTGAAAATCACAAGATAAAACAAACCTCCTACTCAAAGTGTGCTGAAAATTTTTTTCTATTTCTCCTCCCAAAATAAAAAAGTACTAATACGCAATCTTATTTATATCTAAACATTTTCCTCATAGTATTTCAACTTCATGATTTCAACTCCATGATCAACCAGGCAGATCAGCCATTAAAATGTAATGTGTTTTAAATAAGAGTTTGTGTCTCTGAGGAGTTTGTATGTTCTTGAGTGGAAGAACATTTGTTTTAAGACATGATTTCACAGTATTTAGGAAGAAGAAAAAAAGAAAAAGAAAAAAAAAAGCATTGAATCAACAAACTAAAACTCAAAACACCAACTTAAAATAACTTATTGATTTGGAATCATTCCAGACAAGACAGGAAAATAAGGAAAAAAAATCCAACAAAATGATCTGTACTCCTCCTGAAGCAAAGGTGTTTGCTCAACATTGTTTTTCATCCTGTTTGGATTCAGAATATTTTTAAACCAGCTTTGATAGCTGTTTCTACATGTGGGGCAAATGTATATGTAGGAAATAAACAAGTAATATACAGTAGACCCTACTACCCAATAGGAAATTTCTTTCAAGTTCTTAGTGTTCACGGGTTGTAAGGCTAAAACTGACAAATATGGCTTTATATCTTTATTATCTTTCATCTGTTATCTTTTTGTTCTGAAGTGAACCATAACTATAGAACGATAACTGGTGTGGCATACATCAGCTTCCCAAGTCATCATCTGGACTCCCTTGATAGCTGAGGTAGAGAAGAATGCACTGCTAGGGCATGATCTCTCTCTAGAGAAATCTAAAATAGAGCAGATTCATCACACTTTGAAAGTGCCTAGTTCTGTCATGGAAAATAGGCCTAAATATTTGGTGAGAAGAATACACTCGTCATCTCCATCTAAGAAAACAGTTCTGTCCAAACTCTTAGCAACTTTTTCGTTGGCTGATACTATTCCCATGTATTCAAGATCAAATAATATAGTCTTCAGAAACAGCAAGTTGGATGAAACTGCTCTATCAGTAATGTTGTATTGGTTGTCAAAGAATAAAGGTAGCCACATCATAAGCTGGGAAATTGACCTATTATTTTAGCTATGTCACTTAAAAAGAAGCTCTAGAGAGGCATCACAATAGGTATGTTTTGTTCTCTGATTTCAGAATTTCATGCTGCATTTAAAGAGCAGATATCATTCTGCAAGTATGTGCATATGATGGGTTATTTCAAAAGAAAAAAATACAGAGTATTGCTCTGTTAAATAATCATTCATCATCATCTGCAGATTTTTCGCATTTACTTAGGAAATGGTCCATGGTCCAGGTGACTTTCTGAGACCTGTACCTTTTTTGCTCTAACACTTTGTTTAGAAATCCTGAAAAAAATTATTTAATTTCACACCACTAGGACTGGTACATATGCAGACGTTACTGCAGAAATTCCTGGCATTCAGGTCATACTTGCTGTCTCTTTATCTGAAATTCCCAGGCAAAAGTGGTTTCCTAAATTTGCAGACAAAACCTGCTCTGAATTCTTCACTACTGACATCCCAGGAAGTTAGTTTTTGGAGTCCTTCTACATTGAGTTGAGAATCTAGAACAGTTCTGTCCATGTGTGGAAATTAAGTCTGTTCCAGGTTTGTTTCCTTTCTGTGACTGAAGTCATTTGCTAGCTAAGTGACTTTTTGTTAATAGCTTCTGATGTCTCAATTTATTTATGTTAATATCAAAGAATTACAGAATAGTTGAGGTTGCAAGGGACCTCCAGAGGTCATCTGGTCTAACCCTGCTACTCAAGCAGAGACATGTAGAGCTGCTTGTCCAGGACCACGTTCAGATGGCTTTTGAAGATCTCCAAGGAGGGAGATTCCACAACCTCTCTGGGCAACCTGTGCCAGCGCCATGTTCCAGTCCCTTCCTCATCTTTGTGGCCCTTTGTTGGACTCCTCGGTCTGGCCATTCAGCCAGTTTTTGATTTACCTCATTCTCTGCTCATCCAGCTCACATTTCAACAACTTCTCAACATCTTATGGGCGACAATGTCAAAGGCCTTACTGAAGTCCAGGAAGACAATATCCTCTGCTCTCCCCTCATTCATCAGACTGGTGATTTCATTATAAAAAACTTATCAGGTTGGTCAGGCATCCCCTTGGTGAATAGTTCTGATGATTTTCTTGTCCTTCAGTCCCAACTCTTTCAGCCTCTCCTTATAGGAGAGATGCTCCAGTCCCTTGATTATCTTGGCGGCCCTCCATTGGACTCTCTCCACTATGTCCAGGTCTCTCTTGTACTGGTGAGCCGAGAACTGGACACAGCACTCTATGTGTGGCCTCACATTGTTGTATACGTCCAGTCTACTGAAATATTATTTGGGACACAGTTGTCCATATGTTTTACTACCTGTACTGCATTGTCCTAAACAGCTGCCTTCTGAAAGAAATAACTTCCAGCTCTTCGATTATTTACAACTTAGGCTGCCATTTTATCATGGCCCTAAGTCTACCAAAGTGGAGGTTGTCTCAGCTAACCTTGGCCATGCATTCCCAATCTTCCTTTTTTACCACTTCCATTACTCATCTTGATGTTTAATGAACTGGTTCAGTAAACTGATCTTTCTGAAAACCAGCCAGACAAACAAACAAACAAAAAGTGATAGGGTTTTACTGGAATAGTTTTCTTATTCATTCGTGTCACATAGGCATTGACACAGGACTAGTGATTATTGCATGTAGTTGGAGACAATCAGGAGAAGAAGGAGATAATCCCTCCTGACAGTTCCAGCCTTCTATTTGGGTGGCTCGAACAAGAACTAGGACCTGGTGTGCATCTCACCTCTACTTGGTGCATTCCTCCTATCCTTCTTTCACTCTCTATCCATCTTTCTTAAATAAATATATTTGTCATTTCCCTGGATTTCCACTACTACTACTCTTATTGTTCTATTGTATTTCACAAAGAGGCCAAGAAGACAGATTTGAGTTGTGGGCCAGGCAGAAATATTGCAGTTTTTTACTGACCTTTTCATAATGGATTTCAAGCAAGCTGGCAAATGTTCTAGTCAACAGAAAAGTCTGCTACCTTTATGGGTACATAACATAAGGCCTGTATGTATATCTGTCTTGACAGCTGGAGTTTAGGAATTAGAGTTCTCTTGAGTCATCTTGATCTTTCGCTATGGAGAAAGCCAGAGGCTGAAGAGCAGTTTCAGCGAGGGCCAGGGGCAAATCCAGCTTTGCAAGGAGCCTCTGTATTGCTAGCTACTTACACAGACAAAATGTACTTGCTCTTGTTCTGTGAGTATGTACTTGGCCTTCCAGTCAGTTGGTGACATTTGAATCCATTGTCCAACATAAGCCAAGTATGTAAATGTTTGAAGTTCTACAAGAGAGCATCAAGCTCCCTGTGTGGTTCATAGAATGAACAGAACAACTCTGCAATGAAGAAAACTCTATTGGTTGATGAGAAGACTCTGTTGGTTGATGAGAAGTTCAGTATGAGCCAGCAGTGTGCTCTTGCAGCCCAGAAAGCTAACTGTATCCTGGATTACATGAAAAAAGCATGGCCAGCAGTATGAGGGAGGTGATTCTGCCCCTCTACTCAGCACTTGTGAGACCTCACCTGCAGTCCTGCATTCAGCTCTGGGACCCCCAGTACAAGAAGCACATGGACCTGTTGGAGCGAGTCCAGAGGAGGGATCAAAAGGCTAGAGCACCTCTCCTGTGAAGACAGGCTGAGGGAGTTGGGGTTGTTCAGCCTGGAGAAGAGGAGTCTCTGGGTGAGACTTTATTGCAGCCTTCCAGTACCTAAAGGAAAACTGGGGAGAGACTCTTTGTCAAGGAGTGTAGCAACAGGACAAGGAGTAATAGTTTTAAGCTAAAAAAGAGTTAGATTAAGATTAGATATAAGGAAGATATTCTTTACTATAAGGGCGTGAGGCACTGGCACAGGTTGCCCAGAGAACCTTGGATGCCCCATCCCTGGAAGTGTTCAAGGCCAGGTTGGATGGGGCTTTGAATACCCTGGTATAGTGGAAAGTGTCCCTGTTGATAGTAGGGGAGTTGGAACTAGGTGATCTTTAAGGTCCCATCCAACTGAAACCATTCTATGATCATTCTAAAAGTGAGTGTTTTTTAGGGGAATGTTTTCTCCCATGGAGTACATATGCTGTTAAACTCCAGAGGAACTGTAGAGGACAAAGCTCTAGTAAACAGAAATAAATAAATAAATAAATAAAGGGGGGGGGGAGGGAAAGCAAACGACAGAATCTTTAAGCAAAACCCATACTTTCTGAGAAATCAATGTCAGTCTGTTAACAAAGACACACTGAAAATCAAAATCCATTACCTCTAGAGCCCACTAAACTATTTATTATTTATTAAGCTAACTTAAACTGCTTGTATTTTAATTTCTTGCAATTTCTTTAGGCAAGTAGACTACCTAAGTGTTCTTCTTCCTTTCAAAAAGATCTCAGTGACAGTAGACTGAATGTTATTGTAGAAGCTTATTCATTCCACTTGCATCAGTATTCATCAACGATACAAGAGCCAGTCTGAGGCTGGCAGTGACTCAAGGGCAAGCAGTCATCTTTCTAATCAATGCACCTTCAAAAAAGTCATTTACTATCCAAGTCTAGACATACAGCAGAAACGTACTTTGCTTTGCTCTACTTAACATCCAATCTATTCTCTAGAAAGCTGAGAGCAACTCGAATTTCCGTTGCCTTACGCAGATTTGGCAGGGTGCCGTATGAATTGTTAAGCTTATCAAACACTGTCTCTGGAACACCATATAAATAGCCTCCAAAGCCTTTGAAAGGAAGAATAGATTGGTTTGCACCTGACCAAATCATGTTATTCCTCTTTAGGATTCATTCTGAGTAGAGAACACTTTTTTTTTTTTTCTTAGCTTCCACCAACACCTTTCACCTATTGTTCTAAATATTATCCACTATTTATTTGAGACAGGTTGTTCTTTTATCACAACACACTCTGAACAAGTCACAGGTCTTGTATCAGTCTGTGTTTATATGAACAGACCATTGTCAGTGAGCTCTGTGAAGACTGACACGAGCTTCTTTTGCAAAGATGACATCTCTGTTCAAAATCACTTCAATAATGCTTGCAAAGCTCTACACAATTTAAAGGGTCAAGCTCACAACACAAATGAGTTTTTTCCACATGTATCAGAAGCACTGGCTGCTATGTGTAAAGCCTCATTTTTCTTTCTTCTCGTCCCTCACTGTCCTTCACCTATTCCTGGCAATGGGGTCACTTATCACCTTCAAAACATGTCTTCACTTTATAGGATATTGCCACTTTGAAAACATTAGCTGAGTGAGTCATCATTTCCTATGGATAGCACTATAGACTTGTACAATTCTGCTATGTCTTCTCCTCCTGATAAGATTGCTCCGCGATGCAGCCGTAATGCATGCTACAGCACAGCTCAGTTTGGACCTCAGGGACTCAAATCTTATCAGTCAGGGAGTGGAAGAGCTCTAAAGGGCCACTGGACCACTGTATAATTTAAAACCTAAAAGATTTATATAGCAAAATGGTCTAGCCTTAAAACCATTATTGCATCATTATTTCAGATTAGTTCTAAGGACGGATATGCAAATTTACATGATCAGCCTAACGAAACTGAGCCCGATGCTGTATAAAAAAAAAAAAAAAAAAAAAAAAAAAAAAACATGATGGAAGAGGGGTCCAATAACCCTCAGGTATTCCAGAAGACCCTATAGATTCAAGTTGCCCATCATAGTTATGGAAAATACAGTAAAAGACTGCTTTTAGGAGGAGCTCCTTCTCCTTTCTCCATTAACACCGAGTGCAAAATATGCTCAATAAAGGGTGTTTTACTTTTTCCTTGTCCTTTTTTTTTTTTTTTTTTCTGACATAGAAATATTGATCTAATGAAAAATCATAGCATCATAGAATATCCCAAGTAGGAAGAGACCACCAGGATCATTGAGTCCAACTCCTGGCTCCACACAGGACCACACAAAAACAAGCCCATGTGTCTAAGAGCATCGTCCAAATGCTTCTTGAACCCTGACAGGCTCGGTGCCATGACCACTGCCCTGGGGAGCTTGTCCCAGTGCCCGACCACCCTCTGGATGCAGAGCCTTTCCCTAACACCCAGCCTGACCCTCCCCAGTCCCAGCTCCATGCCGTCCCCTCGGGTCCTGTGGCTGTCCCCAGAGAGCAGAGCTCAGCGCCTGCCCCTCCGCTCCCCTCGTGAGGGAGCTGCAGGCCGCCATGAGGCCTCCCCTCAGCCTGCTCTGCTCTGGGCTGAACATACCTCAGCTGTTCTTCATACGTCTTCCCCTCTAGACATTTCACCACGAAATGCCTGAAATATTTTCAACAAGTTGTTTTTTTTTAATTATGCCTAAATCCAAGAGATTTTCTTAATAGCAGGGGCTTGCTTCCATTTTCTGATACTTGTATATCTGTAAATGTGTGACAACAACATTTGTGTGATTCATGGTCAACACACAGAGATCACCTCAGACTATGCATTTTAAGGCATAATGTGAAACTATTTCCCTCTCCTCCTTTGGGTCATTACTTCTGTGGATGCAAAAGATGCACAGCCTGCTTTGTTGTCTGGTGCAGGACAACCATCCAGTAGTAAAATGATTTGCAAATCCTTGTGAAGTTTTTTCTATCTGGCTATGTGTAAGTTTGTGGGCAGTTTGTTTGTGGGCAGCAGCTTCACACTGCAGCCATGTAATCAGCCGACCTGCTTGTGTCCAAGCAATTTGTGAAAAGACATGCTATTTTTGAAAACAGAGCTCTTTAAGATTGAAATTGAAGCCTTGGCTGCAAAAATGTTTGTCACAAAGTATTATACTCCTGTCTCAGAAGCAGAAGTTATCTGCTGTGACAGAGTAGTGGTAATGATCAAAAGTACGTGGTGGCTCATTTTAAGAGACCACATAGTAAGCATTTTTATCTGACCATTTGAAATTTTCTGTAATAACTTATCTGATTTCTTTCATTGTTAACAATAACTATTCCTCATTTTCCCTTTTACCTGGGAGCCTTTAGATGCCACACCACTCTTCAAATGATTTTTTCTTTCTTTAAGTCTCTCCTTCGGGCTGAAGTTCCTAGAACAGTCACATCAATACATTCATCAGGCCTCCAGGCAGGTGATCCAATTAGTGACTTGTTGCTTGCCTTTGTGAGAAGCCGGGGCACCATTTATGCCCCTCAGAAGGTTTGGGCAGGTTCCTTGCTGAAAAACACTAAAGGGTGTGTGCTGGATGTTAGCACCTCCTGAGTGCTGGCCCTTACTTAATTTTGAAGAGATGTGGAGTAGTCTGATCCCACTTTTTCTTTGTCAGGTCGGCCACGCGTCCTGCTTGAATCAGGCACATTCCACATAAAGGAACATTTTTCCCTGGTTCTCCCTTTCCGCACCATGCTTCTCCTTGACTTAGTCTGGTGTTTCCTAGAACTGAACAGTTCAGAGAAGTCCCTGTTTTCCTTGGCAAGTGAAGTCTGCAGTGAAAATGTGCACAGAGCTCAGCTGTAGAGCACAGCTTTGGGACATAAAGCCGAGCAAAACTAGATAGTCAGAATAAGACTTGGCACAGCGTAGTCTCTGTCAGGGAAGCCTAAAAGGAGAAAGTGGTTAGGGAGGAGAGAAAATGGAGTGAGAAACAGAGAGAGAGGGGGAAAGTGAAGGAAGTAGAAGCCAGAGGTGGGCAACAGAATTGGTGAAAGGGCTGGAAGGCACGTCCTGTGAGGAGAGGCTGAGGATTCTTGAGTTGTCTGGGCTGGACACCAAGAGGCAACCTCACTGCTCCCTGCAGCTTCCTGAGGAGGGGAAATGGAGATGGAGGTGCCAGTCTCTGCTCCCTGGGAACTGATTACAGGATGTGAGAGATCAGCACAAAGCTGCACTAAGGGGGACTGAACATGAGGAAAATTGTCTTGGCTGTGAGGGTGAATAGACAGTGGAACAGGCTACCTACAGACATTGTTGATGCCCCATGCCTGTAAGCGTTCAAGAGACATTTGGATAATGCCCTAAATAATGCTTTAACTTTTGGTCAGCCCTGAAGAGGTCAGGCAGTTGGACTTGATAATCTCTGTAAGTCCCTTCCAACTGAACTATTCTGCTCTATGGATTAAGAACAACACAAAGCGAAAGGGAAAGACTGAAGGATGGAGATCCTGTGACCATGTGAGAAAGAGGAAAACAAGCCATCTGCATCACTGATGACTGCCTTGCCACCAGCCAGCAGTCTGTTCTTTTCCCTTCCCCTCACTCAATCTGAAAGCACTACGTGCTGCAGCCCTCTTCCTCCCCCTCTGCACCCAACTCCTGATGAAGCATGGGCTGAGTGGACAGACAAATATTTAGAGCCCTTCAGTCATTGTTGTATCTTGGCATTGTGCTGAGTAACAACGAGGGCTTGTGGGTGTGGGAAGGAAGCTGATTAATCAGAGCAAAGGCCATCTGCATCATTTGCTCTTCAGGCAGCTGTCGTGAGATGCCATCCTACTACTTTGCTGACCTTACTTGAATATAACTTTCAGTCATCTTTGCTGCAAATGTAAGTCCTTTCCCTTACAGCCTACCTCCAGAGGATAGAACTGGTAGCCATTGCTTTTTTAAAGCATTTCACACATTAAAATAAAAAGATTTAACTGCTTTCTCAAACATCTCTATCCCACGCTTCCTTTTCCTCAAAACTTCATCCCTCCAATCTTTTCATTCTTGTTCATCTCTACTATATTCTCTGATTTTTTACATTCTTCCTGAGTGGTGGCACCTAAACCTGGAGAAGACCCTACAGGTTTTCTCAGATTTTCATGGCAGAGAGCAGAGCAGAGCAAATAACACTGCTGTTAATACCTCTTGCACTAAGATTTTTCTTCTCCTGCAGATGCCCTCATATTGAGTCTCAGGGAGTGTGTACTTGGTTAGGCAACTGAGCTCTTTGTCCTAAGGTAAACATCAGTCTGCGTACTAACATTGCACATTTCCAGCATCCCCTGTTTGGATTTGTCATTGCACACCAAGTCTGTTTTTATGGACTCAGTAGTGTCACTCCAGGATGTAAAACAGTACCCATGCTGCAGGATATAAATGGTTTCTTAGCAGAAAATAGTGGTTAAGGCTCTTCAGCACTTTCAGAAAATCTTTCCAGCGCAGTTTCCAGTTTAAACTCACCTACTTGATCTGTTATGGAAGAGACTATCTGCACTTACAGAGTTGACTGAATAAGGGCTGGAGAAGCTGCCATGCCCAGCTGTGATGTGCTTCTTACAGACCCTTAAGAGGTCTCTGTAATAAAGTGCTGCCCCATTTCTCCACATCTATGAGGCATGGAAATGTCTATTTCTTCACAGTACTACTGTCTTGGTCCACCCTTTCAACCTCCTTGTTATATATATGCAAGGTGATAAAAATGTTAGAGATTAAAAAGGTCTTAGCATGAATTCTTCTGCACTCTAGGATGTAGTCTGAGATCAAGTAGGACCCACAATTTTTCCTGCTAGGTTGCCCCCCTCAGTAAGAACAGCATGTATGAATCTAACTGACAGATTTCAGACTGCCCCGATCTGGATTCATCAACAATTAAATTTCTGATCCTGGCAATACTCTTGAGCTTGCTTTTGCTCAATAAGTTCAGATGCGTATTCTCTGCTGGAGAAGCAAGATCTTAAAAAGAAAAAAAAAAAAAAGGTGTTATCAATTGAGACCTCCTGTAGCTCTCAATCTGACATGTCTCAGTTTGAAGTGAGCATTGATAACTTCATCTTGAGGACTGTACCTTATTATTCTATAGGTACCTATCAAATTGTTGTGTTTTTTTTTTTTTTTTTATAACACTTCTGGGTATCAAAATTAGGTTAACCATCCTGTACTTCCTTTTTCTCTCCCCCTCTTTTTTTTTTTTTTTTTTTTGAAGACGGGCACTACATTTGCCCTTTTCCAGTCCTCTGACACCAACTCTGCTCTCCTTGGTGTGTGTGAGATCTGAGACCATGGCTAGCTGCTTTGTTCCTTAAGTACCTTGGCATGGATTTTGTCAGGCACTCCCGACTCGAATACATCTGTACGGTCTAAATATTCTTTAATTTACTCTGTAGTCTGCTCTGGTCTGTGTTGTCCCATTTCCCTATTTACTTTGTTTCAGTGTCTGGTGAAGACTAATCTCTTTACCGCAGCTTGATAGAAAGCAGGCACCAAATACTTCAGCTTTCGCTGTATCACCTGACTTCTGCACTTTTTTCTTAAATTGATTTCTTTGAGGCTTTTCTCTGTCTTCCTTTTCTACTTGCTGCAATTCCTGAACCCTTTATTACTGCCTCATTGCTTCTAGTGGATCGTACTTTGGAAAAAAAATAAAATAAAATAAAATAAAATAAAATAAAATTAAAAAAGCTTTTCTAGTTTGTTTTGTTTTTCTTTTATTATTATTATTATTATTATTATTTTCTTTACAGTCATCCTTTATTGTATACCTTTCTTTTCACTATGGTTTTGACATTTACCATGCTTTTTTTTTTCCTCAGGGGAAGAATTACCCTCATCTTTTAAGGTAGTGGTATATCTTCATTGCTTTTTATTTATTATTTGTCTGTTCTGTTCCTTTTAATTACATAGAAAAAGGATAGCCAACCAGTGGTATTTCAGATGCTCTAACAACTTTGTTGGACCCCCCCAGGTTCTTATTCTGCTTTTTTAATGCGTTTCTTTCTCACACCGGTTAACTCCTGTTGTGGCCAAATCTACCTATATTTCACAGTCAGATTTCCAACCAGCTCCCTTTCACTAGACAAAAACAAATTTAAAATGGCTGGGCTGCTAGCAACTTCCAAACCCTGTCTAAAACAAATTGGGGTGAACACATTGCCAGATGGGTCAGCATTGCTTTTTGGACAGATGGATAGGTAGGTAATTAAATCTCCCATTGCCCAGTTCTGCATCACTGCTTCTCCCAGCTGCTGCAATTGCCTGGTGTTCCTAACTGCATCTTCTGTCTGAGCAGCCTACATGATGGAACCAACTCTTTTGTATTCCTCTTTTTCTCATTCAACAAATCTACCTTTCACCTTTTCCTAACGTCTAGAAGCAACACATGCATTCTTCATAAGCCATTTAAGATGTCCTGTGCCTGCCTGCCCTTAAAATGAAGTTGGTACCTCCTTTATTGTCACTTTTCCCACTAAATTTCAGGTGGCAGTTAATATCTAGGCTTAGCTTTGATTTATGCTTTCCAGTCTGTGTCCCATGCCTCTGCATATAAACATCTCAGATGCTCAGCAGACTGGTGCATTATCTTCATTTTTGCAATTTTCCATCTCATGTCAGTCATTTGATTCCCTTCCATTTTTTCCCTTTACCTGTAAGCTTCTGACGCTAGTTTTTTTGAATCTGGCATTAAATTAATTAACCACTAGAGGATAACGTGCACAAGCACACTTGCAATCTTATGCATTAAATTAAAAATGTCAGTATTGTTTCTGGTTAGTGGTATGTAGCCACATCTAAATGAGATGATTCATCTGTGAGCAGATCATAGCTATGTATGTGCGGCAGTACAAGCTCTGCGGATATGAGATGTTGTCTTCTAAATATCATTTCAGAACAGGGTTAACAGAGATTCTTTGTGACAGGTTTCAATCACGTTCAGGTGGGAAATGTGGAACACATTGATTTAAAGGCAGTTGCCCTACGACAAAATACCTACCTAAGATTACAGAGTCTTTTGATCTGAATTATAGATAACAATTTGATAAATGTATTGTAGTTCACTGCCTAAAATATATATTGTTTTTGACTGAGTTCTAGTACAGGCCATAGGGTGTTTTGGCCATAAAGAAACTCACTGCATCATAAAAATATCTTTTTTTTTTTCCTTTTTTAATATAACACAACATTGGCAGAAGCCTTGTTTTTGTAACTCATGAGGTTTTTACCAGCGGATATACCCTATTTTTGATTATAATGTGGTGTAACAAACATTCTGCAAATCAAAGCAAACAACCACTGGGAGTTCTCAGGCCTGTTATTATCTTAGCTCTAGCAAATACAAACTCCAGGCTTCACATTTGGTCAGCTATAAAACGGCTACAGATGTGGACCATATTTCATCAGAGCTCTGTTTATTAGGTTGTCATATTTCTACAGGGAAACCCCCAGAGAGGGTGGCTCAGAGCTTTTCTCCTTGGAAATGGAACTTCATGGATTTTTTTCACCAGAGGGGTGGGGTGTCCAACAGCAGGACTCCCAGCACCCAACATCTGCAGCACGGACCCCGTTTAGGTCAGGGGGGTTGCACAGCATTTGCCAGCTCCATCTCTGCTGGCCTGCCAGACCCTTCCTTGGCTCAAGGGGTCCAGCTGGGGCTTTGGGCACTTCAGAGCAGACCCCCCTCTTGCTCTTCTTCATCTCTGGAGGAGCAGCATTGCCCTCAGGCTGGCCTCTGGGTTCACAGACACACACACAGATGCTGCCCATTGGCAGTGAGGAAGGGAAAAGGAAACTGGAAAAGTTTTAAATGGGCTTGCTTAAACACATTTTTTTAATCCCCATGTATTTCTGATTCCAAAGTAGAGCACGCATAGCTATTTCCTTTAAAGAGCTCAAAATTAATTTTCTTTCATCATGCTTAACTAATGATATCAATCTATTTCAATTCTCTTTGTTTAAATTACTTTGTATCTCTGGTACTAAGGATACTCATCTGCTAATCAATACACCGGAGATATTCCTATTGATTTTTTCCGTCTTTTCCAAATAATCTGTTCAAGTAAATTATCAATTGCTGCTATCCAAATGTTCTCACTAAATGTGTTTGTCTACAGTAAAGAAAAATCTTACTGGTTAACAAAGGAAAAGAAAACCAGTTGTATTTTACCAGATCTGAAAGGTACACAGTCTTCTGATGTGTTCCTGGGGAAAATTCCTCTGTCCCACTGGAAATAGTGTGGCATGGCATATGTGGTCACTGGAGACTTCGTTGCAGTGCCCTACCACTCTGCTTCTACAGCAGTGTGGGAAATGAAACCTTTGGTGATGACTTTGCTAGCTTCTTCATCATCTTTAGCCGGCCATAATGGACCATGTATGATAGTCTAAGATGGAAAAAAAAAAAAAAAAAAAAAAGAGGGGAAAATAGCTCTTAATTAGAGAAATTCCTTTTGGACTACAAAAGTAATTTGTCCAGCAGGACTAGCACCTTGCAAGGAGGGGAGGTTGGACTTGAGCTGGACTTGAGTGACTTGCTCCTAGGTCAGCTCCCCACTCAGGCACTGATTCAAAAGCTTCACACACTGCTGTGCTGCGTAGAGCATCTGACTGCAGAGCAAAGCTTGGCTGTCAGTGACAGCCTGGTATTGGGGGAGCAGATCAGAATGAAAAAAAAAAAAAAAAAAAAAGAAGAAGAGAACGAGAAACTATTTAAGAGCTAAACTGTACTTGTGTCTCCCTGGGAGACATGAGGTTTGCCTTCACTACCTTCCTTCAATAAGTGTAAGAACACTTCATATAAAATCTTACATAAATAGTGAAAGCTTTGCACTGATGGAACTATTCTGAGGGTAGATTTCCTTTATTTTTTTTCACAGTAGCTCTGTTTCAATGGGACTTCAGTTTTCTATGCCAAGGTCCTGTTTCACTCAAAGTGAGACATGGAGGAAATGCTAGCTCATCTGCTCACCTTGCACATCTACAATGGCATACAGTATTGCTGCCACACAGAAATCCAAAATGCCAAACTACTATAGCTCCCTCAATAACATTATCCGGGGTACATGGGAAGTAAATATGTTAGTATTTTCCTTCTTTTTCCTGAAACATTTTCATTCAGATGTTTCAAACTCTTCTTTGCAACCATGAGGTCTTGGAATTTTCCAGGTGTGGAGGTGCCTGTGTCCAGTTCATGGGACTATACGAAAAACATTTAATAATTCAAGAACTGGTAGAAGTTAGAGCATCATCAGGTTTTACACCCTGTTTAAAAAATAAATAAATAAATAAATAAAAATAGCTGATGTTCTGTATAACCCACTAAAACAAAGCTAAAACGTACATCTGGGAATCGAAATTCTGTGCCTGTGCTAAAGCTGTTTGACTGGCATCTTTTTTGCATTATTAATCAGATTAAGCTCATAAACTGTGTAGATGCATCACACAGCATTAAGAAGAGGCTTGCAATAATCCTTTTCCTACATTTTTAGTTTATCTCTTTGTTTTCATAAACATGTCTATTGCATTTCTTGCTGCAGTATTTTCAGCTGGTCAGTTCTTTGACTTCCACACAGAAACTGGATGATATGCAAAAGATAGTTATTAAGGAATGCAATGTAGCACTCTATATTAATCTTTTTCTTCACCATTGAAAATACTCTCATATCTGGTGAAACACTAGGTTTGCTTCATATCACCATCAGGCGGGGAAGCCAATCTTCCCCAAGAAATACAGGTAACTCTGCGGTGGGTCTGTCTGTAGTGAACCACACGGGAAATTGGGCACTTGAACATGAGAGGATGGCAAAGTTAAGGCCAGTACAGTGGAGATTTTTACCTGGCTCAGGAAAGCTACTGGGAAAGTTATTTGTGTAACTTTTCTTTCCTGGATAAGAAAGTGCTCCCTCTAAAAGTTATCAAAAAGTTCCATAAAGCCTGCAAGTCCCTATAACTTTTCAAAACTGCTCTTTTTCCTTTTTTTTTTCTTTTTTTTTTTTTAATTGGAAAATGAGAAGTCTGGGAAGTTTCATAAGCCCCCAAAGACTTGCCAGCCAGAAAACTCTTGGCAGCTTTCCTACTTTTTCACTGATCCTAAAGCAAATACATGTGGAGCATACGAGGATCCCTACCGAACAGTGATTATGTTACTTCTGTTCATTGCCAATTAAGTTCAATAGTAAAATTATTTGGATTGTAGAAGTAATAAGACTGTATTGATTAAAATGTGCTGATGGTGGTTAAAATAAAAGTTTCCCTAGGAGTATATCACCACCACCTTCATAAATAAAGAGTTGCTAATGCTGGATATAATGCCAATACTAAGGCACACTGGCAAATCAATGGAGCTGAAAATATTATAATTTGCATAATAAGTGCAGAAATGATGTCAATTGCTCTTTATATTTCTATTAAGATGACATAGAAGCCATAATAGCATTATAGTGGCTATTTTGCCCTTTGATATTCCCATGATGCAAGTTAGATTTATCCTCCTAAATGAAAGTAAGAATGGGAAGCCAAAGATGAGCACTCACAGTGGTTTGTGCAACATCTATGAAAATCACATCAGAAGCATGGGAAATTGAAATCTGCTGGAACATAAACATTTATTTAATGGTCTTCTGGCCTACCATCCACAGGGAGCCAGTGTTTAGAGTTAAATGATAGTCCAATTTCATGTTACCTTTTTCTGCCTGGTTAATGTTGTGTAAGTATTATATAGTGTGAGAGGACTATACAGGGAAGCTTCAGAAACATATCCTTACACATTCAAATGCATATGTATCTTTTACTTGTAGGGTCCACCACTCAGTCAACTTTTTTGGATTAAAGATAGCTTTAAGTTAAAAGACAAGCAATCTAAAAATCTTCATATCCTGAAATACAGGATAGCATCCTCATGAAACCCTTCAGTAAAATCCGGCTAACATTTCCCTTACTAATGATCATTTTATGCTTTATTTCAAATATAGGGTGTTAAGAATAGTGGCAGATGCTTTCTGGCAGATACACTTTGATGAGGTTACTACAATACCAAAAATTGATACACTTCTCATATGAAAGTGTTGTTTAAGGTAAATTTATTTAAACTGAAACCTTTCTAGTGACAGGATAGTGCAAAAAGGCAACATAAGTTTCACTGAACTTCCTTCTGGGTTTTGGGGGTGCTTTTTGTTTGGATACTCCCTTTTTGCATAGGTTGACAAGTTTCAAATTTTCAAATTGAAACAACTTTCAAAAAAATGTTCCCAATTAATATGAACAACTTAAAAAAATGCAAATACAATTTAGTTGGATTTCAGACAAAACTCCCTCTCTGCCTTCCCTCTCCTGCCTTTATTCAGGACTACCAATGGACCAAAACCACAGAGTATTCAGATGGTTCTGTGTTCTTGGATGGTAAAGAAATAACTGTTATTAAAAGGCTATTTCAAGGATCAGAGAAAAGCACAATGGGAACCTAACCATGGAAATCAAAGCCAAAGAAAATCAAATAGAAGTGCAACACAAATGTTTAATAGTGAGGTTGATTTCTGCTGGAACCAGCTTACAGAGAGCAGTGGTGGATTGAAGACTGCAAACCTTCCAGGTGCACATTTTAGCCAAATGTCAGCTATTGGGCTCAATACAGAAGTAGGTGGAAGAAATTTTATGGCCTATGATATACAAGAGATCTGACTGTGTGACCTAATGTTCCCTTTCTGTGCTTAAGATCTATTAAAAACAAGCATTAGTGCCCCCCTTCTGAATCTCATACATCAGGAAAAAAAATTATTTTGGGGGTATGTTTTTTGATGGATTATTGTTGTGAAGTTATAGAAAGGCTGTGGAGAAAAGAGTGTTCATTCAAAGTGTATAAATAACTCTCTTGCTGAGACTGAAACAATGACTCTGTGTATACTATTGGCAGTGCAAACCCCATGCAATCTATTTGAAAGAATGAACTATTCCTGCAATGTTTGCCAGCTGGAGAAGATTTATTCTTGTATGTTAAGTGTTTGCTTTGTGCTTAATTCAAAATGTATCTTTGGTTCATCTTCTTTAGTAAGAGCCTTTTTGTTTACACTAACTGCTAACTTACTAGAATAGCAGGGATTATAGACGATACTACATTGTTTCGCATAGCTTGATGTTATCAGGCAGAAACAGACTTTTTTGGCAAAGTTATAACTGCCAGTAAGGGTAGTTTGCTTTTAAAAAAAAATAAATAAATAAGAAGGGAGATAAATGTGCGGTTAAGAAACACAAGAATAACTGATATTTTTCACTAAAACAAAAGTATCTGCTTTGTCCTTTGTTCATCTGGCAGATTTCATACTTGCCATATTATCATTCCTATTACAGTAAGGACTGAATGCCTCATATGACCTGGGGGGTTTGTTTCACTTAACACGAGACAAGCAGAGCTACGTGGTACCACGGAAGGGGGAGAAGAAGAGAAGTGCACAATTGTGGTGGGATCAACAGTGTGCCTTGACACGCAGTTAGGGCTAGGTCCTGGGTTTTGTGCATCTTCATGAAGTAGCCTACAGTGCATGTTTTTGTTTTTGTTGTTGCTTGTCTGTTTTTGTTTTGTTTTGTTTTGTTTGTTTGTTTGTTTTGTTTTGTTTGTTTTTTTTCAGTTTCTGTGAGTCCCTAGGGATGGAACTGTGTAGTGGCAGGGCTGCAGTTTGGGCAGCTGTTGCTTCTGCTAAAGCACTGAGCAGCTTTTATCAAGGATGCAGCACCTTTCCTCCCTCTGTGGATCAAGTACAATGGAAACATGGGAGGTATGCATTTACTATCCTACCTCACAAAAATCTCCGACCTAGGATGCAGCAGGTTTGGGTGCATTTTCTTTCTGCTTTCCCCTTTTGTACAAATGAAAACTGTTATTTCACCAGCTTTGCTAAGATCTGCAATTCTGAACCAGCAAGTCCCCAGTCCAAAACTGCATTCTGACAAGGGAGGTCTTTTTTTATTGCCATGAACTGTTCTTTCCCATGCATGGTCTGGCTTTCTCGTGAGTTTAGTTATGCCAAAATGGACAACTTTATGTCAGTTATAAAATGGAGCCAAGCAAGTGCTTTCACATAGTTCAGCTTCCCATGGAATTTGCTACTGAATCTCGTCCCATCTTTTCATTAGGGCTCTAACTTCTGTGGCAATACACTTTCCAGGTGTAGTGATATTGAAAGACAGTGAGAAAACATCTCACTGGTGTTATGTCCTGGTTTGCATGGGGATGTGCTTTTCTACTGGGAGGACAAAAAATCAAGAGGCAAATGCAGTGGGGTAAAGCAAATTGTTTCATCTAGCTCTAGAGCAAGACACTGTTTTAGTCCATATACAAAATCATTTCTGAAAGAGTGAAAAACCTGTGAAATGGCAGAATCTGACAAATAGCAAAAGACAATGCCTTCATATTGGCCAGTCCCTTCTGCCTGTGTCCTTCAGACCTGTTATTCTCAATTTCCCCTCTGTCAAATCGCTTCAAAACCAGACTTGATGTCTTGCCTTTTCTCCTCCGTGTTGGCACTTCACAGTGAGGGAGGTCAAACACAGGAACAGGTACCCGCAGAGTTTGAGGGGGTCTCTCTGTCCTTGGTAACATTCAAAACTCAACTGGACAAAGCCCTGAGCAATTCTTTCTGTCTTCAAAGTTGTCTTGGTTTTGATGAGGAGTGGGATGACCTTCAAAGGTCCCTTCCAGCCTCAGTTCTGCATCTGCCTCCAAGACAGTTAATTCTTCTGTGACTTGGTTTGGTCTTGACCTACTTGTTATATTGTCTGTCTAGATGGCAGTTAGACACTGTATAGACCTGCTTACTATTTATATTTTTTTTTCTGAAATTGGTGTGCTTCTTCAATGCCATGTCAAGTATTGCTTGCCAATATTAGATATTCTGCATAAGGTATTTAAAAAATCTTTCATGCTATTTCTGGCAATTTACCACGGTGAATCACAGTCCAGCGGTTATTTTCTGGCACCAGCAGCAACATGAGCTATTTGTCCTCCTACACCGCCATCTTTGTCCTTACTGAATATCAAGGACGTTCGCCAAAAAACTTTCTATTATTTTCACTGTCTCCTTTTGAACTACAGGATATAAATCATCTTGTCCTTTTGTTAGCTTTAACAGTTTCTGCTCAGTCTACTGTGTGATGCAATTGTAAAAATCCTTTTAAACATTTAATTTCCTAAGGGTCCTGATTCAGTTCTCAGAGATGTTACCATTCTTCTATGACTTTCTTCACCTCAACATTCATAAATGAAAAAAAATGTTATGGTCCAGAGGTTTGTATCCATTTCCTCCAGAGATAACAAAGCAAAATGCTTTACAAAGTGGTATAATTGTATTGTGCTGGCTATGCAAGAATGACTTCAACTGCTAGCAGATGCTTACCAGTCCTGTCCCAATGCAGTGCCAGCACAGTGTCAAAACGTTTTGGTTTTTATATCATTTGGTCAGATCTTTTCTAACAACAGATCAGAATAACTCCTTCCTTCTTTCCCTCCAGCCTTCCTTCCCTCCTAATTCCTATCATGATTTGTGTCTAATCATCAGTTTGCCATCATTTATTTTTTGACAAATACTTGCCTATTTAATGATGGCCTTGTACCTTGGTATTTTAAATTCCTCAAGCACACCATGAGCTGATTGTCCATAGGAATAAGCACTTCCTTCCCAGAGCCAATTTAGCAATACATATACAGTTTTGACTCCCTCCCGTGGAAATGAAATGAGTGGAAACATAGTGTTTGCCTCCCATAACACCTCCTAGATGGCCATTCTGAGGACAGGGTGTCCATTTTAGTAACTGGGAGAACATGAGCAATGCAAGGGGCCAAAGAGGGGAGTCAGTAGAACTCTTCCTACAAGAGCACGCATCCACTCAAGCTGAAAGTTTATTAGGTTGGCAATGGACTAAGAGACCACAGACTCCCTTTTTTGTAGAGAGTGAGGAGCTGATGGCTATCTGTATACATTTCTTCCCCCCGTCTTTCAGTCTAGATGAAAATCAGAGTCCTTCCATATATTGGCGTGAATGATCTTTTGGCTTTTCCATAAGCATAGAAATTGTTTGCTGAAATCCAGTGAACGGCTTTTTGCACAGTGTCTGCAAAGTGCCTGCATCTTAAAGAGGTTTAGCAAGATCCTCATCCTTATTTTTCAGCCATGAGACAATGAATGATAAGTCGTGCTAGTTAACCAAGGTTATTTGGCTGAACTCTTCAATCCTTTATAGATCATTTAATGGTGATGAGGGCGCAATATTTTAGATACAATATCAAATTAATGTCTCTGAGTTCTCACCTTGAACACCATTCATTTCTCAGTGCACACTGCAGGATGATTTACAATGAGTTCTGAATAGTAAAAGATTCATGTACTAATATCAAATTATTCTGTATCTTAGGCAGTCTTTCAGTTTGAGCATTTATGAGGCGACATTATTTTTCTAGATATATGCATAACTATATTAATATATAGTTATCTATATCTAAATCTACCTGCAACGCATACATTTGGGATAAAGGGTGGATGCACAGGTTTTCACTTGGCATCTTTGTTCTCTGTAATCTAAGAACTTTTTCAAATGAAGTTCAGAGGATCTCTCAGGTGTTCCTTTTGCTTTTTAAATAGTGAGAAAGTGAAAAAGAGGTTTTTGGACAGAAATTATCATGACTCTCACATTTTTCTTAGTTTCTATATTCAGTTCAGCTTGTATTTGAACTCAAACAATCCTATTAGATGAAAAAAAAGTAAAAAAAAAGTAAGAAGAACTGCTATTAAGCTACTTAGGCTATTTTAATAAAATTAAAAGTACAGTATAGCCAGTATAGCCTTGTTTTTGTTTGAATATCCCCCTTGAAATAATGAGATTTTGCTCAACCTAGTTGAGCAAACGACTGGTTACAGTTAACAACGAAGCATGTTAATATTTAAACAACTGTTAACAATTAAATATATCTTTTTTTTTTTTTCATTTGGTAATTCAGTGGTATATTTTCTGTTTTTGTGGATAAGACTCATTTTTCTTCTCAGCTCCCAGTCCTGTAATCACAGGATACCACCTCTGATAAAACAACATCTTGAATAATTTTTGCACCTCCAATCACCTCATTTCTAGATGGCACGAATAGTGTGAGAATGTAATGGTTCAGTGAAAAAAATAGAGGCACCTCCATGACCTGATCAACTGTGGGTTCAAACTAAAAGATATACTGTGTCATAAAATGCATAACTTAAATCATGGGAAACATCGCAACAAAGATGAGATGGGTAAAACTGTCCTCCTTTGCAGAAGCAAGCCCATGATGTTTGATAAAACCCACCAACCTTTGTTTGCTGTTATCCTTGCATGTGTAAGGGCTGTTTGCAGACTGAAATTTGGCTCCATTCTGTACCTCAGACATCTCTGAAGCGGTGCCTGCTAGCAGATGTGAGATGATCCCAGGACTGTTCCCATACACATTTCTCCTCTTTCGCACCCGTTTCTCCCTAATCTGCTCCCGGCTGCTGCCAAGCCCCATCAGCTAGCTCTGGCAGACCTTTGCCTCACCACAGTAGTGCTGGCATGGGGGAAACCTGTTTTGAAAGCATGGTCATTTGAATGGAAGGATGAATACTACACCTGATGACAAAGAAAGGAAGGCACAAGTGATATTTCATTAATCCCTAGGCCTGCTGTGCTGAGTGAGGAGCACGATCTGTCCTTAACTTTTAGAAGTGGAATGGGAGAAATGCATCATTGCCACAGCAATCTTCCCTTCACATCATCCATCATTTTCCTAACACATAGCTTATATCTGGGAGGACAGACAGAAAATTAACTGGTAAAATCTCCAGAGCTGTGTGAGAAATGAAACCCAACACATCAGAACAATCACAGAGAGGAAAATCAGCCTTCTCCTTGCACAATTCCTTGGCATTCAAATAAACTGCATTCATCAGCAATTATCAGTATACCACAGTACAAGCCTGGGATTGTTCCCCTAGCTTAAGACTGGTCTTGCTGCACTTGCCATGTAAAGAAAGCAAGGCATGAAGGAGGATGGGAGTCTAAAATGGCAACCCAACTTCAGCACATGGTGCTTTCTTTCTGCTAGGCTTAGAGCCCTCGGAGCTCACATCAGTCCTTGCCTCCTGCTTTGTCAGCCTCAGAGGTACACAACAGGAGACCCAGCCTTCAGGGTCCTGACAACCCTCTTGCCTTCCACCCTGCTTGCTTTTGAGTAATGGGATCATTATATTCCATCAAGGTCGCTATTATGATAAAATTAGAGACATCACATTCATGTATCAAACGAAGAATAAATTGCTTATATACAGCATATGAAAAATGTCCCATCAAAACTAGGTTTATATCACCCCATTCATGCCTGAGCCGCAAAATGATTCCTGTTTTTCTCAAATTTAAGTCTACTCTGGACAGCTTTTTAACTATTTCTGTTGAAGGAGCTAGTTGAAGCCTGTTGGTTGTAGTCATTCCCTAAGGATTGTTTTTTCTTACTTTTGCTCTAGAGCTGGGCCATCATCTCAGTCAAAAAGTACCTTTTAAACATAATTAAAGCCAGCTGTTTTCTGACTGGTGAAACAACCCCCTTGAGGGAGACCAGAATATACCCTCAGCTCAGAAGCGAGACATCCCAAGGAAGGTCCATCAACTGCCTTTTGTCCTTCTCCACCCTCAATTCTCTTTGGTCATTTTTTCTCCTCTCCTACCATGCAATAGCTCCTATCTGGGAGGCTTAGAGGAGGCATAGTATTCAGTCTAGCAAGGGTTAGATTAGGTTAGGTGCAGTAGCCAGCAAGAGGCTAAGCTGAGATATAGGAATTGGCAGAGTTAGGCTGGATGAGCTCAAAGCTGGCTCTGCTGGAGCTTGAGCTGCAAAGGATTTCTGTAAGGGGGCAGGAACAGAGTTTGGCAAGCAGGGTCTGGAGCAGAGCAAGGCATGAGGTCTATGTGTATTTGATGAGAGAGGAGCACTCGAGCAGAGCAAACTCTCCAAAAAGAGGGAGGCTCAGATGAAAAAGCTTTCAGAACTGCTGCATTAAGCATGCTTTGTCTGCCTATCCTCTCCTGAAAGGCGGAAAGGATTACAGTGGATTCTTACATTTTATTGTACCTTTTGGATTAATGTGCAAATACCAGTGATACATTACTGCTGTATGCATGTTAAAAGGCAAATTGAAGAAAAAATGGATGGAAAGGCAAGAGGGTTTTTGTTGGTCCTTCAGTCCTTGGGAGAATTTATTTGACAAGCTTGAAATATGGGCCCAGAAAACTGCCTTGGTGTTTATATTGGAGGTATAAAAGGCTGAGATTTGTGGGGCCAAGCATTATGCTCAGCAGTACACAGATGGATTAAAAAAGGCTGACACCAGCCTTGGGACCCTTTATTTCCAACACGTTTCATTCTCTTTCTTTCAATGTTAAGTGACTAGAAACAAATTGGGGCCTTTTATTTTTGGATGCCTGCTTGAAAATTTTTAGGTCTTTTTTTTTTTTTTTTTTTCTTGAAAGAGAGGTAAGTCAGTCTGAAATAAAACTTCTTATTCTTGTCTCTGAGAGTGTAAGACAGAGGCAAAATCTTCAGCAGGTGCAACAAGGGACAAGATAACATAAACAGATGCTGAGGAACTTGACAAGGGAGCATCCTCTGACATCCATAGCAGCATGGCTATGGGTGCTGGGTGAGTAATAGGGAACAAGCCATAGAAAACAACTGGGTTTGGTGCCGTCACTGAATTTCCCTTCATCTGCTGCTGGCAGAGACCCCTACAGCGAGACTCATCTGACTCTGTTGGGACTTCTTATGATTTTAAACTCTTAAACTGTACTGAGTCACAGAACTGAAAACTGAAGAGCAACTGAAAACCTTAGTCAATGCAAAGCTGAGCTTGAAGGTGGAGGGTACACAAATGAGTTGTCCATCTATCTGTGAGTGAACTGGAGCGAAGCTACATTGCATCCTCTTTAGTCCCCTTGACTGCCCTTCTCGTTGTTTAGGATGAGGAAAGTGCAGTTTCTGGAATCAGAGGCTGGAGTTGTGGGTGGTCAATATGCATCTGATTTTTGTTCTGCTCCTTTCATATCTCTCCTAAAGAGTAGACCTCTGTCTGAATCCAAACCATCTTTTTTATGTCTCATAAATGTTATCAGCAGTCTTGCAGAATATTTTTAAACTCAGACAAGCCTCCTTCTCTAGTAAAAATAGTGGGCAAAGTAATATTTTCATTCCTCTATTTTGTTGTTGCTGATGTTATTTACAAAACTCCTCATCAATGCTGCTACACATGGGAAAAGTGACAAGGTTAAGATCCATGTGCAAATAAAAGACTTGCCAAAGAACATGCTGGTACTCTTTGCAATGGGAAAAAATCAGCTGATGATGATTCCAGTTCCGTATATATTACATATCCTTTTATAAATAAATTAATTTAGCTCTCCAACAGATACAAGCCCTTGCAAAACTCCTCCAGTGAGATATCTACCCCCTTATCTCTTATTCAGCTGGATGAAGTCCTTGCTAATGTTTTTGCCAGTTTGTCTATTTCTTTGCCCCGTTGTTTACCTCCCCTTCTTTTTGGTCGTTTTTCATAAACACCAACCCAGCAATGTGTAATCACAGCCAAACTACTGATGCCAGTCAGTGTTCAATCTCTTGAGTGTCAAGGAAGGGCAATGGGATCTGGCCCTAATCCAGGCAGCCAGAAACACTTTTCTAATACATGCTGTTTTATGGTGATACGTGACTGTGAATGAAGCTGTAAGTGGAGCAGAAAGGGTCTTTTACAGTAAGATCAAATGGCAGAAGAAGACTATGCCAGCCCTTCCTAGAAGAAACAGCTTTGGAAAGCTGCTTTTGAGATACATCTTGTTCTTTGGGTTCTTTAGCTCACTTTTTGCCAATTTTACATATTTATTTTTCTCATTCAAGATTAAGACAGTACAGCTTAGATAAAAGTCATCCAATAATTACATTCAGTAATTCCTACAATTAGTGGTTCTTTTTGGTACCAGGCAAATCTAGTGCTAGCAAATGTACTTGTTAAGTTGATAAAAATAGTGATCCAGTCAACAGATCTTGTTTTCTGCTACAGTCATCAGAATATAATGAGTTACAGCAATGCCAATGATGTGAAAACATTATGAAAAGACCCTAGAGGCAATTAATGTTTGTAACGCTGCAGGAAAGTGATTGGAGTGCAACGCTGAGCTCTGTAGAGATACTCAAATGTGGTGAATTCAGACTGGGAGCATGGCACCCCCTTGGAGAATAATTTCTGTACAAAATCCCAGGTGTGTTAACCTTATTAAAGCACGACACTAGCGTAACTGCAAGTACATTAGGATCCAATGCAGCACTCCACTGCTTCATCTGAAAATAGTGAGATGCCTCAGCTGTCTGGGGTGAGAATGTGCCACGAAGCCATAGTGACAGGGACAAGAACAATACCTCCCAAAAGTCTGTCAGCTATGCTTTGCTGCTAGAAAACTTTGCTGATGCTTTTTAAATATACAAAAAGAGAATAGAAGAGCAAAGCAAAGCCGTTTGACTCCTAACATTACGCAAGAACAATGTGAGAACATATCAGCAATAACACTGCAAATAAAAAAATCAGCATTTTAAGCAGATGTTGCTACTGTAGATATGAAACCACTGAGTAAAATTTCAATAAATTCTAGCATCATGAAGGCTTTTAAGCATGACACAGCCTTTCCATAGGAGTGTGAATGCCTATCAAATGAGCCTTGAGGTACTAAATAGATATAGAAATACAGACTTACTTTATGTAATTCAGGCATATTGTCCCAAATGGGATTTTTTTCTTGTTGAATCTATCTCAAGAGAGGGTTTCTCTGTGACTGCTGTATTTCTAAATTCTCTTAGACAATTGCTATGTACAAAAAAGGTCTCAGTTTTCCATTTGCACAGGATAATTCCTTTGGCTATCACCAATCTCACTGACACCACCATTTGCTGTTTGTTAGTTTGTCAGTCAGTCTGTTTCTAAAAGATGGACTTGATTACAGCTCCAGCTGGGAGCTTTATTGAAACAAATTCTTCCAGAGACAGTTGTGGTGAAATAAGATATTAGGAACTCTTCTGTGAATGCTGAGACTTTTACTCCATTTTCTTTTTTTCTCTCTTTTTTTTTTTTTTTTTTCTTTTCAGACTTAGGGATCTAGTACTTCTTTCAAAATTTATATATATCAGACACAACAAGACCAGCACATGTGGTGTGCTGGTATGTCACAGGTCCAGAGATTACCAGGGTAACCCCAAAATGTGAAGTGATCCATTGTATCATTCAAGACACAAGGAAAAAGCCTCTGTAATATCACATCAGTTCATGTTGTTGGCATGAAATGTTGTCACCAGGTGTTCACAGAAAGCCATGAAACAGATTGCTGGGCTGCAAACAGATGTCTATAAACTCAGTTGTGTCGCATTTCAGTGCCCTTTATTTTTCAAATGTTACTGGAGCAATTTTTGTTTTCAGTTTTGGGTTAATATACAACTGAAACTCAGTGATGCTCAGCCAAAACCCACAAGTCTTGCCTGGTTTTGAATCAAAATTCTACAAAACCACAGTGTTTATCATGGTTTCTACATGAAGTCATAATTAACCCCAGGTTTGCTCAAAACTTTGTCCAAGTTAACTAAAAATTCTGTAAACTGTGGGGAACCTGGCTGAAGTATTGGGTAAGTATGAAAACATGAGCTGATATTTGAGTATGGTCTGATACTAGCTTTCACTGAAAAAGTTTCAAATGACTGTAGCTGCAAAGTGATTGCTTTATCCCACAGGGTGGATATTAATAGAGCTATAGAGCTGAATTTAACTTCTGAACTAGAGAAACACTACAGTAAAAAATACACTTTTCCAGTTGTAATGGATTGTTCCTGTTACAAAAAGTTATGAAAATATGCAAATGTTAAGAACAGCATCAAGACTAAATCAACGGCATTAACATACTTTTCTATATATTTATTGTTACTTAATTTAAAATAATAGTAGAGAAACTATTTCATTTTTGCCTGAATTTGAAACTGGTAATTTTAGCACCAAGTGTACTAAATTGTCACAACCCTCTCACTTTAAAATGATTTTAGCATTAAATACAGATGGAGCATATATATACATGGCTATATTAATAAACACATAAATCTTTGTCTCATTTAATTAGAAGTCAACAGCTACATAAAGATTTTGCACTAGCTTAACCCTGGTTGAGTAAAACAAGTCCTCTAAACAGGAGCTAAGTAACTGCCAGGAGCTTTGCTATTCGCATCATTAATTCTGACCCTTTATTTGCAAGAATCTTTCTCCCTAAAGTAATTTCTCTCAGTTATCTTATCACACCAGAATTTCATACGCAACGCCAGGTTTCCAGTGATTTCTCTCCATATGGCAACTTCCTCAGCTAGATACGTACAGTCACTGTGCAGCAGTTTCAGGGAAGTGGGTCTTTTGCATAACCTGCTTCACATACATTACCCACCAACATATTTCTGGAAGCAGAACAACGATTCTTTGTTAGTGGCATGAATATATTTAAGCTCAAAGTAGAAAAACTATTTTGCAATTAGGAGCCCCTGGAGATTCAAGATTTGATTTCAACAACTAACACTTTTGACATTTCCATTTCAATTAGTGGAGAGAAGACCACTGCATGTTTAAGTTTAGAGACTTCAAACAATTTGTGCGTTTCTTTCTGTAGATTCTCATTTCTTGATACTGTGCCCATTCTTTCTAATGCATGTTAGATATTGAACTGTAGATCTATAAGTAGTCCTGCTCTCTGCACTTTCTGTCCTTATTGGTTTGCAAAACTAGGGTGTTAGTAGTTTGAAACAAGGAGAAACTCTGAGAAAGTCTTTGTTTTCCCTAGAGTCAGTCTCTCTGTGCTCACAGCCCATGGACTGGAAATCTCCACTTTAGGCATTAGACACAGAACACACTTGGCAATGCTCAGCAGGGCCCTCCCTCAGGGACTGTTCAAAAAACTGGTCTGGGGAAATTAAATTCCTCTTTTCTCTGTGACTACACAAGTCGGTACATGTAATTTACACTTCAGGCAATGATGGATTTACGCTAGAGGAGCAGGAAAGCAATGATCCTCGGCATTGAGGCATGTGGAAAACCCTCCAGAAAAGGAAGTAACCTAAAGCAAAATACACAAGCAGTTCGTAGGATCAGAGGGAAAGAAGATGATCAGCTTGCATAAGAGGTAGTACCCTCTGCAGCCCAAAATGTTTTAGCCTGTAGGGTTATCACACTGACAAAGACAACTCTTCACCATTTGTGTTATTGGATATTAAAACTATGTTGATAAATGTATTACAGAAGAAGCTGTTTTAACCAGACTCTGTCACACATCTCCATGTTTCCATAAAGAATACAAATGTTCCTTTCTTCATGGCTCATGTATTTGCAATGGCCACCTGTTACATAGGCTGCAGCACAGTGTCTTTTTAAAGTCAAGCATGATGGAGGAATAAGTAACAGTAATAAAAAATAATAATAATAAACGGTCAAAGGATGATTATCAGAGGGAAGGAAAGAAACATTATAAACTAAATAGGTAAAATATTGGCAGCTCCTTAAATCCTGGCTGGGGAAGGGTCTTAGCTTTGGACATCTTACTGAAAAGGTCTGGCCTCTGGGCAAACAGATTGAAAAGCCAAACAGGAGTTTCTATCCTACCAGATCACAGAAGCTGGAGATAAGGTTCATGGACATCCTTTTGCATCTAAGAACAAAGTTTGGCAAAAGAAAGAGTTTTCTTCCTTGCTTAAATGGTTTTGCTGTGTTTTAACACTTATATGAAGAGAAGGTACCTTTTCATGAGCATCATCTTTAAATTGCTGGTTATAGACTTTCTCTCCCATGTTTACAGGGAAATGCCCTTCGTAATGTGAATTCTAGGTAAGAGCAACCACAAAAAGGAAGAAGAGCTGCCTACCTCACACAAACAGTTTTCTCATCTGTGACTATTCCTTGATCCCGACTAACTGCCTTTTGTCTGTGCTTTTGACTCCAAGTTTTTACAGATTCCATATGTAAAATCTTCTACAGGACTTGCTTCTAACTAGTTACTTCAAAGGAAAAATTCACAGACTCACTGAATTACAGGATAATTCAGGGTAGGAGGCCAGTTCAGGGGGTGTCTAGTCCATCTTCCTTCTCCTTGCAGGTTTAGCTGTGAAGGAAGACCCGGTGTCTCAGGACTTTGTTCAGCTGGGTCTCCAGTGACAGGGATGACACAGCCTCAGTGGGAACTTGTTCCAATGCAGAATTATCTTCACAGTCAAATGGTCTTTCTCTATATTCATTTGGAACTTAACTAGCTTCAATTCATGTCTACCCAACTCAATAAAAGCACTTAACAACACAAAACTCACAAGAACTGAAACCTTCAACCTTGGCAACTTTACAATAGCCATTTAGCCCAGAAGGATGCTTTTCCATGTCCCTCATTTTCCCTCACACATTCGCTGTAATACATCCCAAGTCTTTCCAGCAAAATGAAGACAACGGAGTGAATATGAAACATCATGAAAGTACCCTGTATCACAGAAACAGATAGGTCATTTTAGGTATCTTAGGACCATCTTAGATCCATTATCATGCAAGTGATTTCATACATAATTTTAAAATGTATTCTGCAGCTTTTCTCTTTTCTAAGTAGCGGTGCTAAATCTGTCATTAGTCTATGAAATTTATGTGGTTATGTAAGTTAGATGTGTCCTAATGTATTCCCTTCGCTCAAAACATAACAGAACAAATAAATATGAGCAGCCACATGCAACTGTGTGGTCACACATATGAGGCAGAAAACCTGAAGTGACAGTAAAAGATAATTGACATTCACTGAAGACAGATCATCTGGCACTTGGAAGCAGTAAACAAGATTCCTCAAAAAAACACCAAAGTAGTAGCAACCAAACTGAGGAACAAGGGAGACAGTCTGCTAAAACCATACTGCCAAAGCCATACAAATAAAAGCAGTCATGTGCAGCTGGAGCACTCCCTGAGTATTACATCCTGGCTCTCAAATGGAAATGACTGCCAAGTGTTTGCTGAATAGTGCTGTAGCCTTGCTTACAGCTTCCATTTGTTTTGTGCTCCTAAGGCTGCAGGTTTATAGATCCCCAGATGTATAATTGAATGCTTTGTGCCCATGCACTTTATTTTATATTGAGATGCTCCCAAGCACCTATTTTCAGGTTTTCTGCTGTTTTAGAGTAATATTTTCCTTCCCTATTCCAGTAATTAGGCACTCTTAAAGTAGCTGTTCCTGTCCTCAGGGAGATCCTGAGGCTAATTCTTGGAAAAAGAGAGATGGAGTAAAGACACCTATACCACTTCCCTCTCTACTTATGTTTGGTTTCTCCCTTCATGAAAAGTACAATCTGAAAGAAATGAGAATATTCCCTTCCATACAGAAATGTTAACAGTATTCCCTCATTACGGCTAGAGATAATTTAAAAGCCAGTGCAAGGGGCAGTTAACCCTTCAGAAAGAAGGGTCTAACTCAGCAGAGAGTGGTAATAAAAAATGATGTCTAGAGAAGAGAACTCTTATTCTGACCTGTGAGGTTCATGTCATACCAGGAATTACTGAAATTCTACAGCATATTTCACATAGCTTATTTTTTTGGAGTTTCCAGACTGAAGCTGGAATAAATTTTGGACAAAGTTGTGCAAGACTGCTCAAAACTGACAGCAGAGCTTATGAATTTTGTGCAGAACAATTTCTCTTGTTTTCAAAGTACATTACCCAAAGAAGACAGCTAAGATCTACCTATTTTATATTTTTTACACACTCAAAAGACATTTGAATATATGATGGAAAATGTGGATTGGATTCCATTATTTGAACTAGTGTTTAATGTCTACCAGTATGCACCAAGGTGTGCAGTCTCTTGTCTAGCTGATGCTCCAGAAAAATACAGATCTCTGAGAAGACCTTTGTGATATCTTCCCCTTCCACATGGATATCTTAAATATCTCAAGACAGCTAAAACCAATATACTGCACAAGAAAATGTCTCATGGCCAATAAAGGCCCATGTGGTTATATGTACACATGGTTATGATCCAGGCCTTCAGATTTCACTCGAGGAAAATGCCAGTTAAATGAATGGGAATTTTGTCTGATGTCGGGGTCAGCCCTTAAATACACGGAGAATATGTACCCACTTCTGTTGTTTTAACCTTCAGCATTTGGTTGTTGTTAAGAGACAGCTTCTGGGAACTGCTAAATGTTTGCAAATCTCAGGCTTTTAATGGAAGATGTGAGTCTTTAGCACTTTTCCATATCAGAAACTAACTCCATTTTCACTCTACAAAGAATACATATATGTATATTTTGATAATTAATTTCCAAATGATGACTGAATTATATACACAATTGAAGGGGACCCCTGGTTAGCCATTAATAATGGATAAGTGCCAACTGTCAGAGGTGTTTTAATATCCATTACTTTTAATATTTAAATATTATAAAAATACCCAGTAGGAAATACAAAGCCTGATCTGCAGATGGCAAAACTCAGACTGGTTTCATTGAGAGCTCCAGCCTCTAATTCTAATTTAATAGGGCAGAAACATAATTAAATTGTGATTAATACAATTTATTTGGGATTAAGAGACACATTTGTACTGAATATGAAATATATAAGCTTCTAATGACCAGCTGCTACTTAACTTTATTGTCTTTCTTAACATGAACTCGAATGAGATGGATTGGAGCACACACTGGGTGATTAGCAAAGGCATGAAGTTCAACAAAGGAAAATGCCAGACTCTACACTTGGGGTGGAGTAATACTGGACACCAGTACCAAATAGGAGACAAGTGGCTGGAGATCAGCTCAGCAGGAGGGGACCTGGGGATGCTGGTCAACAGTTGGCTCAGCGCAAGCCAGCAGTGTGCTTTGGCAGTCAAGAGGCAAACTGCAATTTGGGATGCAATAAGTACAGCATGGCCTTCCAGTCAAAAGAGGTGATTATCCTGCCATATTTAGAGTTGGTGTTGCCTCAGCTTGAGTATTGTGTACAAATTGTTAAGATACCTGACTGCATACAGAGGAGGGCAACAAAGCTGGTAAAAGGGCTGGAGGGCATGTCCTACGAGGAGAGGCTGAGGACTCTTGGGTTGTCTGGTCTGGAGAAAAGGAGTCCAAAAGACTACCTCACTGCTCCCTGCAGTTTTAAGAGGAGGGGAAGCAGAGGGAGGTCTCAGCCTGTGCTCCCTGGGAACTGAAGACAGGGTGTATGGGAATGGCACAGAGCTGCTCCATGGGAGGTTCAGACTGGGCATGAGGAAAAATGTCTTTACCGTGAGGGTGGTAAAACACAGGGACAGGTTTCCTAGTGAGGGGCTGATGCCCTGTGCCAATCAGCATTTAAGAGACATTTGGACAATGCCCTCAAAAATATGCTTTAACTTTTGGTTAGTCCTGAAGAGCTCAGGCAGTTGGACTACATGGTCTTTGTAGGTCCCTTCCTGCTGAACTATTCTGTTCTGTTCTGTTCTGTTCTGTTCCGTTCTATTCTATAACCCAGACTGAAAGTATTTGATACAGAAATTGTCAGAGAGAATCTAAAATGAACACTCATTCCTTAACCCAATTAGAAACTATCCCAGATATTACCAAACATAGTTTACAAACCAGAATTATTTATAAATCTGTTATGATGGAAGGTAATGTCAAAGGTGCACTGAGAAGTGTGATTTGAATAAGAAATAGGATGAAATATCAATTTATCATTGTAGTCCTTCTCTCTGCAGACCAATTATCTGAGTGTGTGTGTGCACTGAGATGGAACTCCAGTCTGCTAAAGCTGCCAATATCTGGGCCTGAATGCAAAACAACTGAAGCAGTCTCACTCACTGATCTAATCACATATATGAGTATGTGTACAGCCTTTCTCTCACACAACTTTTTTTTCTTTAATGTGAGAAATCCGAACACTTCTTACCAGTAGAGTAAGATGCTCAACAGTGTGTGTCAGAAGTGGTATCACAGCTCTGTCCTTTCCCTACCAGTGTTGAATCATTACCAGCTCAGAGAATCATGTGCTGCAGCTGTTTGCTTGATGTAGTACTTATGTGGTACTAAGTCATGAGTTTATACAGGAGAGAGATGAAGTGTGTACCCTCTAAATTTGTCCTCCTGTGGGGAAAAAAAATTAAGTTTGGAACTCAGGTGGGTGGACTATTGTCTTTTCAATGAGTTTAACTGGAAAAAAAAAAAAAGGCAGCTATTTCATATGCTTCAAAATAAATCACAGTAATAATGTATCTTGTTATCTGAAAAATGTAATACAGATTCAGGTCCATCTTTTCTATTCTGCAGCTTATTCTTGGTGGAATCAGCTGTGCATACTACCAGATCATAGCAGTACACACACTTAAAAAAAATGCCATTTGTCACTTTAGTTATTGGAACAGAGCCCAATAAATGAATGTCAGGAGACCACCAACAGAGTGTGATGAAAAGCACTGAGGCTAAAGATTTCTGGGTGACTGTTACACTTGGCTGCCTTGTGGAAAAACACCCGCGTTGCTGCTAATAGCCAGCTTTCTCATTTCTACAAACAACATTTCTCTCTGTAAATATCTATTCATTATTCTAGAAGTGAAACTCACTGGTTTTGGGGATTAAATTATGACCTCTTCTTGCACTGTAAATAAGCAGAGACCTGCCTTCCTCACCTCTGAGCATGTCAGGATGCAAAATGGTGGAACGCAGCCCCAGCTTCTCATCAGCAGTGTTTGCACATCAGGGATTGCTGCCTTGGGAAACCTGCTGAGAAAAACAGTAAAATCACTTAGACATTTTTTTTTCCTTTACTAAACACTGAAAATAAAGTTGCTATAAATCCTGTTTCTTTCTTTTCCCATATAAAAAGAATACTAGCAGGAGCTGACAGTCTATTTCAGGGAAATGTGCTATTATTACAGGTCCTACATGTGACAGTGTTGGCTGTTTATGATTTTTTTGTTTTGTTTTGTTTTTTTTTGTAACCCTTAGTAGTCACCACATCAGGGCAGGACCAATAAGTCCTGACCCAAAAAATGCTCAGTGAAAGCATAGGTCAAGACACAATAGATTGACAAAGAAGGAAACAATGACACAATCAATCTCTCCATACCAGTAGCCCTACCATATCGGCAACACTGTTTACAGATTTTTGCAAGGCTACGTGTCAAAGAAAAGTTTTAAGATAACTTTCAGAGGAAACTGAAGGATTTCCTTTCGTATAGTTAGAGGTTGCATCCATCGAGTGCAAGGGGCTGCCTAGCAAACAGCATAGAAACTTTTGTTTCAGAATTGAGCAGGCAGATGACGAAAAGGCCAATGGTCAGAATGCTTCTGCTGATCAGAAGGATGTAGGATGACAGTAGGCTGAGAGAGTACTTAAGAAGAGAGATCTGAAGAAGAAGGAGACAGAGATGGCAGCAAGGTAAGGTCAGTCACAGGAAGACTTCTCCACTAGGGAAGTGGCCATCTGTTCCAGCTGGATATGACATTGAACTGACTGAGATATGATGATAAGTATTTTTGTTGGACAGTTGGATAAAAGACAGTGTCTCAAATGATAGGGGATGTACGTTTTCAATATCTATCTTCTCACAAATAGATAGTTATTATGAAAAGCAAGAGAGCTTGCAGCTCTCATAAGTAAACTTATGAGTCTATGCAAGTTTAAATCTGGCTCTAAAAATACTTAGATTTTTAATTCCCAATAAAATTGAATTACAGTATATACAACCAATAACAAATGAATGCTGCATAGTGATACCAGGAACCAGCTGGAAGTAGGAGCTAACAGATATTGCACTGACTGAGAGAAAAATAGGGAGTAAATAGCCCATGATGAGCCTTCAGGGAACAGAGTTAATGTTTGATGCAGAGCAGAACTCACAAATAAGTTTAACACAATTGCAGCTAATGGGAATTAGGTGCTACCATGATATTCAGCTAAGATTTTAAAGGAGAGGTGTTGGTCCAAATAAAAGAAAGAGATTTGTAGGTCATCTGTATTGAGAGGATAATTGAGTTTGTGCTTTGTTGATGAGATTAACCAGAGGTAAGATATAAAGATGAAAGAGAATGGAAGCAAGGGCAAATACATTTGGGATTCCCACCGAGAACTAAGGAAAGACAAGGACATGCTTCTGACAGATATGCTGAAGAAATAGAAGAGGACTAGGGGACACCAGTGTCACAAGTGATGGGAGGAGGTACAATTTCAGACTAAGGTTCCCTTTGAAAGAGACAACTGACACATTGAAATACTCCAGTTTTGGATTTAGAATTCTCTAAATTTTGAATTGGAAGGCATTGTTAAAGACTTCATTGTGTGGCTGCAGATGAATGCAAGGAGAAGAACTCCTTCAAGAGTTGAGGATGGAACTGAAATATGTGACCTGACATTATTCAGCCCACTTGGACATAAAAGGGAGAAAGAAGATAAAGCAGTCATTGGAGGAGCAAGGGGAAGTTAAGAGTGCTTTTAATACAGAAAAGGCAATAAACCTGGCATTAAGAGGGAGATAAGCAATAAGAAAGTGAAAATACGATGGGTAAAAAAATAAAATAAAACCTTAAGGAGACTGTGACATGGCATTGAACAGAGTTCCATGGCTTGCTGGTGTGTGAGGAGAAAAAAGCAGGAGACTTGGGATGGAGGAGAAGAATTAGTTGTGAGAGAGAATGGAAATGAGATGAGGAAGATCATGTTATATTTTACTTTATGTCTCAAAGGTGTTGGGACCACTCATGAAACAAAGAACAGTGTTTCTGAGAAACAAATCAAAGATGACAAAAAGGAAGGAGGACTAAGATAAGTGTCACATTAAATATGAAAGGAAGCAGGAAGATTGTGCTGATGTGGCAAACGAATTTATACAAGTGGAAGGAAAGGGAGATGAGGATGGAAGAGACCAAAGAACTAGGAAAGCTGGAGGTAACTACACAAGAGGAAAAGAAATCAGTGTGGAAAGAATGAAAGAATCAGAAATTAAAAAGACAGATCCTTAAGTCAAAGGGAATGAAAGACATTGGCAGTGGACAGGAAAGGAGAAAAATACAGACTGTGCTATGAACATATTGTATTGTGCCCATCATGACCTAGAAACCAAATCCGCCTCTGTGCACATTTCTGTCAGACAATTATAATGAAGTTTTTGTGTTTCCATATCAAGGCTAATGCTTTGTTGTGATGTTGTCATCTGGATTCTTAAGAAATGTGCTGACACCATTTGTTCTTTTGGCATGGGCTCAATTGAGCCCTTCTGGCATCACTGGTAAGGACCACTTTCCTTCAATGGGAATGAGGTAGCAGTTTGTTTATATAGTATGGTTGTCCAGGGGATAGAGCAAAAAGGCAGGATCTTTTCTCCTGTGCTAGGATTAGCTCCACAGCAACAGAGTGGCAGAGACTGGAGCCAGAACTGCTTAATTCCTACCACATAAGGGTCTTTGTTATTGGTACACTAGGTGTTTATGTGGATGAAAAAATACTCTATTAAATGCAATGCTTCCCATAGGGGGAGAAGTCTTGGCCCCAAATTTTGCCAGTTATATTTATTTCCCACAGTTTGAATTGACAATGTGACTTGGAGAATAAAACTGCTGAAGTTTGCAAAAATCAGACTGCTGTTTATCTAGAGATCCCTGTTTCAGCAGGGCTTCCTTCTACTAGGGCTCCACTGCTGTGCCTGGTCACATGGCCTATCTACCCTTTTGTGTAGTTTCAGTCACATTTATCATGTGTCTCTTTTGTCCTAATGTTGCTCAACAGGGACAACACCAACCAAAAAGCAGAAGCACTAGGGGATTGTTCAGGCAGTCCTGAGGTGAACTCCGTAAGAACTGCAGATGTTCAACACTTTCCTAAAGTGGGTCATTTATATAGATATTTTCATTCAAGGGAGTCAACTGTAGGGACCCAAACCCAAAATGTGGGTTAAGGGTGACGTGGAAGATCACTGACATCAGTGGTGCAGACAAGGCAGCAAATCAGTCTCTCATGCTTATAGCAGCATATTTACAGGGTGCTTTGGGTGACAGAAGATAACTTCCATACCTAATGATAGACATCTAAGATGTTTTGAGTGACAGGGGGTTCTCAGGAACCTGTTTCTGGGAAAGATTTATAGGTTTTGCAGTGAAGATCTGGAGAATAAAACAGTTCAGTCCTTACTCATGGAAATACCTGAGCTGTGTTAATGTAGTTTGAGAACATCGGTCTTGATCTCTGTGCTTTACTTCTCCTGGTTTTGAAAAGAACATAACAATGCCTAATGCCTTCACACAGGTGAGCTGAGTGCAAGTTTGCTCATAGTTCTGTACTCAGGTCTATACTTCTTTCTGATGCTATTGAAGACTGCTGTTAAGAAGAAGAATTAGCCTAGACAGTTATTTATTTTCAAATTTCATGTCTTTATATCCCTGCCAATGCATAATGCAGTGTCACTGTTAATGTTTGCCCAAGGCAAATTCAGTCAAGTAATAGCAATTGCTTAACAGCATTAACAGTTCTGGATTTTTTCCCAGAAATGACTTAATGTAGGTAGTTACTTGTGACAAGCTACTTTCACTGGTGATCTGAACAGTGGCATAATATGCTTGCTATGTGCTGCTAGGCATAGTGTAAGCAATACCACATTCATCTAACTTGGGCCTGCTGAATGCAAACTTTCAAGCATGCTAAGAAGCCCTTTGGGCAGGGCTGCTCTGTGGTATAATGCTTAAAAACACCCTGGCTGAGTCCTGAGACTGCCTAAAGGAGAGCTGGTTGCTCATAGCTCCATCATGAAATCGAGTGTCTTTCCCATGGGTGTCTCTGGGACAAAGAGAACCATCCTGTATGCCACCACACTGCCAGATGGCAGCTGGATTCAGGAAAAGAAACCATGGGCAGTCAGGACATGGCATGGACATGCAAGGTCTGTACCATGAACAAAAGACTGTACCATAACCCAAAGCCAGACATACTAGTCCATTTGTGAAAACATGGTCTGTTTTCAGCTGACATACAGTTAATTTTCTTCCTAGTAGCTGGTATGATGCTGTGTTCTCTATTTTTGATGAAAACAGTGTTAATAACCTGCTGATGTTTTACCTGTGGCAGAGCAGTGCTCACACAGAGCCAAGGCCTTTCCAGCTCCTGGTGCTGCCCTGCCAGTGAGGAGACTGGGGGTGCACCAGGAGCTGGGAGGGGACACAGCCTGGGAAGCTACCCCAGGCTGGCCAGAGGGATGTCCCATACCATAGGGCATCTTGCTGAACAATAAAATGAGGGGGAATTGGCCCAGGGAGCGGATAAGGGAGGAGGCTGCCGCTCTGTGGGGTCTGGCTGGGCATCAGTCAGTGGGTGGTGAGTAATTGCATTGTGCATCTCTTGCTTTGTATATTTTTAAATCATTGTTATAATTATTATTATTGCATTCGTTTTCCTGTCCTATTAAAAGGTCTTTATCTCAACCCATGAGTTTTTTACCTTTTTTTTTTTCTCTCCCCCATTCCACTGAGGGGAGAGGGGAGTAGGAAGGGAGTGAGCAAAGAGCTGTGTGGTTCTTAGCTACCTACTGGGTTAAACGACAACAAACCAGCAGACAGAAACTTCTGATAAAAGCAAATAAGATACAAAGCTGTCATGAGAAATTTCAACAATGGACAGCAAAATGAAAATAAGCCTTTCGTGTTACATACATGAATTACTGAGTTACTGTAATAAACAATTATTTCCAACAGGTAGCTACATAAATAGCTAGAAGGAAGAGCCTGGGAACTACAGACCAGTCAGTCTCAACTCTGTGTCTGGCAAGATCATGGAGCAGATCTTCCTGGAAACTCTGCTAAGGCACACAGAAAATAAGGAGGTGACTGGGAACAGCTGACATGGCTTCACTAAGGGCAGATCGTGCCTGACAAATCCGGTGGCCTTCTGTGACGGGGTTACAGCATTGGTGGGTAAGGGAAGAGCAACTGACATCATCTACCTGGACTGGTGCAAAGCATTTGACACTGTCCCACATTATATCCTTGTCTCTAAATTGGAGAGACATGTATTTGATGGATGGACCACTCAGTGGGTAAGGAAATTGGCTGGATGGTCACACTCAAAGAGTTGCAGTCAACAGCTCAACGTCCAGGTAGAGACCAGTGACGAGTGGTGTTCCTCAGGGATTGGTGTTGGGACCAGTGCTGCTTAACATCTTTGTTGGTGACATGGACACTGGGATCGAGTGCACCCTCAGCAAGTTTGCCGATGTTGGACAAGTTTGAGAGGTAGTCCTGTGTGAACCTCATGAAATTCAACAAGGCCAAGTGCAATTTCCTGCACCTGAGTTGGGGCAATCCCAAGCACGAATACAGGCTGGTTAGAGAATGGTTTGAGAGCAGTCCTGAGGAGGACTTGGATGTAAGTGTTGGTGAAAAACTCAACATGAGATGGCTATGTGCATTTGCAGCCCAGAAAGCCAGCCGTATCCTGGGCTGCATCAAAAGAAGCATGGCCAGCAGAATGAGGGAGGTGATTCTCTCCCTATACTCTGCTCTCGTGAGATCCCACCCGGAGTTCAGCTCTGGGGTCCCCCGCACAAGAAGGACATGGACCTATCAGAACAAGTTCAGAGGAGGCCCACACGGATGCTCAGAGAGCTAGAGAACCTCTGCTATGAAGACAGGCTGAGGGAGTTGGGGTTGCTCAGCCTGCAGAAGAGAAGGCCCTGAGGAGACCTTATAACAGCCTTCTAGTACCTAAAGGGGGCCTACAGGAAAGCTGGGGAGGGACTCTTTGTCAATCAATGTAGTGAAATGACAAGGTGGTATGGCTAAAGGGTAGATTTAGATTACATCTAAGGAAGAAATTCTTCACTCAGAGGGTGGTGAGGCACTGGCACAGGTTGCCCAGAGAAGCTGTGTATGCCCCATCCCTGGAGCAAAGGGCTCCATTCAAGGCCAGGTTGGATGAGGCCTTGACCAAACTGATATAGTAGGAGGTGTCCCTGCCCATGGCAGGGGGTTGGAACTAGGGGATCTTTAAGGTCCCTTCCAACCCAAACCATTCTATGATTTTATGATTCTAAGTACACCACAAGCCTGCAATCCTTACATGGACAAGTAGTCTTACTGCCTTCCCTGGGACCAAGGGCCACTCTGCTACACAGCAGAAAACAGCATATTGATAAACAATCATACAATCAGAAAAGTCCCTCTTTGTATTTTGACTGTAATATTTTCTGTGCATGTATTGTTTAATTTTGGTATACATTGCTTCATATTCTCTTTAAGGTTGTTTTCAAAAAATATGGATGCTAATATTTCAGTGCATTGTTCCTCCCAGCAGATCTGCATATCTTTGGTAGTGAGTGCATTAGAATACTTATTTAAACAAGGGTAGAAGTGTGGATAATTCACAACTTGTGACTCTTTCTTCTTCCACAGTTACCTGCTGTGTCAATGAGCTATTTTCAGTTTGTCATCTAGAAGATAGATAGCACAATAGCAAGATATCATTCTTGTCTTAAACTTAAGATCAGAGAATATCACCACAGCTTTATATCCTGGTGAATGATTCAGGGGCAGGTTTGTGTTTGGCTCCTGGACACAGTAAGAGCTATGCAGCTTCTCCTGTTTTATAAACATCCCCTTTCCCCTGCCTTCCACCAGAACACACACACCTGCTGGATTCTGTGTTGTCCTGCACCACCATCCCACTGGGCAGGTTTCCGTGGATCAAAGCCTCATTATATCAATACCTTCTTGTCCCTTGCTTCTCCACACTCTGTCATATCTCAGACAGAAAGGTCCTACCTACCCTCTGCCAATGAGGGTAGGTCACTTAGGGCCTCATTTTAAATAGCAACAGGTCCTGTTATGCTGAACTTCTGTTCTCATCAGCAGTGTGAATGGTTGTGGCAAGGAAATTGGGAGAAGGACTTCTTATAGTCAAGGAGAATACAGGGAGAGAACGGTGTAACCCACAACAAGCTGTTTGGTTCAGAGTCACTTGGGAAGAGGGGATAATTTAGAGATATTTTTGAGATATTTGCACAGAATTACCAATGCAGTAGGTCCTTTGTAGGTATATACGAGGGTGAATGACCTCACATTTGTACCCCATTCAGTGTCTTGTGGCAATGATGGAAAGATATGGATGAACAATTGGAGCAACCCTGTGCTGCAGCCAGATTCAACATGGGCTAATAGCAGCTTGTGTGTGAATCAGAACAGCCTGGAGGCAGCCCTAATTTACAGCAATACGGCCAGGTCCTGGAAAGATAAAAAGAGAAATCCAAAGAAAGTGCTGGTGGTAATCCCTACCACTGAAGGATTTGGGCCATAATGAATGGGCAGAATAGGGCACACGTTCAGCTGGGATGATGGACTTCTACCTCCTTCTGCCTATCTCAGTGTTTTCAGTATTTTTTGGTAAACTAGCATAAAAGAGATAAAATACAGGATTAAAACAGACACCTGTAAAGGGTCCTTGAAAGAGATGAAGGATGAATAATGCTGGAGAGGATTCTGAGAGCTAAGATGAATGACAGGGGCTAAATTAAGATGGAAGGTGGGGAAGGATGCTTAATTTGTGACTTGAATTCCTTGTGAAAGTCTTACAAAGACAAAGAAAAAAGAATGAAAATGGAGAAGTAAGAGGAAGTAAGGTAGAATAAAGCCTTGAAATAACATCTCTCAGAGTGGATATAGATTGCTATGAATAATGCATCACTAATTACAAAGACTGTGTGCAGCCATGCATTTCATTTCAGGCATGACAATTGGAATCTAAAGGAAAATTCTCATACTGTAAGAAATGTGATAATATGTCTATTTCTATAAAAAACTATGTGTATTGCTGCTGTTTCCAATGAGAGGTTTTTGTTGTTGTTGTTGTTGTTTTCTTTCTTTCTTTTTTTTTTTCCTTTTCTCAGATATTGGTTCCTTCTTTTTATGTAGCAGTAAAGCCATAAGCCCGTGCCTGTGAACTGGCAATCTGTTTCCATGGAAATGAATGGGATGTCACAAACGTAGCGCTATGACTTCACTTCAAGCACAAGGAGAAGATGGCAGCAAAAGAGGGATCTCAGATTATTTCAGGCTCTTATGACTGCCCACTGTAAACCCAAATCAGCAGATAATGGAGAGGAGGGAGAGGGTTGGACTGAACAGAGACGTTGGTGTTGCTTGAGTGGGAGATGAAGGGTGTGATGATTAGTCCTTGTGGGACGTCTCCTTTTGTGAAAGAAATGCAATTGGCTTCTAATTATTTGTGTCTTAGTTAGGTGATGTTTTCAATTTGTTGCAAGAGCTATGTACTTTTTCCTTACAGTGTACTGGTTGAAAGCAAGTGAATAAATTGTGTTGCAAGACAATGAAGATTTTAAATGGAAGACATTTATTTTTTATGACACTAAACTACATTTATTATTTTATCTCTATATACACCAGTCTTTCAAGCTGTAATTCTTGAAGTAAAAAGTCATCCCATTGCAAATTATCAACTACAACAGAGGGCTGAGCCTTTCTTTCGAAGAGTAGTGAATGGCTGGTTTACCATCAAATCCAGACTTCTTGCAGGCCATTTTTTGTCCAGTTGTGTCGTCTCTGGTTTATTATTAGACTCTCTTTCTGAGACTTGGTGCTTGCTTTTGAAGCCAAAATGAAATTCCTCCACAGTTCCTCTAGTCCTTCTGCTTCAGTGTCCTGTTTATCAATGGTGTTTACACAGAACATCGGACAGTGTTTGCCCTGGCAGTTCTTCCTTTGGAAGTCAGAGACAAGGGTATTCAATAACTGAGAAGCTTTCTTAAAACCAAAGAACATTTGTTTTGAGAAAGTCTTCCTTTTCAAGTCTGCCAGGCTTTTTTTTTTTTTTTTTTTTTTTTTTTTAATCTTTGAATCCCCAGGCATTTTCCTGTCCTGGCATTGTCTCTTAACAACTGTTAAGTGTTTGCTGAGAGGTGGCTTATCTTAGCCCATTCTTCCCTTTCTGCTTGTTTGATTTCTTTTTTCATTCTTCTTCTTCTTTTTTTTTTTTTTTTTCTCTTCACATTTCCAGGTAAACTAACCCAATACATTCATACACTGAGCAGGGTAAGAACTAGGCCAACACACAGCATTCATAACCCATTACAGAGTGCTTCTAATTTTGTCACAGACATGGGAAAGGTTTGATGTTTACCTTCTTCCTCCTTCTTCCTCCACTTATTGAAAGGCCAGCTGGAACATTAAATTGTAACACTGCAAAATAAGTCTTTTGCATGTTGTCCTGTACCAGGCAGGCAAGGAGCAGAGAAAGGCAGTGTGCGTGCTCACCCAGCTGTACCCCAGACCCAAAAGATAAGGAGAAAACTCTGGCATCTTTGATTACTTCTTCCTCTAGCTGGGGAGCACTCACTAAACACTTTAAAAACTTATTAACTGTCTCTTCCCTTGCTGCTGATTGCAAGCGAAGTGAAACATATGTCCAGTAACAGCCAGTTACATATGCTCCCACTGGGAAACAAGCATCCTTCTGAATGACACAATACACTTTGCCATCTACTGGTAAGGCCCAACAGCTACCCCCTGGAGCTAAGAATGATGGAAGAGGAGAGAGGAAGCTTATTTTCTCTCTGCATGGAGACAAGCAAAAAGCAGCCTCTGTCCTTTGCACTAGGGCTTGAGTAGCCATAGTGCTAGGAAGTAGCTATGAGTAGCCATAGGCTAGGAAGGTAGAAAGGAGGTAGAAGGTCTTTACCCTCAGGTCTTTGTCAATAACCCTATCTTTCAAATATTTGGCAATGGGTATTTAGTCTATTGGAAAGGAGAAAAACTCTTTGATGCTTCTTTATAATTTCTGTGACTAAAGAAGCCATGAAGGTGATCAGTCGTTTGTTTTTGCCAGTGTGATACTGTGCTGTGCAAATGCTTTGAAGTGCAAATCACTCAGGAAGCAAGTATCAAATTCTAGAAGCGCTAATATTTACCTGGACAGAAATCTAGTTGCTCCCTGACAAAGATGTATACAAGCTTTCTGACCTTCTTGTTGAGAATTACATTTCAGTGTGCCATTTTGGCTGTATGTTGCTGGAGGTGAACTCAGAACATTAATTGTCTTCAGTGAAGAGGCATTTTAATGCTATCACTTGCTAAAAATAAACTAATTATAGTGAAGAGATTTCCCCTTTTTTCACGGCTGTCTGCAGCATGAGTTCACTTGACCCAGTGACAATTAATTGCCTCCTAATTGGCAAGAATAAGGATTTTCTACCTGTGTATAGCTGCTTCAGATGCTAACCAAAACAAACACAAACAAACAAACAAACAAAAAAGGAAGCATTGAAGCTAACAGGTCTTCTGCATAGAAAGCAATATTTTAAAAACAATTTAGAAAGCGATTTTTTAGATTCCCAGGTTATTACTTACACCCACCGTGAGCTATGTATTATTTACAAATAAGAAGGTAACTGAGGAAATCACAAATATACCAGAACTTCATGATACATGAAGAAGCCTTTGAGGAGCACTTTGAGATACAAGATTGAATTCCAGAGTGTTATTCCCTGGCAGTACTGATGCCACACAGGTGCTGTCGCCTTAATCCCAGCTGATCAGTATAGACCAGAAGGTGCCCTTTGCTTCTGGCACGCTGGTGGGTAGATGTGCTCCAGTGTCTCTAGAAGTCTCTATCACCTTTAATAGCAATTCAAGCTGGCACTGCCAGGTATGCAGGTATGTATACTGTAGCCCTTCAACAAGAAAAGGAACTGGATGTTTGCAGACCATTAGAGATGAATGCATTTGTACGGCCTGAACTTCCAGATTGTCAAGAAATTAAAACCAAAAGCGTGGCAGTGACCAAGCACTCCTATTTTGTATGCATGTGTCAAAGCCAGTAATGTCTCAGACAGGCTTCCTGATCACTGACTCCCACTTCTGTCTTTTTTACCTGATTCACCAATTTGTTTGCAGGCCCCATGTCCTTTCTTTTGAGTTACTTTGTTACTTTTTGACAGAAGAAAATTTCTGCTGTCACACTGCATTTGTGATTGAAACCACTGGCTTGAAAACTGATGAGCTGCTATTCTTGCATAATTTTCCTCCTATGGCCTGTGCTGTAAATAGAAGGAAAAATAGTAATCTATGCTCCGTGGTCATGGGAGCCATTATTTTTCTTTATTTTTGCACAATAAAATAGATAAACAGCAGGAAATCTTTTACCATGTAATCATTTAAAATCAAACCAATTTAAATATGACAGCATTGCAGTGTTTTGTTTAGCTGCCAGCTGCAATTAAACATTGTGCATCTTCTATTATTCAGATTTCTGGGGTTGCAACAATGTATGGAATCTGTCCAGATTTAGAGAGTACTCCATTTTACAAGACAATTATGAAGCATCCTAGCCTGCCTGGGATTAATTTGAGTCCACCCCACAGTGAATTTTAATGCTGACATAAGACTTAGACCATTCTGACCGTAATTTACTCCCTACTTTTCTTCTCTTTCGATTTTAAATCTTGGGGTTTCTTCAGTCTGTGGAAGCACCTCTCCTTCACTAATTAAGTGTTTAAATTCTGGGTTGATTTAACACTTTTTACAGCCTCGGAGTATCCTACAAAACTCTCCGGCCCTCATTTCATTAAATACAATCTCTGATATGTGGTAGGTAGCAAGTGAAGCTTACTAATGTAAGAAAGGGTTTAATCACTCGTCAAGGAGCTGCAAAACCACAAGCAGATGCAGAAGAAAAATAAAACAACAAAACCAAAAAAATAAATAAATAAAAGTTTGCTGTGCAAATATACATAAGCAGCTACCTTTCTACCTTTTAAAAGTAATTTTTATTTAAAGCCACAAAAAGTTTCTGGTCACTTTTTGTTCTTCTACATTGCTTAGAAATGAAGACAATAACTTTTGCAATAATTTATTGGGTAAATTATTCTGCAGCCTTACACAGACGTCACTGCTTGATGCAGAGATGGCACAGTTCCTCCAATATGTGCAGACTTACTTTTCCCCTGAAATTACGGGAAAGTCAACATTAAAGGAGCAACAGAATGAGTTTGAATAGTCCACCCATGTCTCCCATCATTTGAGTGAAAAAGTGACAAACAAATTAGAGAGCGTTTACACAGGGTTAGAAAAATAATTAATGGGAATTGAATAAGTAAGAAAAAGGGAATCTTCAGACTGCCATCAGGTTGGGCACCTGACTTGATCATGAAAGCTAATGACTATACCCTATTGATAGCCTTCCCCTGTAGGAGAAAGAAGGGGTTCACAGAGTGAGTCAGGGTAGATGCATGACTTTGCTGCTCTGAATGTTCCTTCAGAGGAACCAGAAATAGATATCTTGACCAAATGAAGTGCCAAATATTCGTACTCCCCAGGGAGATTTAAATTCTGCTTGTGGAGCCTAAGCTGTGTTCATTTGGTGTTGAGCAACTTCACCAGTGAAAAATACAAATCTCTTCACAATCTTAAAAAGACAGCTTCTCTTTTTTTTTTTTTTTTTTTTTAATTAAATAAACATACAGAACTGTCAGACTAACTCTCCTGGAAGTTTTGAATTAATAAGAGTTAAGATAGAAAAGAAAACTTCTCTGAGTTATTTATTCAAACCTTAAACAAAGAAACAAAATTCAACAGCCAGGAGGTTCCCAAAATGTTGTTGTTGCCACATATGCAACCACAGCAAATCCTGACCACCTGCATATTTGAATGAATAAATACTTCTTTCTTTCTTTTTCTTTCTCTCTCTCTTTCTTTCTTTCTTTCTATCCCTCTTTCTTTCTTTCTTTCTCTCTCTCTCTCTTTCTTTCTCTCTTTCTTTCTTTCTTTCTTTCTTTCTGCCTGCCTTCCTGCCTTCCTGCCTGTTTTTCTCACTCTCTCCTTTCTTGCTCTCTCTCTTCTCCCCCTCCTCCCCCACTGTATTTCTGGAGTTTTGGAGGTAATAAACAGCCATTGTCATTAGGAAACACTGTCTCTGTGAACAGTTTAAGGCTGAAACTCATGACACCGGGAGTGTCTTCCAATTTCATGTTTTGTGGCATTTAATTCTATGTTCAGGATGTTGAATAATAACCTTTCCCCACCTTGAACAATGGAGAACTGGCTGTAACACAGAAATCTTTTCCATTTCAAAGGAAGAATTTCAGGTAACTCTGTTTTTTCTAGTTCCTACTCCATGTTAATAAATGACCTTAAATTTGCATTCTGGGTGAAGAACTCAGCAGCTGTGCTTTGTATTTTAAAAACTGATTGAAAAGTAGCCACAATGACTCAGCTATTGTTACTCATGATTAAGTGGCTGCTGCTAGAAAGTAGTCTCACTTTGACTTGAAGGTGTTAGAGTCAGCCTACAAGACACCATGGAGGAAAGAATATCTTCCAGGGAGACTGCAGAGCACTCACTTATTGATCTAGAAGCAGAAACAATCTAGCAGGTCTTTTCCTGATAACTCTGCTTTCTTCCTCACAGCTAGTGGTAGTAGAGAGGAGAGAATCTCTGCAAGATCATTTTCCCTGATTATTGGTGGCTCCTCTGCTGACATCACTAGCATTTCCCTCCTTATTCCTCTGGCTCCTTTTAAGAAAGATGCCAATGGATGCCTCTATAAAATGCAAAAGCATGAAAAAGTAAGGAAAGATTCACTTCAAGCCTTCTGGTTTTAGTAGACTAAATAGGACAAAACCCAGATTTTATGGTCAAATAGCCACACTACTAAAGCTCTTCAATCCATGCCTAGCCAAGAGTTTGTAGATACTGATAAGAAGAGCCCCGTGACTATGTAGAGTAGTGGGTATGTTTCCGTACCCACATTCCCCGTACCCCTAGCAGTCAGAGGTTGCTGGAGTTTCTGTGAGCCCTAATGACTGCATTAAAGTGTCGTGAGGGTGAGGGGAACTATGGCAGGAGACCCAGGAGTGATCAGAAATGTAAACAAACTGCAGATTGAAGTTGCAGGCATTGAAATCAACACAATCTAAGGGACCAAGGGAGGTCTAACCACCACACACAGTCTTGGGAATCTTTCTTCTTTAACATCTTCTTCCCATGTTATTTTTTTAGACCTTGCCATTCTCAAAAGAGGAATAAAAAGCTGCAGATATTGCCAGAAACAAGCTTCATTTACCATAAACCAAACATTTCACTTGTCTTTTTTTTTTTTTTAATGATGCTTTCCAGTTTTATAACTTTAATATTTCCAACAGTGTTGAGCTTTGAATATCCCTTCAGATACTAAATTTCTAAACCAATTTGGGGGCCTCTTGAATATATGACCGAATAAGCTGGGATTTGATTGACAAGACTTACTGTGGACCTGTTGTCATTGGCCACTGGAGGTCACAGGAAAAGGTCAGTTCAGCTCTGTAAGTGGCGTTCCCCTTTCCCTTCCTCAGAAACCAAATATCATTAACATGGGCTAAAATTTTAAAAGGCACTGTACCATTTTTCCCCAAATAAAGTTTTGGAGAACCAGATTTTCTGACAAGGCCATTGCAAAAGGAGGTGCAAAGCCTGCTCTGAAAGGCTGGGATCATCATTCCAGCACTTGATATGAAAATCAGCAGGGAGGATTTGCTACAGGGGTAGGAAGTGAAAGTCAGCTGCAGGTGACTTGTTCGCTGTGCTGCAAGAAGCTGAGGGACTGAGGATCTGGGTAAAGGCATGATTCTGCACTTCTAAACCTGTGTCCCACCAACACATTGTCTGTTCTGCTTCTAGCTCTTGGCTGTGGGTGTCTTGCAGTGCTTAGCAGCTCTTCATCCACTTGACATGGGTTAGGTGGTGCTAATCCAAGCTTCAAGGGACAGATGGTCCACAAAATGAAAAGCAGCAACAATCACTGGCAGCCTCACTGGCAGTCTCCACAGGCATCCCCTAGATGGCCAGGAACGAAGGGTGATTTATCATGGGATACTGCTCATCATCTGCCAGAGCAGCCTTAACGGTGCTGAATGTTTCCACCTCAATGTCTGGGGACATGTGCCAAACAGCCTGCAAAGCTGCAGAGTTTTGTGGAGTTCCCATGGACCGGGAAGGCTGCTGATCCCTTCTAGATTCAGGAATGGCTTGGATCTCTGCTCCATATTTACACTTACTTCTCACTGATGTCAGCAATGAATTCACAGGAGTTCTTTGTGGGGAGGGAAACAAGAATCCAGTCCTCTGTGGAAAAATAACCGTCTTTTATAGAAATAAAAGGGTTATTTCGAAGCTGTGAAAACATCAGGGAGAAAGAACATTAACATCACAAATACTGAAGAATCCAGGCACTGATTTTGTCAGTGATACCTGTGAAATCTTATTGCTCTTAATACAGTCATGCAACTACAATCGATTGGGAATATCCATCCTTTTGACAGGGAACAGAAGGATAAAATCTGCCTTCTTGCAACCTACTCAGCCAGAGCTGGCAGGAATTAAAGAAAACAGCACCTTTTTTTAAAAAAAAAAAACAATTCTCTGTACAAATGTTACCGCAGTACCCAAAGATGACAAACAAACTGAGCCCTCTCTGTGGGGCTTGTCTCTTGCCCAGACAACTCTGACAACACAGTTCCTGCTATAAGAGTTTATATGGTAAATGCTCACATGTAGGCTTTGTGTAAAGTTTCTTGCTTTTCACAGTGGGTATGTTTTATGCTGGTTCTTGTGATAGAGAAATAATGCTCATCCTGGATACACACACCTGGAAAGTAACTTCTAAATATGGGGAATAAATTCTTAATAACTTTTTCCAAGAATATTTGCCAAGTACATCTGTGTGCAATTTAAGTGGGGATTTGCAAAGGTGAAGCCAAAAGAAAAATATGGCTTGTTGATTTCTGCAACAAGACTAATCCAAACAAATGTTTACGCAAAATGTATTTTCGTCAAGGTATTAAGAAATAAAAAGACCCTTCAGTTGATGTTATTACTGGAAAGCCTATGGGATCACGGACATTCAACGTACATTGAAAAAAGGAATGTTCTTTAGTGACCATAGAAGCACGGTGTAAACCATCGGAGCTATAGTGGAACGGAAAACAGAATTTTGATCATCTTCGCTGACTGAGTACATTCTGGTTTAGTGCATCTGTATCATCTCTAGCATGTTAGAATAAAATAGACACACTCTGTGGCACAAATAACTTCTTGTTTGTAATATGTCTTCTTTATGTTCTCAGTATTTGCTTTGCATAAACATCTGTCACAACTCAGCAACTATGAAACACAGATCTGTATTTGCTGAAGACGTTTATTGCTATATGATGTTGATGAGCTTTTAAATAACAGAACAAGTGCTGTAAAACAACCCAAAAATGGAGCAAAACCTTTGAGCAAAAATATAGATTTTGAATTTCACCAACCATGCTAAGTAGATGAATTCAAATCTACCAGATCAATACCTTCAGGAAATAGAGGTGCCCAGAGCTAATGTACAAACCACAGCCATTCCAAACAAGCAAACAGCCTCTCTCACTACAGCTATACTTTCTGCATGTGGACTTCGACTTAGCAAATGCTGATAGCTAAAATGTTTTAAAACTCAATTATGTTTTTTCTATATTTTTGAAGGCTTTGCTTGGAATATTGCCCAAAGGTATTTTTTTAAACCTAGAGTGAAGCAAAATGCTCCAATTCCAAACATTTCAGTACATAAGTAATCAATCAAAAAAAGATGCCCGGGATTCATACACCTCTATAAGCAAGACGAATGATTTAAACACAGAGATTTTGAATAGTCTTTGGAAAAATACAAATCCCATAGGCTCCATATCCTGTTGTGCAGCTTGAGCACAAGGAAGGACAAGACCTGAATGTCTAGATCTAGATTTGGTTAGGTTTAGGGTTAGGGATAGTGTTAGGGTTAAGATTAGGGTTGGGGTTAGTGAATTTCCTGAGAAGGAAACTGCTTTAACAGCCGTGGTTTCATTGCCAAACTCACTCCTTTTATCCTCTGTCTTCTCCTGAGGACAAAATATATATATATATATATATATATATATATATATATATATATATATATATATGGAACAAAGAGACAAGCAGCACTGATTATGAGGTGCTTGGGCTGTAAAAGCAATCTATTCTACTACTCCAAGAGTTAAAGCTGTTTGGTTTGCATCTCATTGACTAGCCTTGCAGTTCTGTCCATAACAACTGCATTGGGCTTGGGGATGGCTCCTTTACATCACTGAATGTCTAGGGGTATTCCAGAGGCAGAGAAATCCCATCACACTGTGCTACAGTTTACTCGGAAAAACTTGATCAAACCAGGTTATTATGGGCCTGCCTCTGCTGTCTATGAAGTTAAAGCCCTATTGACATCAATGGGAAGAAGATCAAATATTCTGTTTTCTCTACAGAGTGAAGAGCTCCCAACAAAGAGCTTCGTGGTGCTGTAGCTAAGCAGCAGGAAATTTGCATTTTGTCATAGATGCCTGAGGGTTCAAGATTCTGCCTTTACCATGTTTAATTTAGCATTTGCAGCAGAAAAATAAATAAATAAATAAATAACAGATAAAGCTGCATATTATCTCTGTGAAAATAAATAACTTCTTCAGTGCCAAGCCTTGAGCTCACTTTATTATATTTCCTCAGAAACTGAGATGGTTATCAACAATAGCAGTGATTATCAACTCAAGGAATTATAACAATCATGCGGCAGTGTCAACTCCATTGTGCTCCGCAGTTTCCCTTAGGCCTGTAGGACTAACCTTTTCTCAGCTCTGGACCCTGGAGTGAGGAAAATTACAGTCTGATGGGTATTCTATTATTCTCACAAATGCCATTACAGGCCTGCACTGTCTCTGATGTCCACAGTCTGTGCCTGCAGGGCAAATGTCACAATGGGGGCTTAGAGGATTTGCAGCAAACACTCACTCCAGACTGAATGGACCCTACATTATGTTCCACTGAAAGATAGCCTTGGTGAACCAAAGACGTGATTTGGGGCAGAAATTGTGCCCCGTAGTTTTACAATGATTCAGTTACAATAGAAGATAGAGATTTTACTCATTAATATTATAGGCCTGATATAAATATTGTCTGTATTATTATTATTATTATTATTATTTGCAAGAATGGAGTGTATGAGACACTGCACATTGATGAACACCATGCTGTAAGGTCAGGACAGGCAAAGGCAGTGTTTTTGGTGCTATCACTTCTGTGTATCCTCAGGAGAACTCAGGCATGCACTGTTTATGGAAATGCAGGTCAGAGCCAGGAACTGATTCGGTCTCCCATATTCCAAAACAATACGTCAAACAAAACTAACTTCTGCTATCAGTGTTTCTGTGACAAATGTGGTGGTAGTTCAGGTGGAAACCAGACAGACAAAATGCAAGTAAAAAACATTTTATTTAATCAATTTGACAATACAATCTGTTATCTGTCCATTATTAAATTAGGGCTTTTTTAGTTCTTTTTAGCATCTGTTTTGGATTATTTATCTCATTTTAGTTCATTAAATTCAAAGCAGCTTCTGTTCAAAACATAAGGGGCTAACCTGAACCCTCAGGCTGCACACCACTGGGTATTATATCCCCTCAGTTTCCTTTTTGTTTCCTTTTCCTTGCCTACATTCAGCTTCCAGGTGCTGAGAAGAGGTTGCCTTTTTCTCTTGTGGGGCATTATCCTTGTAAAGCCTTTGTTTGTGATTAAGTGGAAAAGAAGTTTATGCGAAATAAAAATCCAGAGTGTGCACTTTCTAATGTGCCCATTGGTGCTTTTGGAGATGCAGAAGGAAGAACCTTGGACAGTAAGTTAAGGGTAAAATATTGCCCAAAGTGCCAAGAGTTTGATGTTGTTCCTTTCTGTCATTTATCTTTGGTACAAGACAAATGATTTGTTTTCTACTGTATAAATCTTCAGTTCACTCCAACCGAAATCCTGTAGGTTTCTGCTCAAACCATACTTTGAAAATATTACCTAAGCCATTCACCAACCTGACTGGGACTCAATCACAATTTTTTGGTCTTTTAGAACAACCAACATCCTCAGTTCTTCACATAGTACACTCTGTTCTTGGCCATAGGGTTTCATTCCAGAGTATTCTGGAATTGCAGCCTCATGGTGTAGGGAATCACACTTCTGCTGCTTCCAATATAAATAAAGAAAAAATCCAGCAGACAGCTGAACAAAAAATAAAAAATTGACTTTTAAAGAACTAGGAAATCTCCTATTTAAAATCACAATTTACCCCTCCTTCTTCCTGTGATTACTTGGTATTCAGCAAACAATTTTTCTGAGTATTCATGCTTTGTGAACCCCATGAAGCAGCTACTGCTAAAGAGAGATCCTGGCACCCACGTAGTGGAGTTAGAGGATCAGAGTGAGCAAAAGTTTGGATCCTTCCTTTTCCTGCAGAGAACGAATCCCTCACCTTTATCCAAGCCCCCGCCCCATCCTGGGTTTGGAATAATTATCTTATTACTGCTATAGGAATATAGCACTTGGAGACTGAGGAAACCTTTGAAGTGCTTTTCTGTCCAATAAAGCAAGTCTACAAAAATAAGAGGCGGAAAACTTAGGACTGTTTATATGCTGTTTGAATGTTTGAACCCCCCCCCCCCCCTTTTTTTTTTCTCCCAGGGAGTTGTAGAAAACACTGGACCATGACTTCCTTCAGGCAGCTTACAGAGCATGTGCATGGCCTCTGCATCAACTTTACAGCCTGCCCTTTGTAAAAGAACCAAAATTTGTGGAGGAAATCCCAGCATTTTCCCTTATCTCTGTGCTTTCCATCTCCCCGCACAGACTTTTATCATCTGCAGATTGCAATACTAAGTTAATGCTGTGAAACCAATGCCTACGCGAAGGACACCTTTGAGAGCAGGAACAGTGGTGGAAGAGCCATGTGTGTGGCATGACGTGTGTAAGGCAGAGCTGGGAGCAGTTGCCTAATAGCTGGGACTCTGTTTTCAGGACGTGCTGCAAAATGTTGAGCTTCCAGCTTCAGCATTTCCATTCCGAATCTTTCACTATAAAGGCAACAATAGTAGACGTTACTAGCAAGATAAAATCTAATTTTCCAGGGTGGAAAATAGGCCGTTTGTAAAAAGGACTGTTTTCCTTCCAAAAGTAACATCATCCTCACCTGCTATATTAGTCCCCAGCTTTGGTAAAAAACAAAACAAAACAAAACAAAAAAAGCAAACAACCCCCCTAAAAAAAAAAAACAACCCTCAACAGATCTACAGATCACAGTTGTCTTTACTAAACAATTCCATTTTCAATGAAGAAGAGGCTGTAAAATGTGTTTGATGTCACTGGAAAATGAGCACTATACTTTTCATACCATTCCATTCATTCACTGAACCACCACTTCATCCCTGATTCAGCTCCAGTGAGCTGTAGGGCTGTAATTCCCTTCACAGCATCACAGAACGGTTGTGGGGGAAGGTACCTCTGGAGGTCATCTGCTCCAACCCCTGCTCCAGCAAGGCCACCCAGAGCAGGCTGCCCAGGACCATGCCCAGGACCATGCCCAGGCAGCTGTTGAAGATCTCCACAGAGGAGACTCCACAACCTCTCTGGGCAACCTGTGCCAGCGCTCCACCACCCGCACAGCACAGAAGTGCTTCCTGATGTTCAGAGACAGCCTCCCACATGCCAGTTTGTGCCCATGGCCTCTTGTCCTAGCGCTGGGCACCACTGATCAGAGCCTGGCTCCGTCCTCTTTGCACCCTGCTTTCGGGTGTTTATACACATTGATGAGATCCCCCTCCAAGCCTCTTTTTCTCCAGGCTGAGCAGTCCCAGCTCTCTCAGCCTCTCCTCATAGGAGAGGTGCTCCAGTCCTTTCATCATCTTTATGGCCCTTCATTGGACTCTATCCAGCAGCTCCATGTCACTCTTGTACAGGGGAGACCAGAACTTGGACACACTTCTGTCAGTATCCCCAATAAAATCTTCATACCACGAAATTAGAACCCTGAATTTGCCATGTTTTCCTTGCTGTATCATCATGATTTCTGTACATACTTCACGTTTTAAACTCTCTGATCTACCATCTGATCTCATGATTTTTTTTTCAAGGAAGTTAGCAACATGGTCATTAACTGTTATTTTTAAAGTGATTATTATCGGAACAAATTTAGATATCTTATCTCCTAAGAGGCTGAATTTGTATGCAGGCCAGATCAAATCTGGGTTACTTGTACCCCTGTCAACTTATATGAATTTCGTAACATCTGTTGAAGCCTACAGCCTCTTTTATTGCCACAGTTCCTAGTTGTGTTTGCATCTAGAACACCACAGGGAACACCCACTGAATTATGTATCTCTTAGGCTTTCTGGGTCAAATAGGAGCAAGCACATTGCAAAAGAACAGCATGCACTGAAGGGATACTGTAATTGCATAAAGGTTTCTTAATTTTATAGTTCACTCTGTCTTTGAAAGTACTTTCTTTTCTATTAATTTTACAAAGAAGAAATATTTGATCTCATTTTCTCTGCAGAAACAATAATTTTCAATGGTGTTTATTCCACGGAAAATGGAAAAACACAGCTCTCCTTTGGTTTTGCTGGCTGTGATCGTGGCTTTCATTCTCCCCCTTGAAGAGATCCTCTATGTGCAAGTCCTTCCCATGCCTCCTATAAGGAGAAGGTGGGAAATGGCACTTGATTTCCTTCTCCTGAGGTTTTGGCACACATCCAGAGATATATCTTGGGGAACTGGAACCAGGTGAGCCAATTAAAGGGGTTAGGGAGTACACAGGAACTCCATTTGGATCTTGTGAGCCTTTTGACATTATGCATGTGCAGGACAGGATGCACTGCCAGGGTTTTTGTTGTTGTTGTTGTTTGTTTGTTTGTTTTTTCCAACATCCACAACTGTCTCATAGGGAGACAGAGCCACTGAGAGTTGTGGAGTTGCTGTTACCTGGCTCCCTTTGAGACTTTTCATATGGATATGCCTATATTTCTGCAGATCTTTCCTAGTCTTTATGGTAAAACTTAAAAGACCCATCCAGAAAAGGGCCTCATTCTGCCTGGTGCAGAGTAGGAGGCGTTGTCCTCGAGAGGTTCTTCTGTTACACAACAAATTTGGGACATAGTTCATACTTCATTTCTTATGGAAGTAGTCCCAGGTTTTCCACAGGAAGGACAGAAAATGAAATCAGTAAGTGTTCTGCAGAGACAAATACCCATTAAAGTCACCCCATAGGACTGGATCATCTGAAGTCACATTGCTTAAGTAAACACAATGAAGTAAAACCAACAGATGTGTTTATTATTATGTTTCCCACTGGTTTGAGAGGTACAACATGAGAAAAGCTTCTAAAGCAGTAATTGGAAAAAGAATCTATAAGGGGATAAAACAGAAAAAGAAAAAAAAAAAAAAAGAAAACAAAAAATGGAAATTATATGAGTCCAAAACTTTTTACTATTACAATAACTGTGTACTCACTCAGGTGCAAATTCAACCCTGGGTGGTCTGTGGGAAATAACTGGTCTTCCTTTCATTCCTGCTCACATGCCTGACACGGTGAAGCTGGCCAAAGTTTGTTGCATGCTGCATCCTTGCAGTTGTAACATCTTTGTTCTGCTCTCCTGAGGCTCTGCTGAGCTGCTGTGACCTCTTTGCTGTTGGCAACCCAAGAAGCATGAAGATGCTTATGGAGCAGGGAAAATACGGGGAGAATATCTATCAAATAACAGGAGCTGAAGTGAGGAACAAGACCTAAAACTGAGAGAGAAAAACAGCAAGTCTGGGCAAGATCAAGAGAAACAAGGAAAAAAATTTGGACACCATTGCCAACAAAACAGTTACTAGAGAGGAGATTTTGGCTAACATGTCCTGGTGATTTTAGAATCTTTTGTCCAGTTACTTGGCAAAGTAAATCCAAGAACAATAGAATTGAAACTCCCTTTCTTAGAAGGGACATTTCTCATAGTGAACAAATAAAGACTGGATCCAAAACTTGCGAAACAATCAGCATTTCTTCAGGTTAAAAGAGACATTTTTTAACTCTTAGCAAAACCTGAATATATAAACAGTGAACATTATGGGTACTTTAGACAACCTCTGTCTTGGTTGCTTACAGTAACAAAAATAAATAAAATAAAGCCTGGCTTTTTTAATTAGAAGAAATTCTCTAGTTTGCACAAGATTACCACTACATTTTGGAAAAGATCTATCAACAAAAGCACTGCACCAGTAACCTGCCATCACCTAATTTTACACAGCATCCTAGCCTCTAGCTCTTCTGGTTTTGCAGGGTACAAAGCTAGGACCCATTAACAGGTTCATTAAGCAGCATCAGGGACAGAAAGGTGACAGTGAGTAATTGCTTAGCAAAACACCAATAATGCAGGGATTACTTCCCTTAAAGCTGAGAAAGTATTTGAGCTGGGTCTTGTGCACCCAGGTATGTATACCCACCTAATCTTAGAGATTAGTGCAGCAGGTGGTGAAATCAGCACAGACTTGATGGTTGTAAAGATAGTTTCTCCCTCATCCAGTCTTTTCCTCACTAAATCTACACAGGAAAACTGAGGGGGAATTCGCAAATACTGAAGTTTTCACTGGGAAAACTACATATGGAATTAATTACATCATTTGCCCACACACCCACAACTCTCTTCCTAAATACTGTTTTCTAAACATAGTCTTTTAGTTCATGTTCATGAGATAATTAAATAAGCACATCCAGAGTTCATTCAGCAATCTCATGTCCTTTGTACATTCTCATAAACTTTGCATTTTCAGGCATAAACTGTACAACCTTTCTCCGGGTGACTGAGAGACGCAGAGCAGAGGTTGGTCTCAGCTCCCCTCTTCACCTCATCATACCTTGTTCATATGTCATTTTCCTCATCCTGGATCCACGGAGCAGCTGTCAAGACTGTTATCTGCTATGCATAAGCCAAGCAGCTGCCCACCTAAAAACAGTTATCAGCTGGAACCAGGCGAGAGCTGCCCACTGGTTCCTCTGGTCCTGCTAACATCTGGATCTCAAATCATTCCCATATGCTGGAGCAGCCCTCCCTGCAAGGTCAGCGAAAAGCCTGAGCTGTGTTTGCAGCACTTGAAGCATCTTAAATGCTATCTGAGACCAGTTCCATGGAGAGGGAGAGCATAAAAATACCTTAGATATGGAGGAAGAAAGCATTCTTTCAAGTGCTGCGTTATACTCACGTCTACAGCAGCTGACCCTGAGGGCTATGGGAAGGAGTCTTTGTGAGAGGAGCAAGGAAGCAGTCATCAATAAGATATATTGCCCAAAGCTATTCATTAGCGCTGTCAAACTTTTTTTTTCCTCTTGCAGTAGGCTTTCCCATTGTCTGCTGGTTTCCTGCTGAATTATTTGGTTACAAGCAAATAAGCAACATGTCTTTTAAAGGCTTTGGGGAGGAATGGCTCAATTTATTCCTTCACACAAGATCTTGATGAAACATCACAGACTAAGAGGTAGTTTTCATAAGAAGCTATTTTTTAGAAAAAAATCTCCCTCCCTCCATTTATTATGGTGAATCTAGATTAATTCTGCCAAAGCCAATAGCTTTAATCTGGATTTATATCATTGTATCTGAGAGAACAATTTAGTTCATATATATTAAATGACAATGAGTATACTATATATACTTTGTATGCAAATACATCTGCTCTCTCTCTCTCATATGATGTTTGTTTGCATATTATTATTTAAATCAAATATACTGTTAGCATCAAAGTTACAAAGCTGGGCTCCTCTAAAACAGGGAAAAAAAATACCAGAAATAAGCTGCCAGTTTGCTCCTTTATGGTTTTCATGTTGACACAGTCTTTAACAATGTGATCACACACAATTTTGACACAGGGATACCTACCGTATGCAGTCCTCTTCTGGATACTTTAACAGATTCACTATTCAGCCTTTATGCACTTTGATTTTGTTCAGCCTTTTGCACTGTTTATTTTGTTCTCACTAGTTCACTAGCTGAGAAGGGCCAAAAACAGAAAAACAATCCTGGAGAGGAAAACATCTTTGAAAAGTCCTGGGGGAATTACTGGAACAGACACTGATTCTTTCTCTCTTTTCTTCACTGGTAGTCAGATGTACAGTCACCTACTTAATCCTTGTACGTGTAACATATCATGACAAAGCTCTACCTTTTTAAAACAACTCCCTATTATTTATACAAGTTCAGAATTTGTCCCAAAATGACTTTCACTCTCTGGGTTTTCTCATTTTTCTCTGTTCTCTTTGCTTTTTTTGTTGTTCTTCATTTTTGTTTGTTTGTTTTTGTTCATTTGTTTTTTTAGGTAAGTGGAACAATGGCTCCTTAAAAGTCATACAAATAGAGGTTATCATAAGGTACACCGGCAAAAGAACACCATGGCAGGCTGCAAGGACTTTGGGTTTCTCAAGGGCTTTTGGAGCATGACTAAGAAAGTTTAAACACAGCCCTGCAGAATCCTTGCTAAACTACACATGGTTGTCATTTGACTTCACTTTTTATTTTTATTTTTTCCCCAAATACATTGGTCACTGTCACAAGAAACTGGAACTTTTAAAAATCCGTTGTTACGATCCAAAAGTTCATTCAGATCTGTCAGGCCAAATTCTTGTATCCTCAGTTGTGCTTTAAATTTCAGTGTTTTTCAAGAGTAAGAACTACTAAACAGTAACAAGAAGGTAAATCCTCATGCATTCCTATTCCAAGACTAATTCAGCCAGAGAAATCTGGTATGAAAGTGGAAGCCGTTGATGCAGCCCTTTGCAGCACAATGCATCAGAGCTCTTTGGTTGTTCTGATTATTTTCCTTTTGGGAAGTAGCACATGATATCAAAAATCTCCAGCTAGCATTTTGCCCTCCAGCACATTAGCTGAATGCTGACATACTTACTGGCAGGAATACATGAAAAATAGGACAAATATTTCAAAGAAGGAATGCAGCACAAGGTCCTGTTACCCAGCAACCATGTGTTTAAAAGGACATCTGGATATCATTGCCACTGAGAACTTGATGGCCTTCTAATTATCCATTGATGGAGAGGTCAGCAAGGTATCATAAGGCTTACAAAGAACTGCAAAAACAGCTATGAAAAACAAGTTAAAAAATAGAAACTTAAAGAGGAATTTTCTAAAGTCTCACTGTCATTTTGATTTCTGCCCTGTTTTCCATTTCAGACCTTCATGGAAATGGTTAACCTCTTTAATGGACTTTGGTAAAATTAAATTCAAAAGAGGAATATTAACATATATACTTATTTGTTCTTATCTTGCCTTCAGGCCACAAGAGAGAGGGATCCATAGCAAACAGGCATATTAATATTTCCAAATGTTTTGATTCATCCAACTTTCGAATGTTAAGGAATAACTACATGTCAAGACAGCCATGCTGTGAAATTTTCCAGCTGTAACTACTAGTGGCTGCCCAGAGTCAAATTCTGAGGTGAAGTTTAAAGTGTGGTACAGTAAATCTTTTTTTTTTTTTTTTCATTCAAACTGCCTGAAGTATTCTTTCACTGTATATGAAGAACCAGACTCTCATATCACACAGTTCAAAGGCAGAAGTATGAACAGGGGCCAATTAAACTTACATTTTCACCTTCTTCAAGTACTTTTGGTTTTCTTTATTACTGTATATGGCAAGATACCAAACCTGATGATCGCTGTGGTCTTTTTTGGCATTATAAAATGATTTGTTATGGCGCTACAATAGTACTTAGACGCCTCCCTGAAGAGCAAAAGCGATCCACTGGTAGAGTCTGGGCAAACACACTGTAAGAGATTAAGTTTACTGTCTCATCACATGAGGTGAAAAAAATGAGGCCAGAGACTTGCTTCAGGTCATCCAAGTGAGCTTCAAATTTAAGCCTTGAGTTGGAGTCTCTGTCAGTGCTTTTATTCACTGGGCTGCACCACTTACTCTTTTCTTATTATAAAGTAATCGTGCTTGCCCCAGGGCTTCTAGGGCTTGAAATTCTTCCCCAGGATATCTGATGGTGGTAATAGCAATAGGTGCTGTAATCAGAGCCATTACAGAGAGGCGGGAGGAGGAAATTGCTGGGGAGAAGGTGACCTTAGCCCCAGCACACCCTGAAATAACAATGAAGATAATGTAAGACTGTTACCCTTAGCTACAAGATGTACGCATGTCCGATGAAAAAGGGCTGAGGACTCTTGGGTTGTCTAGTCTGGAGAAAAGGAGGCCAAGAGGCAACTTCACTGCTCCCTGCAGCTTCCAGATGAGGGGAATTGGAGAGGGAGGTGATGGCCTCTGCTCCCTGGTAACTGAAGGCAGGATGTGTGGGAACGGCACAAAGCTACACCAGGGGAGGTTCAGATAGGACATAAGGAAAAATTTCTTTACCATGAGGGTGAACAAACAGTGGAACAGACTTCCTAGAGACATGGTTGATGCCCCATGTATGTCAGTGTTTAAGAGACATTTGGATAATGCCCTAAATACTGCTTTAACTTTTAGTTAGCCTTGAAGAGTTTAGGACCCTCCCAACTGAATTCTTCTAAATGTTAAGGAAGAAAGAGAAGAATGGCTTAGGACACTGGAAATCACCATCAATTCTCCCTGTCCCTTCTGCCAGCCCCTTTTCATTGGACTAGACTGGCACCTTATTGCTGTCAGTAGCTTCTTCAGCCACTATCAGAAGAGCTGGAGACACAACCCACAGAAAGCAAAACATGACATACTGTGAACACTGTGAGTAATCCCAGCCAGGTGATCGGGGTTTGAAAGCTTGAAGCCTAATGCAGGTGGCTATAGAGTCCAGGAGCCAGCTTGCAATCAACCAGCTTTCCTCCGCCGCTCTTTCACAGTCACTCTCTGCCCCTGCTCCACGTGGGGTCCCTCCCACGGGATGCCGTCCTTCCCGAACTGAGCCTGCGGGGGCTGCCCACAGGCAGCAGCTCTTCAACAACTGCTCCCACATGGCTCCGTACCACGGGGTCCATCCATCCCCCAGGAGCAAACTGCTCCAGCACGGGTCCCCCACGGGTGGGCGGCAGCTCCCCCCAGACCCCCTGCTCCTGCGTGGGCTCCTCTCCACGGGCTGCAGCTCCGGCCCAGGGCCTGCTCCTGCAGGGGCTCTCCATGGGCCGCAGCCTCCTCCAGGCCACATCCACCTGCTCCACGGGGGGCTCCTCCACGGGCTGCAGCGTGGATATCTGCTCCATGTGGGACCCATGGGCTGCAGGGGGACAGCCTTCTCCACCAGGGGCCTCTCCACAGGCCGCAGGGGAACTGCTGCTGCGTGCCTGGAGCCCCTCCTGCCCTCCTCCTGCGCTGACCTTGGGAGCTACAGGGCTGGTTCTCACTCCTCACTCTCCCAGCTGCTGCGCAGCAGCAGGTTTTTCTTTCCCTTGTCTTTAATATGGTCTCACACAGACACAAACAACATTGGCTTGGCTCTGGGCCGTGGCAGGCCCCTTCGGAGCCGGCTGAAACTGGCCCTTACCTAACATGGGGCAGCTGCTGGGCTCTGCTCACAGAGGCCACCCCTGCAACCCCCCTGCTACCAAAACCTTGCCACATAAACCCAATACACAAGTCAACACCCTGTTTGCACACACTGTTGTTTAGTGCCAGGCAAGCACATGATCTGATGCCCATGGAGATTGCCGAAAATTCAAGGAATAAGCACTAATGAAAACCAGCATGAAAACAGACCGCGGGGGCAGCTGAATTTTCCAGCAAGCACTCTGCCACCAGCATGGAGCTCCAACCCAAGAGGTGTGAACAAGCTGTTGTCCTGCAACATTTCTAGGTGCTCTCAGCTATTTGGGAAGGTGACAGCTTTTTGCCACTGGTGTGAAACACATTTCTTGCCTTCTTAGATAGAAGTGTTGCTTCCATCTCCTTCAGTGTAAATAAACAAGATCCCTGTGATCTCACAGACACCTTTTTTTTTTTTTTTTTTTTTTTTTGTTAGGCATGCTTCTGAAACCACTCCAAATGTCTTCTCCTTATATGTTCAGTCTACTATGGATAGGCAAGTGCGTGCCACATAGTGTCTTACTGTCAGAGAAAATATCTGCTGACAGTTTATGTTTGTTCTGTAGAGGGTGGGTTTTTTTTCTTACAATTTATTTGAGGCACAATTCATATGAAATATGCACTAGACATTTTTAGATGAATCAGAAATATGTCTCCATATGGAGAAAGCCAGAATGGCAACATTCCGTCCTCGTATGGAAAGAAACTTTCATCCCTACAGATCTACCCTTTTGAATAAAAAGAGGTCTGCTAGTCATGCAATATCATTTCCATGCCACGACTGGGCTGTGTAGTTCCTGATGTTGACTTGTGTAGAGAAAAACATGGACTTGAAGATATAGTGACCAGGTGAGACGCTGCGCCCATTTGGCCCTTTGGAGACATATAGCAAAAGGGAATCTCTGGGCATGTTTGCTCCTCAACAACTCCCCCACAGCTGTCCTCACTTCTCCTCAAGACTGTGATGACCACAGTTAGATTCTGCAATGTGGCAGTAGAAAGTTTCTGCCACAGTACCAGAGACCTGACAAGATCGCAGAGCTAGGAGCTACAGCCCTGCTAAGCCTTTCCTATGGGATGCAGATGACATCCGATTTCCTAATTTTGTGCTGTTAGCCACAGTTCACATGAGATGAAAGATTTAAATCAGCCAGTACTATAACATATAGAAGTCTTTGAAGTGTCCAGCTTCTGAGCCCGCGTACCAGTGATGAGCTCAGTAGACTGCTGGATTCTCAGCACTGGTCACAGTCATCATTCAACCCACCCCATTGGTGTTTTACCATTGTAAAATCTTATCTACCAATTTACTCATTTTGGGGGGGTTCTTTTGTGATTCTTGTGACCATCAATCTTGGAGTGTCTTGTGAATGTTCACTGATATCTGAATTTTGCGATGCAAAAGGTTGGTGTCAGCATGTGGTCAGCTGGCACCATAAGCCCAAGGAGAGGACTTTAGATAGAAAACTTAGGTGGTGCATAGCCCTCTCTTGACTCTCTGTGCAAGAGTGTGTTCTAACTTTTGACTTCTGTGATTAGCCAACAAAGCAATGCATGTTTTAGCTTGATCCACAGTGTTAAGTAGCCAATCCAAACCTAATTTTGCTCTGTCAAGTTAAGGGATACTGCATATCAATTAATAATTTTGGCTTTGGCTTGACATTTAACGTTCAAAAATGTTCACAGGAGCACAGCTTGGTTCAAACAAATGGAAAGGACTAAGAAAACAGTCTGAATATGTTTAGTCCAGCTGCAACTCAAAATTCACTACCTGTAGTTTTCTAATGATATTTTCCTTTCTTTGCCATTCTCTGAGGTCAGAACTGGGGCATGCAATTAGAAGCAGCAGGGACTGCTTCTTACTTACATATTAACCTTTCCAGCACCCCATGCTCTCTCTTTTTACATTGCACACTAATGGGTTTCTGCTGATACTAACTGTCTGTTTTGGTAATTGGGCAAGACTTGAGTTCTAGAAGGATGATGAGCATCTAATAAGTGACATCACCTAATATGACTGTTGAAAGAGTCCTCCTTACGAAAGGGAGCATTTTGAAAAGACAGATAATCAAAGAACTAACACAGCCCACCTGGAGATCATGTTATCCCCAACAAGCCAATCATTGTTTTGTTTAGACTCCTTGAGACTAGGCTATAAATCCCTCTGGCTGTGCAGAACAGTGCTGCATAAAACTCTCCAAATATTGGTCACCATTTCACAGTGCCATGTAATGACCACACAGCCTAAGCATGCTTATGTTTCTGTCAGGACGCAAGTGTACCAGGAGGCATTAACGGCCTCACCTGACATCTACACCCGACCCACATCCACTGGTCCAGGAGCCCCATTTCAGCTCAGGCCTAGTCTTGCCTCCAGCCCAGTGTCCTGGATGGACCCTGTACCTGTGTGGTTGCCTCGTTTCCAGTACTGCTTTTGATCTCTTTTCCTGCCGTTCCTGGCTGACTTCCCTGAATGCATCCTGGGCCTGGATTATCACTTGTGGTACCCTTTTATGCACAAGGGTCACACTTGGCACCTGACTCATACCGCCAGTGATGGTTATCTATCTCTGTAGATAGTTAACAACCATCTTCATTACACCTAAAACCTGGGTCACACACCCAAGAAATGTAGTTCAAACTGCTGCATGCATGGAGAGCACATCTAATGTTCACTGCCTTCTACCTTTCCTGCTGCTAGCGGTCTTGCTCTTTAAAACTTGCTTTCTCCCTTGTTCCTTTTCTGTCTAAGATGTTCATATTCTTCTGTACCTGGTTTTATTTTTAATGATTTTTTCTGCAAAGTCTCTGACTGGAAAGCTCCAGGGATAATAGACCAACCTCAGAAGAAATCTGTGGGAATACTGGGGGAAAACAGTTGATGAGATTTGTCATTTGTGTGTCCAAGCCTCCTCCCCTACTCTGCATTATCCAAGTTGTTCAAAACATGTTGAAATGCAGTGATAAAATAATGCGTTGTTATTCAAAGACACATATTCTACCCTATGGTACCTCCCTCTGGTCCAAAAGTATGAACATAAATCACGTTGCTGGTTACATTTTCCCCAGGCACTGCAATCACGCATTCATAAGATTCAAATCTACTGAAGTCATCAGCAGTCTTCAAGTTAACACATCCAAGATGGTCCAAGAAGTATTTTGCAGTACTTGGCTTTCTGGTTTTGCAACATAGTTTGGTCTTTTGGAAATGGGGGTCGGCAGAGAGAAGGCCTGGTTGAAGATAAAAAATTAGCATATTTTAGTATGCTTGAGCTGATTCTATATCAATTTGTACATCTTCTTCTGCATGCCCCTTTGCCATGTTTCAAAATTCACCTCCTGCCACTGACAAAGTCACCAGTATTCATTCTTCATACCACAGAATGTTAGTGCTATGTAATATTTATAGCACACCTTCCTAAATCCTCTAAATTACCTAAAGTTTGCAAAAATTCAAGCTATGCATCAAGGACCAAGCACAACAGCTTTCATTTGTGGGAAAGAATGAGAAGTTTAACTCTCAGTTTCCTGGATTTGACAAGCTTAAGCTTAACCCAGAATATTCTTTTAAATGCATTTCTGTGTGTTTTGGGAAATAAAGAAGCATTTGTCTCCATTACATGCATACAAAAGCAACTTTAGTGTCTTTAGCCATCGTAAAGCATAAACTGAAGATTCACTCCTGAACTGTTTTCTTCTTGTCTGGACAATTAGACCTCTGTAGCAGATGCATCAGGTTCTTTCCCTAGTGTATCCTAATAGTACTTGCTACATGGTGATACAGTTTTCTAGTCAAGAAGCATTGGAATGGATAAACTAGCTTGAAAATTACCATAAAGTCTGAAAATGATCCTGACAGGAACCTGAAGAGTTCTATCCCTCTGCACAAAAGGATAAATCCAGGCCCTTCCTGATAGTTTGTCTTCTGCTTTATTCTTGAAGAGCTCAGTGCTGGCAATCCCACTCCCTCCCTGGATATGTCAGAACATAGGTACTTGCTCCCAGAAGAAATTTTTCGTAATCTATAACCTAAGTTTCCCTTATCTGTCTGATTCGCAGGGGTTATGGAGACAGTTAAGTCATTTTTTCATTTTTATTTTAAGGCTATTATTTTGTCTTCTCCTTAATCTTTCTCTTCTAGGATAAACAAATCCAAGTCCTTTAATGCTCACAGGTCATGTTTTCTGATCTCTCATTTCGGTTGGTTTTCTCTGCACTATCTCCGCTCATTCCACATTTTCACTTACTTAGATACAATGACAGTCCCGCTAAAACTTCCTGGTGTTAACCACCCTACTTGCCTAAGTCACAGAAGTGGGACAGATGGCACTAAGCAGAATGTATTTTTTTCTTGTAGACGCAGGCTAACAAAGCAATGTTTTTCCTGCTGACAGCATAGTTGACCCAAAGAGAGAATACAGTAACAGAAATGTACAAGCTTCCTTCCTTCCTCACAGCTTTGGCCTATTCTAAGTAATTTTCTTTTATGTCTAGTTTAATACTAATATGCATTCCTGCTCATATATGCATGTATATACAGGTATGTATATTATATATATGAACACAAACACATACACACATATCCCAATATATTTATGTGTACACAGTGTTATATATAAGCACACACATATATACCCAGCAAGCAATTCTTCCTGCATTTGCCTTTGTTAAATGTGGAAGGAAGCACAATCTCACTTGTAGTAAAAGTGCCTGTGCAGCACAGGACAGATGCTGCTAGTCAGCAGATTTTTGCCTGGAGGAAATTGGTGAAATTTTACACTAAAGGGCAGGGAACTTTACTGGACCTTTTGATGATCTCCTTCTGTAATGTCATAGAATCTTGTTAGCACAAAGACAATAAAGCAGGCTTGTTTAAATAACCCATTACAGTTCGTCTCTTATTCAGACCACATCACCAAATAAATGACTGCTGTGTCTGTTTTTTGATCAATCCTTCTTTGTCTTAGGCTGCCCCAGAGCTTTTCAGGATTAACTCCCAAAGAAATGAACTAGTTCCCGCTGAATGGACCCCACTGAATAGGGCACTGACCCAGAAAAATCACACACCTGATAGGGACTGAGAATTTGTTTCTTGTTGAATGGTACGAAAACCAAGATATGGACATGTATATTAGTATTGAAATACACGTGAAGTGATTGGAAAATGTGCATGCATAATCTGTTCTTCTCTAACATATGAAGGTGGTAAGTAGGTGTTGAGTGTGTTAAACAGTTTCATCTCAGGTTTATCTCAGTTTTGTGTGAATCTAGTCAAAAAGCGATTAGCTGACTTGGGCTGAGCCTAGTTGGAGAGTTTGGTATTGCTGAAGGAGACAGCCTTCCTGCTTCCTCCTCCTCTTCCTCCTCTCCATTCTCACCTCACTCTGACCTCCCAGGGATCTGATTCAACTCATTAAACTGGAGGGGAAAAAAAAAAAAAGGGTTTTGCTGGCTTATTGAGCTGCACGTGATCACCCTGGGGTGAGTCAAGCACCAGCACAGCAGGCAGTGACAGGGCTGGGGTGAAGCTGGAGCAAGGGCAGGGGGATTAGGAACTAGACATATTCCTTTCCTCACAGAGACCACCCCTTCAGTCCCTTTGCTGTACCAAAACTTTGCCATGTAAACCCAATACACCGCTAAAAAGAAAAATTGCCTTAAAAACAGGATATGGACTCAACCCTTTTGTAACCTTTAATAAATGCAGTCAGTTATATTTATTGTATGATCCTATCTGTTGAAACAAAAAAAAATAAAGATAAAACAAAAATATATATTTATATGCAGAAATAGCTGTTGAAACCCACAGGTATTAACCCAGAACATTATTCATTTGTGAAGGCAAGCAAATCTTTACAGTTATATTTAGACATATAAGACTAAAACCTTAGGTTTTCATTGAAGTCAGAAAAGCGTCTGGAAATAAATTTGCCTGCTTAACTTCTGTGGACTTTTCAGGCCTATGCGGTACCTTGCTTGGAGAAGTGAGAACCATATCTTTTGAAGTCTGTGGAATTATTCTGTCAGGAACGAGATAAAAATTGGGCCAAAATCTTTGAGTAACTGGCCTAACAATCTCCTTCTACTGAGGTCTGGCACTGTAACAGAAAGCTTGCAGGTATTTGTGTGTCTGAGTGTGTGTATTGGATTGTTTGTATGAAACCAATTGAAACTCACGTGACAGAGAAGCAGAAGCTGTTTATGGTCATTGCACATGGTGGGTGGACAAGAATCTCATTTGCACTCATTTTCCTGATCCAAACATGGGAATTACCAATGCAGAGCGGCTGTGACTTCCACATCAGCATTGCTCCGAGTCAGCTCTTTGTAGGGAGGATGTCACCAGCTATGGGACATTCATTTAAATTTCATTCAAACCATATCCAAACTTCTCCAACAACTGAAGTGTGGCATATCCATATTCAGATTCGAGCTGTGACTCTGCTGTGCTCAGTCCTAATGTCACCACTGATTTTAATAGAGCCACATATCACCTGAAAATTTGGATGGAAGTCAAAGCCTACAAAGCCCGCCTTTCTGGGCTTTCCTGTGTGAACAGGTCCCACTCCAGTGTACGGAACCACACCACTCCCGGTCAATGGTTAAAATCATCACCATCCCCTGTAACATGAACATATCATCAGTGTGTTGGTTTATTGTGTCTTTTAAGGGATCTTCATTCCCTAGTGCAAAAATGGTAGTTTCTTTAAAGCTCATTTTTATTTTAGCCCATCACAGTAGTGACTTTTTTGTCTTTTCATAGGACCAAGGCAACAGCAAAAGAGAAGATGAATCAGCACTCTGCTGCTGATATCAGCAGAATCATGGTTCAAAAATGTGAGGCTGGGCAGCAAAACTATTCCTCTTCGTGCATTCCAGGGAGCAAGCTGATTTTCCTCTCCTCCTCAGTGTATAATCTGACACCAGTGGACAGAATTGATACTCTGAACAGCCAGACTGATAGGGCTGATATAGAGAGACTGCCTGACCTTTTTCCCATCGCTGAGCCACAGCTGCACTGAATCTTGGCTGAGGTTCTGGCAGAGCCACATCTGTTCTTTCATCATGCACTTATTTTCCATGTTCCTTGAATTTATGTATTGAAAACCCCATAATATCATGTAAAATATTTTTTTCCCCTTTTCATTTTCCAGCATGGAAATGGGAAGTTAAAAGCTTTGCAAACTTGCAAAAAGTGTCTCAAGAGATGCCAGCACTTAGAAGAGGGCAGTTTTCAAGTCCTGATCCTATACAGGAGCTGATACTGGATTCACGAGACTCATGAGGACTGCAGATGGAGACAAAGGTCTGAGCCCTTCAGTCTAAGAGGTCTTGCACTGGCACCTCACTGGCTTAATGGAGTCCTGCTGAGACCTGTGAGCCCCATGAGCTCTTCTGGTTGCTCTCTTGGTCCTGCATAAACCTAAGGGAGCTAATGTAGGGGAAATGTCTGGCTACATTAATGCTATGTGATAGTCATTTCATCTGCTCAGAATCAATGAATGCAAAAGAAGTCTTCTCTACAGATGGAAGTTCTTCCAGGGCTCTTCAGTGAGTCAACCTGCTTCTCAAAACACTTATCATTCCTCTGCCCTTTAACTGTAAAGCCCGTGCTGACAGTTGTCATTTCAGGATGATATTTACCCATATTACTGAAGGGATGTAAGGACACCTTCACATGCATAGCAGTGTAACAGCACGTGCCCATAGAGCCACCAGGAAGACAAAAGAGCAATGGATTAAGTCCTTTTAAGATAATGTACTCTTCATGAGGTGCTGCCCTGGACGAAGATGGCCACTCAAGCACTGGTATCACAGTCATTATCCTTGCACCTCTGTGGAGCTCAGGGACCAGATACTCATTCAGTGGTCTGGAGTGAGCAGGATGTACCCTTCGTGCTTTTCATATGGTTAAAAACGAAGGTCAGTTTATGTTTGTCAACTTCATAATGTCACACATAGTTCCTCTATGGTCTGTGTCCACATAGTTCCTCTTGCTGCTTTACATCATGCGACATAACTCTGCACAAAAAGTAAAATGAGAACGCTTACTACAGGTTTTAAAACAGAAGCATTACGAAAAGCATTTTGTACTGCACTACAGATACCTCAGACCAGGAAAATAATTTCTTTTTTAGAGGTCTGTTGTGGGAACACTCAGCTAACAGTCCTCAGGACTTGCTGGCATGTTTGGAAAGAAGGGGCAGCCTGGCTGGTCTTCTACAGAGTCAGTGATATATAACAGCCCTGCACAAAGCTAGCATCAACATACACAGTACTGTCAGTTTTTATGCTGATGTGAAACTTCTTTGCAGGGATCGGCACTTGGTGCAATTACATTCAGCATAAGTCAATTGCTGAATCCTTTTTTCCTACAGCAAACAAGTACTTATCTAAGTATTGGACTCTTCCTTCCTTTTATGTAAACCAGCTTGAACCCACCAAATTTAAAACAATGAAGAAGCAAAACACTTCTTGGAAACATATTTTCACAAATTACACTGTGGAGCATAAAAATGCCTTTACGAAAACATGTACAAACTTCATTTTTCAGGGAAACTTTATGGCTCCTAACTGTTATTGCTCTCTCTGGGGCATCTGTCCTTTAGTTAATACCTGCATCTGTCTTAGAGATATGATCCTAACATACTGTTAACATTGTTCACTCCTACATAGTCTGGATGAAACCCTACTCTCTCCAAAATCAATGGCAAAACATCCTTCAGTGCAGCCAAAATTTCTTTCCGTAATTATAACTGCAGTTTATTCCCTGTCTCTGGTGTAAGTTTCTCTCTGCATGACGCTGGCATACTCCTTCCATCTGGCTCCTAACATATTAAATTTCCTACTTGTTTTTACAAATGTATAGCCAATGGTTTCCAGAACTTCATTCCTAGATCACCGACTTGCACACAATTTGTCAAAACTTAGTTAAAATATTCAGTGTCCCCACTGGCCTAAGGATGATAAATGGGATGTCTGTTCCTAATATTTCTTTCCTTAGGAAGCTCTAGAAACTCCATTTATGTGAACTGAAATCCACTATCAGAGACTTACCAAGAGAAACTTGTCTGTTAAGTGATACTTCTGTGCATTTGCTGATGTAGTCAATTCAAGTAATAACCTAATATCCATGTGCTGGCGCTGTCTCAAAATACTTCCCTACTCTTTTCCCGCGTATGACTGACTATGGAATCTGGATGCAGCACCGACATGAATGTTACAGCTGTTTTTTCTACATATCTGGCAGAGACACGTTTAATCATTGCTGATTAAAACTATAAGCCAACCAATGATTATCTCTAACTGCACCCCAAGCATAACAGGCTGTGTTTTTGACATACCCCTGCTACATGTCATGCAGACACTGCGTGGCTGTAGTTTTTTGCTCAGCAGAAACAATTATAAAGGCAGATAGCCTAAAGACTCCTCTGGCTGCTGCCCTGAGCCTGCTTACAAGCAGTACAGCATGCTGCTAAAAGAATGACGCTTGAATGATACCATAGCAGTGAATAACATTTTCTTTATCTCCATTACAGTCCTGCTGTAGGAAGTTTTAAAGAAAAAAAAATCTTATGATGTGATTCGTTGGATTCAGACTGGAATTTGTGCCACCAGCTCTCTAGCTTCATTCCTTCATGCTTCATCTGCCCAATTATCAAATCCCCTGTTGTACAAAGACACAATTCAGCTGTTCTAAGGGCTTAACTGTGCCCTCAGATAGAGGGATGTGCAGTACTCTGCATCTTACAGAATCAAAATGCACAGCAGCGAGTTTTCGCTGGGTACACAGAAATAAACATATCTGAAATAAACAAGTAAACATGATCCTAAAGATCATTTAAGGAGACAAACATGCACTCAGATGCAATGAACTGCTGACCTCTTCAAACCAGTTAAGATAGACCAGAACACTACTGAACATGAAGGCTGGGAAAACAGATGCTCTGATTTACTCATACTGTCCTACGTGAGTAGATATTCTGTATGTGCAAGTTCACTGCAAACTAGGCTTTTATCCAACTTGCTGAATATCTGACATTCTCTTTCATTTTGGGTAACCAACTATTCCCTTTCCTCTAAAAGATTTATGTCATGGCCTTACTACCACATTAACTATCTCCCTGTCTGTCAGCTCATCTCCCTGATTAGCAGTCACTTCTGAGAAAATCTCCATGATCTAAGATGTTTTATGTGCGCTTGCAGCTTTTATATCACTTATACTTTACAAATGAGGATTCTTTTCCATGCTGGAGTGACCAACATGCTGACTCTGAAAAAACGTTTAAAGAGAAATACTACACATAAAGAGGATGCGGGCAGAGCTCCATTCCAGAATGATGCACCAAAATCTGCTTTTGACCAGTGACGAGCCATGGCTTTGTTCACTCTTTCCAGAGGTTTATGGCACATAGCACTTTTTCTATGCAAATAATAGAGGTATCGTTAGAATCCACATCACTCACAGAAATTTGATTGAGACCAGTCAAAAGATATTTCTGGTCTTCAGAAAGGAACGGTTTCAGTCCAACTCCTTCCTTCCATCACAGAGACCCAAATATTACAACCGGCGTTAGCTGACACCCATGGTAGATGACTTGATAGCCAAGGGCTTAGTGACAGCTAAGAAAGAGTGGTTATCTGTCTCCATTGGCACCCTCTCCAAAGGAGGACTTCAGCTGCCATGGTGTTGCCTCTGTAGGCAGGCATGTTTGCCAGGTTTCCAATGAATGGCACATTTCGCAGTTTCCAAGGGTGTTTTCTACCCCGTCTCCTTTAGATACCTGCAATTCTAAGAAAAAATTAGATGTCTTCTCTCCTCAAACTTGTCAGTGAAAGGATATAGAAGCCTCCAGGGAGCCATTCAGAGCATTTTCATTACATTTCTGGAACAGCCTGTAACAGGCAATGTGTCTGCCCCTCTGCCACATGCACATATTTCCCCTGAAGGAACTAACCATGGAGAAAAAGCTTATGAATTGTAAAGGTGGGAACATTTTACCATCAACAAGTTAAGGGTAGACTTCATTCCTCAGAGTTTGTTCAGCACGTGGAATTACTTCACCCTACAAAACATTATAATAAACCAGAGTTAAGAAATGGGGACAAACAGATTCAAAACCTTCCTCTCCCTAATGAAACTGTTAGACTTTTGTAGCATGTTCAGCTGGGTAGTGCATCAGCAGACCTATTCTTTGAAAACAGCCTTTGTTTTTACTGACAGGCTGAGCTGTCAAAATTCATTATGCATACAGGTAAAATCAAAATGCAAATCTCTGCAGGAATGAATACGTATACAGCCAAGGTGCTGCTTTGCTATGATTACTACTCAAAAATATGCCAGATATGAGTTCGTGGAAAAGTTCCTTTTAAAAAAAATAAATGAAAAATTATGGACATGTGGCATTGAAGCCTTCTTGAAAGGTTGCATGAAAGACTTTATCATTTCAGAAGCACTGAGTTTTCCCTTGGAGCATAGTGAGAGGTTGGTAGGCTCCTGAGAGAATATATAAAATGGGGACGTTCATTTTTCATTCTCAGTAATATATTGATGAAGCATCTTTGTCAAAATCTATTTGGCAAACAGTGTGGTGTATCTTGAATTGCTGTATTTTATGTTTCTGGACATGAAGAGCATCATGTTTCAAGATGCTCCAAAATAATAGTTGTAGTGAAACAAGAATATTGAATTTTGGTTTATTACAATACACTAAGTAATAAAACTGTCAGTGTTACATTTAGACAATTGTACAGAGTGGAGTAAATACTCATAAAGGTCAGTGTTTTCCACACTTTTTTAGATGCTCACCAACCATTTTCTGTTTTTACCACAGTTTTTGGCATCTTTGTCATAAAAATCATTGTTTTGAAAACAGCCGCAGACTTATCAAATATTAGCCTGTATCTTCTGTTTGGATTAGTAGGACTCTGTAGGTCAGTTTCCCAGAAAAAGACTAAGGAATCTTTTGAAAAAAAAAAAGGTCCTGGATCACATCAGAGTGGTTTGAGTATACTTATGATTGAATTATACCTGCATTTGATGAACACAAGCTGGGTAAGTAGAACACAGAGGTGATTCCCCTCTCTGTGAAGGATAGAAAGCAGAACTGGGGGAAAAAAAAAAAAAAGTAATTAAGACTTCTGAGATGCCCAGATACAGGGGAACTCCATCTATATCCCCATGCAGCACTGCCACCATAAATATACATGGAAGGATGGATATATGCCACCATATATGTACGGATATATGTACAGATATGTCTTGCTGCCCTCATTGCATTTCACTGGTAAAAAAGAAGACAACAGGAACAGCTTCCCACCTTCAGACCAGCCTTTACATGCTCACAGGCTGCAGCCCCACTGTGAGCTGAGGAAACCCTACAGCTGGCTGGTTTAGTGAGCCGTCTGCCTGCCAGTCTCGGTCCCTTCTGCCATTATTCTCTCTTTCACTCGAGGATCAGATGCAGCAAGTCCCAGGGACTCCTGCACCAGAGCCCTTTGTGCAAGCCTCACCTCAGATCTGCTCACAGGTCGCTGCGAGCGCACCGTCCACCAGGGAAGTCATATGGTCCGATTTGGGCCCCTGCCTGGGAGGCAAAAGCACGGTGAATAGGAGAATAGGAACTTGTTTCTTCACAATTAGGTATTTGTCTGAGGAGTAACGCTGTTTGTGAGAATGACCGTGAATGGAGAATAAAAGGTGGTACGAACACGATCACGCTGAACAGCTGGTCAGAAGGGGAACAAATGTTGCTGAATACTCATTTTCAGTATTCTTCTAGCCCTGGATTTTCTTTTCTTCCCTCGAATATGGTCTCTACTTGAGTGGCTTAGCAAAATAAAGACAGATGGCAATGGATTATCTCTAACACTTCATTAATTGCAGTGCAGCCATTACAGTATTTCTAAAGCACTCAATAGAGCTTTGCCTGACGATTTCCTTTTAACTGAGCTGCATGCCACTTTGTGTGAAGGGACCTAATAAGACAGTGTGACTTATTAATTAAGAATGCCTATATTAGTTATAACAGCACATAAATACATTACTAAATTTCATGGCTGGATATATTGCATAGTTAGGAGAACTTCTCCAATGTAAAAGAAGAAGTTGCAACTTCTTGCAGAGGCACGGCTGCCTTTGATTGCCTTGCAGTCATGGCATAAATAAAGAACAGAGCCAAGCCAGATTTTAGAGCCTAATTCACTCTGATGTCATTCAGCTTTCAAAATTAGGAACCTAACTTCCTTTTTCAAAATTGGCTTAGGCACATACAGCCAAACCGAGAGATGATTCAAAGCCTAAAGATGCAGATAACACAGTGAAATTACTAATGCGACCAGCTACTTAGTCCTAATGACCCCAAAGGCTATCTGGAAATCTCCTGGATATATTTTCTTATGTTTATAAAAATGTGATTCATCCAATCCTGGAATAGAAGTAATAACAGGTGACTTAGGTAACCCATTACCCTCATACCTGAGGATAAGTGACAGCACGTCTCATTTCTTTAATTCTCTTTTAGATAAGCAGTAGGTTGAAATACACGTGAAGAAAATATCTGTTGAAAAAATTTGAATTATTTTGTTTAAGAAAACAGAGGTCATGTGCATAAAGGACTCTATTCATACAAGACAGAGAACAGTTAAAGGTGGTAACTGGTAAGTACTTATAACTTTATCCCTTTTTTTCTTAAAAAACATGAGGCATTCACATACCTTATCACTGCACGTCAGATAGGAGTTTTGCAACACTGAAATTCACAGTGCAATAGAGTTGACAAAGTTCAGAGACATTTGTCCAGTGGGAAGCTGGCTTTCTCCAGCAGCTGTGCAGCGAGTTTGGCTTGCAGGTCCAAGGAGAGGATAGCTGCAGCAGTCAGAGGAATGACAACCATGCCTTGCATGGGCGTATTTGGGCAGAAAGGAACTGGGGAAATGAGAGAGCAAGTAAGGGATAACATAGGATCATTAATAGGAAATGTTTCTGAGGAGGAGGCTCCCTTCCAGGTACAGCCTGGTCCTCCAGGAGAGCCTGGTGGCCTGGGCCAGCTAGAGGCACTCCCAGGGTCCAGCACCACATACACCTCATCCTTAGAGCTCACACAGCCAAGATGTGCCCTGGTGTCCCAGTCTCCTTCCCCAGGCTTTCACAGGCAGCAGATCCCACAGCACAGTTTTGTCAGCTCCCAGACCCCACAGGCAATAAATTGCCTTGCTGTGCCAACAGGATGCTGTCCCCAACCCCTTTCTAGAAGAAGCAGCAGCTCTCTGCCAAATTTCTCTCTGAACAAATTTCCACCCCTTCCCTCCCTGTAAGAGGTGGCCCCAATCCACCAAACTCAACATAGGGTAAAAAGAAACTCTTCATCCCAATAAGTGGGATCCTTGGGTTAATAGATTAATAAAACGCCCCTACAGAATAGAATGAGCTTTAGAAAGAGCAACAAGAATAATCTGTGCTCTGGGAAGTCTGACTTAGATACCAAAATCCAAGGTGCTCAGCCTTAATTCGGCTAAGCAGTAATTCAGTCATAGTCTAATAGTGCCAACACAGCGAAAAAGATTAGTGACTGTGGCTGGCTCTTAAATTTTTCAAAGAGAGAAGAAAACAGAAGAAAGGGAGGGAAAAAGAAGAAGGAAAGCAGATGAAATAGAAGCAGAAGCTAAACAAAATCAAACCAGAAATAGCACATTCCTAGCAGCAAGGGTGGATAATTACTCACTGGAACAGTTTGCCCCTGAGTGTGGAGACATTAAGTCCTTAAATCAAGACTGGATCTATTCTCCTCTATCCAAACAGAAGTTCTGGTCTTTATGCAGAACTCAGAGAGTTGTTTTGTTTTGTTTTGTTTTCTGACATGCGTCACCCTGAATGTCAGACCACATGATCTTCGCATTTTGTTCTGCACCATCAGTCTGTTTACGGACCATATGATTTTCATATCCCAGTTTGGTAAAAAAAAAATGCATGCGATGCTATGTTGATTTTTTTGCGCTGCTTCTGTTATTGTTTATTAAGAGGGTTCTCGAGTGCCAGGCTCTGCTCAGGTTTTCCCCAGCTCTGTTGGAAGGGGCAATATAGCTGTGCCTCCAAGAGGGTGTTGCAAAGCCCTGTGTCCCCTGACTCCCAAAAAGGAGTCTGCTGCCACAAAGTCTTATTCACGAAGTCTTATTCACTATTCAATAAGACTTTGTGGCTCACCCTGCAGGGCATGAGGAGTGCTGGGTGCCACCAGTGGGATTCAGGACCAGCAGCTCACTGAGCAGTGAGACAACTCAGCTAGCTCAGAGGAAACACAGAGAGATGTTTCTTTAATTCTACCTGTGTTTGGATTAATTTTTTGATGCAAGTGATGCTACCTCTGGACTTATAGCTCCAAACGTGCTCTTGAATTAGACAGCAAGGTGTCTAATTTCACAATCGAGCCAGGCTCCCCCTGGCATTTTAAAACGAAGGAGCTGACAGCTCTGCTCAGCAGCAGCAGTTCCCTATCAGAGGGCACTCAGCCAAACACAGCTCTTCTTCAGACCCCGGAGCATGGGTTCAAACCCAGGCTGGTTTAGACAATAGATAACTTTGTGAATGTCAGCACTTTCCAAATCTTGCACCAAATATACGGTGTCAAAAGTCTCGCTGGACCGTGAAAAAGCAATTAATTAGAAATAGATAAGTTTGGGTTTTGATTCCACTGGGTGTATAATTAGACAATTTAGCTTTTAAAGTACATATAGAGATCAAATACATCAGTGCTTCCCTTTCCAGTGCGTTATCATTATTTTTATCTTTTTTTTTTTTTTCTTTTAATTCTGGAATCTAGGACTTTTCACACATCAGGTGCTTTCTATCATTGTGTTCAAATCACATCTTAAAAGTCCTATTTCAAATAGATCTTTATGGCTTATTAACTACAATGTATTTGTGCCACTTTAATTTTAATTGTGCATATGCGATCTGTGCAAAAGCTTCTCAAAGTAGGACACCACCTAACCACATACTTTCAAAAGATTGAGCAACAATGGTAAATAGCAATAATTATTTCTATTAGTGCTGGGAAAATGGTGAGGGTTCAGAACAGAGACACAGAAGTGTCTAATTTTGTAGCAGCACAAGACCACTTTTCTGAGGTTAGCGTTCAGAGGTTGGTCTCATGCTGGTCTTTTGACGGAAAGACTCTTTTTTGATTTATGGCTGAACAGGCACAAAGAAAGCATGTGCACAGTAACTTTCCATTGAAATTCAAGGGAGCTCTTAAAAATAATTTTGGAGAGGTTTAGGTGGTAAAGCTACGAACAGCTGCATTACTGACTCTATCCCATTCCTTCCTCTAATTTTCAGCTGATATAGAAATGTGGGAATTGTTATGCTAGAGATGCTGTGCAGTACTATCAACCACTATCCAGCAGCAGCAGTTTCAATGTAAGATTTAAGAAATTCTCAGCAAGTGCAGGTGGGGTAGGTGTCCCTCATCATTATATCTCCTCCTGATCCAATAAAGATTAGCCTATGCATGAGTTTTTTTCTAGGTATTTCAGCCAGATTTTTAGGTTGTCAGTCCTTATAATCATTTGAAAATCTTTTTAAATTCCTGATTTCTTTGTCTTTCTGCTGCTGTGAATTCCACCTCACAGGCTGCTGGTTCCAACACACTTTTCTGAACTTTCTGTTCCTCTCCCTAGTACCACTGATTGTATTAGAGACAGGGCTGCACACTTGGTTACGGCATTATAACATCTGCAGCCTTTATCACCCCATTCTTATCTCTGTGGCATATCCTGTCTTTTATTGACTGCAGTCAGCAGAGCCTTAATGGAGCTGCAGTGAGAACCTGGCCTCTTTGCTGGGCTGATAAGGTTAATTGAGAATGCTCTAATGTCTGGGTAGTTCATGCTTTTCAACAGCCATGATTTTACGTTGCTTAACACTGTAATTCACTTGCCATCATTCATCTGAATAACTGAGGTCAGAATTCCTCCTCAGCCCTTTGGTTCCCCCAAGTCACTTGCCTCACCTTTTTCCCAGTGATCACTTCCCAAGTATATGTATATATAATAAACATTGCATTAACAATGTATTAACAAATACTAAACAAGCTGGTGTATCATATCCTAATCTTAACCACTGTTTTCGTGATGGCTTCTCCACCTGCTCTTCTCCCTGAAAACAGGTCACAGGAGGCTACAAGAGACTGCAAAGCAGCAGCTTTGATGAGGACAACACAAAGCCACCAGCCCTTCACAGTCACCTCTAAGAAAGGCAGCCAATGATGAGCAAAACAGGCTGCAAGTAAGGTAAGGTGTTACTTGTTATCAAAATATGCTACTTTGCAGCATCATTGTGTCTTCAGTTTACACTGTAGGTATTGACAAGTTAGCAAAAAAAAATAGCAAAATTAGCAAAACAAATCCATGCACTCCTACAGATACATTCAGATCCTTTCAAGGGTTTTAGTGTGGGACTGTGGTTGATAATATTACGTTGCCTGAACCCATCTGATTTGACAAAATGTCAGGAGGCAGTGTAATAGAAACTTTATTTAAATATCTATGACTATATTCCAGTCTTTATCAGGCTTTTCAGAGCAGTAAAAATGTATCATAATTTTTCTCACAGTACTGAAACTTTACCAGTATTTTCTAAAGCCTGTGGTTTGTGTTCAAGTATAAAACAGCTCATATTTCCCTCTTGCCTAATGCTGACCTTACACTTAAACTGCAGTCTGCACTATTGAACAGTAGGAGTGTTTCCTATAAGACTTGGAAAACCTGCATAGACTTGGGAAAACTACATTTAATCTTTCACATATAATAAAGCTCTCGGGAATCATAGCAGATAGTTTTACATGGAAACCTAATTGCATGAGCAACTACCCTGATCTTCCTGAACAAATAGGCATTCAGAAATGATTTTGATTGTTTGTCCAAGCTAAAGATACAAAAATCACTAAGAAAATTGTTATGTTATTATTATGAAGGATGAATAAATAAATAAATAAAGCATCAATATATTTCACCCAACAGACAAACACTTATTAAACCTTTTTGGGGTACATCAAAGTTCAGTTCACTTCTTGTTGCTTTCAAGCTTTTTCCATACAAGGGCACTTTCTACTTTCCCCCATCCCTCTTCCAGATGCATGAATATGCTGGAGGAGAGCTGTGCAGAATAGCTGCAGATTCACTGGAGGAAGGAAAGTTGGTTGTTCCAGGAGTTTCATCCCAATTTTTCACATTAGAATTGTGATAAACTCCAGAGATATTCAAAAAATATTGGCACTGTCTTTTTAACTACTGGGCTGTTTGGGCTTGTAATGGATTGTCTGCATTGCTGATGCAGCAGTTGTTGCTGGTCCAGGCAGTGTTTTCTACCGAGCTTCAGATCACAGCAAGTGACTGAATCACACTGAGTTTATTCCTGCTTTCTTTAGCAAAGCAACCTTAATTTTAATCTAAGTAACAACTGTTCAGTTTGGGCATCTTAAAACAGTGTGTTAAGGAGGCTGGCATGGCCCTGGCTGTAAGGGGTGATTTTGGGGCAGCCAACACTGATTCTTTCACCTGCCTTCTCCTGCCTTTGCAAGCTGGCACGAGGGTCCTTTCAGCATGCATCAAGAGCAGTGCTGTGACTGAGTTGTGAAACACTTGGTGTAAGCAATGCCAGAAAAGGATATAACCCTATCTGGAACATCTGAACATGGAACCTTTTCAAAATACCAAATGACCCATGCTAGCCGATTGGGTTTACTACAATATTTTATTAAGACAGAAGAACAGATAATGGTTTTCTTGTTCTGGGAAACTGCTGAGTTTTTTAAATTTAGTGTTCATTCCCAAGCCAGGTTAAACAGTCAATACAGAAAATTTCGTCAACGTGGTAGCCATTAATAATAAGAAAGAATGGGATTCACTGAAATATTTGAGCATAGAAGTGGTTCATTTCTCTTTGACCATTGTATAATTCTTTTTTCTTTCCTTTAATTTCAATAAATTTGCCTAAATAAAAGCAACTGCAGCATGAACTGTTTGATTTTTTGTTGTTGTTTAAAAACAGAGTTCACTTCAATGAATACAGAATATTTTTACAAAACTGGGCCCATATGAACCGCATGATGTTCAAGTCCAAGTGCAAGGTGCTACACCTGGGCTGGGGCAATCCCAGACATGAGCACAGACTGGGAGAAGAACTCATTGAGAGCAGCCCTGCAGAGAAGGACTTGGGGGTTCTGGTGGATGAAAAGCTCAACATGAGCCAGCAGTGTGTGCTTGCAGCCCAGAAGGCCAACTGCGTCCTGGGCTGCTTCAACAGAGGAGTGGCCAGCAGGGTGAGGGAGGTGATTGTGCCCCTCTGCTCTGCCCTTGTGAGGCCCCACCTGGAGTTCTGCGTCCAGGTCTGGGATTTGGGGCTGTTGGAGAGAATCCAGACAGGGCTAAAAGATTCTCAGAGGGTGGGAGCACCTCTCCTCTGAAGAAAGGCTGAGAGCGCTGGGGATGTTCAGCCTGGAGAAGGCTCCAGGGAGACCTCATTGCGGCCTTCCAATACTTAAAGAGGTCTTATAGAAAAGGATAGAGAAGGACCCTTTACTCGGGTAGATAATGATAGGACAAGGGGGAATGGTCTTAAATTAAAAGTGGACAGATTTAGATTAGACATTAGGAGGAAATTCTTCATTGTAAGGGCAGTGAGGCACTGGCACAGGTTGCCCAGAGAATCTGTGGATGCCCCATCCCTGGAGGTGTTCAAGGCCAGGTTGGATGGGGCTTTGACCAAACTCTTCTAGTGGGTGGCACCCCTGCCTATGGCAGCAGAGTAGGAGTTAGATGATCTTTAGGGTCCATTCCAACCTGAGCCATTCTATGATTCTATGAAAACCCAATCCCAAAAGAAGAAATGTATTAAAATCAGTCTTTTTCCACAGACAAGTCTGACTTTTCTGAGTAAAAGATTTTGGTTTTAAAAAAAAAAAAGCAGATTTCTCTTTTCTCTTTGATTGAAACTCACTGTTTGTCACATCTTGAATATAGTTTTGCAAATATTAGAGAGCTTTTATATCATTATGATCAAATCTGTTATTTTTCATTTGCATAAATATTTTAGCAACTGCTATAGTTTAAATGGTTTTACATCAGTTTAGGACAGTGTGTCCTTGGGAATCCTTTTTATAAGCTTGTATACATATACTTAAAACAGACACAGTAGAAAATACATTGCCAATGTGTTTCATGACTATAGCAGTTTTACTACCATTGCATTTGATTAGGCTGGTTTATTCATTCCAGTTATCCTTTTCAAGGTCAAAAATCAGTCCTGCAACAGCTGTTTTCAGTGTACTTTCCTGCATGCTAACCTATACCCTCCCAATAACAACAAGTCAAATAAAGTGATTAACAATGCATAAACAAAACGGTGATGTATTATAATCACAGAAAGAAAAAGAAGTTGCTACTTCCTATAAATGTAAAGGGATGTGCTTTTCAATAAAGTGAAGGGAAAAAATGGCACCAGTCCCAGTTTTTCAAGGCTGTATGTATAAGGATCCATTTATCACCTCAGTGACAGAAGTTCTGGAACTCCTGTCATTAATGCTGAAGCAAAACACATTTGAATGTCATGTCAATAAATCACTTGCCAACTAGAGGATTGAAGGGTTTTACAGTTGTTAATCTGGCTAGTCTGGGAATAGAATTTACACACCACTTTCATTCATTACTAGGACAAAAATGAATCCAAATTATTGCTATCATAGAAAAAAAAGAGGGAGCCTCGGGGTCAAAGATGATTAGAAATGCAGAATATAGTTAAAGTAACATTGTTTAATAAGAAATGTATCATATTTTGATGAAGAGTAATGTGTTTGTTTTGCTTATTCTGTTATACACTTAACTGTGCAGAAAAAAAAAATGACAACAGAAAACTGAATATTAAAAAAAAAAATAAAAATCATTGCCTAGTGCTATGTTTTGTCAAGAACAGGCAAAACTAATTGGTACTGAAGCACGTTCTGAAAATGACCTAATCAAAGCTATTATTGGCAAAGGACGGGGAAGCGTTGCAGACTTGCAAGCCTGTAAGTTCAACATCTGTCAGCAGTTCCCTCTTTCCTATGAAATGGAGGTCAAACATCAGCACATCACCTTCCTGTAACTGTGTCAGTAAATCAAGAAGGGCATATGTGATTGGATGTCTCAGGCAAACACAACTGTTTCGGCATTACTATATTAGTTTATGCACCATTTATGTCTTTCAGTGTATATAATACAATTTTATACAGCAGAAGGCAACATCAGAGCAAAAAAGTAGAAACCAAGAGAGCTTCTTCAACAAGCATTTTTGTAACACTTCTATTCTAATAAAAAGTAACAATGATCCTGATTTTCAAAACATGAGAGATTCAAATACCTTTCCCCTGCCCCTTAATGATACCCATCACCTCTCATTTGGAGTTAGGGAAACTTTGAGCACAAGTGCTCTCAAAGAAGTTTTCATTTTTGAAATATGTTTTTCACTGAATAAATAAAACAATATACCAGTAACCATCAGAATGGAGGCATAGTGGACAGAGAAAAGGAGAAAAAATATGTGAATGCCTGCAGAGCAGTGCTATAGTTGTACAGATGTGGTGGCAAGCAGTGTGAGCATATTCTGAAGGTGTTATGTGCCATCTACTAATCTCTTGACAATTTCTACTTCCTCCTAAACTCACACTAAGGATAAGGAGGTGTGTCAAGGCATAAATGTGCATGTACTATCCCGTGGAGAAAGAGAGAGGGGTACACTATACCAGATAAAGTCCATGAATTCTGGTATTTGCAAACCAGGCACTGAGGAGGCTCAGTGCTTTTTTGTCAGTCCTCTTCTACAGCAAAATACCAAGGTAGGGTGCTGATCTTGAATTAACATGTGACACAGTAAATGTACAAAATATGGAGTTGATATTAATAAGTGTCATCCATGCCAGCTTTATAAAGTAAAAATTGGGGAAAAAATGGGTTCATCAAAGTTAACATTAAACTCAATGATATAGCTCAATTGGTCACGAAGATTAAAGGTTCAGGCACGATAAATGGTTTCTGAATATTTATCTGTAATGTTGATGTTATACAAAGGAATAGATCAGGACTAGAATAGTATCAGAGCAACAAACAACTGTTTGTGAGCCATGCAACTACCACCCAAGGCCTTCAGACTGGGAAAGTGTCCACACCAGCCAGAGCAACATGACAGTCAGAGGCTGAATAGGATTTCATGAATGAGCAAGGACTACTCACCCCCAGGGAAGAGAAGAGCTGCTGGAAAAGGCAAATTGCCTCCTAGGGCATCCAGAGACACTGCCCCCATCCCTCTGGGATGGTGCTCTTTGCTCCTCATGCACAGACATTCAGCTTGGCAGGGGGACAGCCTTGATACCCTGCTTGTCAGTGACCCTAAAAATATTGAAAGGAGAGATTTCACTCCCCTTGGAGTGAATTTTTTTTTCCTTTTTTTTTCTTTTTTTTTTTCTTTTTTTTTTCTTCCTATTTAAGTATAAGGCACAGTTTCCTCATAGTTAAGTTCATAAGATGTGGAAAAATTATCAGTGCAGAAGAAATTCTTAAAATCAGGCCTCATTAGTTACAAATTCATGAGGTCTTCAGGGAGGGGAGTGTGTCAGAATGGCTTACTGAAGAGAGAGTATCTTATAAATAAACATTATGTTATACATATTCATTCCTTTATTGGTATATTATTTTTATTAACAGATCATATGAGAGAACAATGATTCTTGAGGGAGCAATTAAAAGGAAGGTAAGTTGTTACCAGATTTAAAAGACTATGTTAAACATACATTTGATAGCAAAACATGCTTAAAAATGTAGTGAGTAGTTCTGCTGAATTATTTCTTAGTACTTCTTGTGCCACAAAGAATACTGAAAATTTCTTGTTGTGTTGAGCAGAGATTAGGCTGCACATAATAGTCCTAACAAACTTCAGTTACACACTTGCAACGTAAGAGGACTTGGTGTAATTTCACAAATATAGGAGGGAGCATGTCTTTTCACCATCACTAACAAAATTTAACTTGCAGCACCCAGAACATTGTGAAAGGTCTAATCCCCTAAGAATTAGGCACTGTTTTTCAAATGCACTCAATGAAGTTACCTTCTTGGATAAACTGGCATAAACTGGAGTTCATTAATATGCTTCAAATTATATGCAGTTTTCCTTTGAGTTGCATGTTATAGTAATGAAAATTCTAAGAAAAGCTGTCATATTTAAAATGTTTACTGCAATTGGTATCAAAGGGGATGTTAATGATTGGCAATGTGTACATGTTCATTTTGAGAGAGCAATTAAGTTTTCAGTTGAGTATTAATGCATGCTTGGTTTATGAGAGAAATTTCATAGAATCACTGAATATCCCAAGTAGGAAGAGACCCACAAGGATCACTGAGTCCAACTCCTGGCTCCATGCAGGACCACCCAAAAATCAGACCATGTGTCTGAGAGCGTTGTCCAAATGCTTCTTGAACTCCAGCAGGCTCAGTGCTGTGACCACTGCCCTGGGGAGCCCGTCCCAGTGCCCGACCACCCTCTGGGTGCAGAACCTTTCCCTAACACCCAGCCTGACCCTCCCCTGTCCCAGCTTCATGCCGTTCCCTCGGGTCCTGTCGCTGTCCCCAGAGAGCAGAGCTCAGCGCCTGCCCCTCTGCTCCCCTGTGAGGGAGCTGCAGGCCGCCATGAGGCCTCCCCTCAGCCTGCTCTGCTCTGGGCCGAACAAACCAAGGGGCCCCAGCCGTTCCTCATACGTCTTGTCCTCTAGGCCCTTCACCTCTTTGTAGCCCTCTTTTGGACACTCTCTAAGAGTTTTATGTCCTTTTTATACTGCGGTGCCCAGAACTGCACATAGTACTTGAGGTGAGGCCGCACCAGCGCAGAGCAGAGCGGGACAATCCCTTCCCTCGACAGGCTAGCAATGCTGTGCCTGATGCACCCCAGGGCATGCCTGGCCCTTTTGGCTGCCAGGGAACACTGCTGGCTCATGTTCAACTTGCCATCAAACAGAACCCCCCCAATCCTTTTTTTGCAGGGCAGCTCTCCAGCCTCTCGTCCCGCAGTCTGTACATATATCCAAGGTTGCCCTGTCCCAGAAAGTTCCCAAGGACGTCCAAGAAGCAGACATTCAATACTACAGAAGTGAAGTTAGCTCTCATTTTTGACCTCTGACTCACCCAAAGGCCCTTCTGTGAATGGTGAGCGGATTGAAGGGAGGATGAATGCGATGGCACATAGCTCTGGACAAGCAGAAAGCATTTTAGAACAACCTAGATTTAGCTGACAGCTTTTTGGAGGGTGCTTAGTACAATGCTCATCACCCAGTTGTAATGGCCTTTAACAGGCATACATTTACTGCTGAGGTTTTCATTTTAGGCTGTCTCTGTTATGAATAGAGAGAAATAGGCACTCTTAGATGATGGCAGTTCATCTGGCCTATTTTAATGGATTGCTGAGAAGGGGGTGAATTGTCCAGAAGTGCATATTCCTTGTCAGAAGAATTTGTACTTTGGTGAAATGAAACCTACCTTTCCTCTCAGCTTTGGGAAGAAGAGATTCCTAAAGAGAAGCCCAGTGTGGAAAAAGTGTGGATGGCTGTGGGTTGGTTATTTGTTTTAGTGGCTTTGACCATTATTTAAGCCTCTGCTGAGTAGCACATGAGTATTATGTTTGATGATGACAGAAAGTGTCAGATTCACTGCGTGTGCTGCACAGATGATCCACAGTAACCCTGATTGTGTCACATCCACTGTGCACAAAGAGACTACTTGTACCGTACATATGCAGGAGTTTTGATGCCTTCCAGAAACATCAGACTCATCTCACACATGCTGAAAAGTTGATCCAAACGAAGCATGAAACCTGTGATGAAGAAACTATTCCAGCTTTTTTTTTGCTATCCTTAAATCCTGGGCAAATGTACACTCCTCAAATTCCACCATACGGCTCTTCCAGAGATCCAACAGGGCATATGTAGGGAAATCGAGACACTAGATAGCCCTACCATTACTGTTATTAGGACAGCAATACTTCAGAGGGATCAGTGAGCTAAACTACCATGACAGCAGACGCTTGGTATAGCAGAGCTGCAGAAGGCTGTGTCATTGCAGGAAAAATGCTTTGAGGATTGATTTAATCCAGGGTCTTAACAAAGGGCATGCTTGAAAGTCATGTAGAAATCCTGTTCAAGAGTGGAATTTCATCTCATATTTGTCCCAAAAGAATAATGTTTTTAAAAAGTTCTGCCATTATCATTAAATTTAAATAACTTTTCTGTCAGCTAATCAATTTTTAGTGTTCTAAATCTGGCTGCTTTTCCTCAGTTATACAAATATTTTGCATCAGTTCCGAGAAAAAAATAATCCAAAGCATTAAACATTATATATAGTGCTACTATTTTAACTTTATAGTTAAAAAGAAGAAAAGAAGCCTTTTTTATTATTATTTTTTTTTCTAGATGACAGTTTCTCCCCATCTTTTGACCAGCTGCCGCTGATAATACGTCACCAGAAAATGTTCTGTCTTCTGCAGTTTTATGCAGTTCAGGAGATGTATACAGTGGTAAATCAGCATGAGGCTCCCTGACACTCTAGACTGTTTAAATTATACACATGTCAAGTATTTGGGGCTATCAAGTGTTTTATGATATACTAATGTATGACTGTATGACATCAATAAGCTCTCATCTGAGATTCTATGTTCTGTTTTGGTCAACTACCAAAAGACTAAAACTTTAAAACCAGTTTACTTAATTAAAGGAATGCAATCTTGTTCATCTCAAAGCCAGTCATGCATCTATGTGGATTTTGTCAGTGTGTCTAGTGGAAATAACTCTGTATGGCTAAATTTAGGAGTGAGAGGTAAAGAAAATCTCATTGACTGGCTTGTGGCTTGGGACACTCTTTTGGAACCTGGAAAACCTGAACTGGGTGTTTTTTCCTGCTATAAGAGCACTTCAGGAGAGTGCTTTAACCATTCCACTGAAGTATACAATGGAGTGTATGAAGAAAGAGTGTAAAGCCAACAAAATTAGGTTTTGTGTGGTCCTTAAAGACATGCTGGATTAAGGCAAAAAATTCTTGTTCAATCAAGAAATTGGGCTTTCCCTTGCCTGAAGAAGGAACAGAAATGTAATTTTTTGCTTTACTCTGTGAATGATGCTCACAGCTATCTGAATATTCTATTCCTTAAATTTTTTAAAGGTGTTCTGATTGGAAATGAAAAGTTAACAATTTTGGTGTTTCTTGTTCTTCATTGTGAAAGCAGGTAACAAAATTCACTCATTTTGGTTCAAAATATTCTTTCGATTTATTTGACTCGATATTGCCAAAAATTTAGCCAAACTTAATCATGTAAACCAAACAATGAATTATGATGGACCTTCACAGATTTATGCCTGGGATTTTATGATGTGCTTGTGACAGCAGTGGCCTTTCACAGAACCATCAAAGTGGGGCTTCTCACTCCTGTATTTATTTTAGTTTTCTCTTCAGGGTTTCTTATTGCCAATGCGAATAAGAGGAGGAAGCTGAAATTCAACTTGCAGTGTCCATAGATAAGGATTTATTTTTAATTTTTTTTTGAATGAGAGAAGCAGTATTGAAGAGTGACTGAGGAGTTGGTAGCCATGGGAACCAGGCTAATGCTGGTATCTTTGCCTAAAGGAATCAAACCTCTCAAAAGTCTCAGAAATATTTTTGTGAGAGCAACAGCAGCAGAACTGGCAACAGGAAGAACAGCCTTGAATGCCCTACCAGTAGCAACTGAGAATGTCAGAATTTTGGAGGACTGTGACTGTGATTTAGGAAGAAATCTATAGTATATGCAAGAAAATTGCAGTAAATAAAAAGACGAGCTACAGAAGACAGTGTGAGGCAGCTGTTGAGAACACGGGTTTGAATGTAGGAGGGAATGACTCAGTCCTCAATTAAGTGAGATGTGCAGGCACAAGTGTCACTTGCATGCGTATGGAATGGAAATGGGGTCCCAGTTTAGAAAATGAGGTCCACAGATTTTAACCCTTGTAATGGAAAACAAAGCAGATTTTTTCTTGTTTAATACAAAGAGATAAGATCTTTGGAATTTCACACTGCTCCTATTTGGAAATGTCATCATCTCCAAAGTCTGAATAAAGGGACACCACAGAAGTGTTTCATCCCAACTAAACTACAGAAACATCAAGCAGCACATAGTGATGCTTCCGTCACCACAGCAAGGTGGCAATTTGTTTCATAACTCTTTTGGGATAACGGCATCTCTAGGCAGATGGGATTTGGCCAGGGAGCCCACTCAGAGGAGTTTGATCTCACAGCATTGCCCCACAGCATCTCCTCCTGCACAGGGCAAAGACTCACACCAGCACCTCTCCCTATATGGGTGAAGAGTCAACACCATTCCTTCACACGAGACCCCACTGGTGTCCAGAACTGCTCCTGACCTGACAGCAAGAGCAGATCGGGATGTGTAAAAGTGAGAACTTAAATCTAAAATTCCCCGCTAAAAGCCTAACAACAGTCTGATGGGGATGAGGCTGAACCTCTGATCCCACAGATCAAAGGGACCATCTCAGCTGTGTGGAACTGTGCTGAACCCTGGCCAGTATGCTCAGGGCATTGCAGAGCTCAGTCTTTTGTGCTCCTATTCAACAGTGCACTGCGTGAGAAAATCCCCAGCTTTCCCCCCAGCCCATATGTTATCTAATATTTAAATGCAGCTATGGGTTACCTGGAGGAAAAAGACCTACGTTTATACATGTGCTGTTCTATAAAACAGCTTAAATCCTCAGGAGCTGCTAGCAATAGTCTAAAAGGTATTCACCCAGACAGACGTCTCACGGGAATCTATTTTTAATGCAGATCAATAGAAAATATTCTGGGAAGCAGAAGCAACCTTGAGAGCTGTCCTCTCGGTGGCATACATATTTTAAAAGACATGGAGTTTCTGAGATTTTAACGCAGTAGCTTCTGAAAAATGCTATCTGGAAGGAGCAGTTAAGATATGTAAAGGTGGCATTTGTTGGAGGCACAGATCCAAAAAGGGGAATTTCTGGGAGGAAAAATCTGGTCAAAATCCAAGAGTCTGCGCCAAGCTGTTTTAGCAGTATTCATGGCTCCTCTGTGAGCCTGATGAACAGTTACTGTATGATCAAGTCATGAAACTTCCCTTCCCTGAGCAAGTGGTAGGTATTTCACATCACAGCCATGCTGCAAAGCTTTATTCATTAATATTGGAAATCCTTACTTGTAAGTGTTTAAAAGAGTGAAAAGGAGTTGCTTTTATTTATAAAGAAAAGTTTCTCTCCTTTGTAAGCTGAAAATTTATTATGTGTATATAAATTCTACTCAGTTTTCCAAGTACTCCTCCTATGCTGCATGATATTTTAAGGATATATCAATTTTTAGTACCAGATAAATATTATGTCTTTTTTACCTTCTTTTCTATATGCATTTAGCCTCTTTTGGTTGGGCTCCAGACACAAAACATTTAGAGTCTGCAGTATTTCCACCATTATTAATGCTATAATAACTTGGAGTAGTACCTGAGAAAGAACACAGAACCTTTTTTTTTCCTTCAATAAATAATATTTTTACATTTACATACCCATTTATCTTTATTGTTACTTCTGAAGAAGCCAGTATTCACTAACAGAAATGATTTTAAAACGTGTCATTATGGTACAGCATTCTTTCTGTGCGGAAGAATTGAAATTGCAATCACTTTCATCTTCAGGTGTTAGTATAAGGAGATATCACTGTTTTTTTTTTTTAATTTTTATTTTTATTTTAACAAACTATTTTATCTGAGAGTTTCCATTAAAAAAAAAAAAAAAAGAAAAAAAAAGCAGACATCTTAGTCTGGAAAAGAAAGTAAATGTCTCAGCTAAACATGTTTAAAAAAAATGAAAAATTCTATTAAATCCAGCATCTTACAAAATATATGTTTCTTTACATGATTTCTTTTACGTCCTGAATGCACAGTGAATGTAATAAACCACTAAGGTAGCTTAAATTCAGTGGAAAAATTAGTTATGTGCTTAATTGCAAGTATATGAGGTATACAATTTGGGTATTATCTTTGAGGTCACTCACAAGTCTGACCAAAAACATCTGTTTAAGTACTTTACCGAATCAAGATTTTAAGAAAATTACTGTTGCATCAAGGAAATGGAAGTCTCAGTGACAGAGCCCTACTGTAGTGAATTTAGCATCAGTTATATTGCTGACAGAAATGCTTTCTACAATGCTTGTACAACAATAGGCAAACAACAATGTATTTTCTTCGTGTTTTGAAATTTGATGAATAACTCCCTCCTCCTCTTTTTGCACTGTAGTTACCAGCCACAGACATAAATTTGACCATTCTTATGTTTGTTTGTTTGTTTTTCTCTTAATAGTTGAGTCCAATGTAAGGTAAATGTTTATATTTTAGAGGCTCAAGGTGAGAAGAGAAAGCCAATAAAAAAAGGAAGGAAAAATAAATTTGTTTGGAGATGGACGAAGATTCCCAGGAAAAAGCGGGACAAACTGAAATCTTAGCAGTATCTGGAGAGAGATGAGGGGAGTAGAGAGAAACTACAGCTGAGATATTGTCAGGAAGAAGCTGAAAAGAGTCTTAAAAATGAGGATAAGGAAGTGTGAATTTTATAAGGAAGATATATAGGGACTCTGGTGAGTGAACCCAAGTGTCAGGCATAGTTTATTTGAGAAGGTGTACAGTATATTGGCTAAAGAAAGAGAACAGGACAGTTAGGAAGAGCAATAGGAAGTGGTTAATACCAGTTATGAGATGATCAGTATTAGATTTTTTTTTATCACATACCTACAAAAAAGTTTTTTTTTTTTTTTATTTTAAACATTCCAGGATAAGTAAAATGACTTAGTGAAAGTTGCAATGTGAGAAGCAGAATAAAGTGAGAAAGATCAAAGCTAACACTGAGCTTCGATATTGCGGAGAAAACTGGTGATAGATAAATGGGGGAGGGAAATCATTTTAGGAGGAAATATGAGAAGCTCCGTTGTAGACCTGCTCTATTTTGAGAAGCAATAGGACATCCAAGAGAAAGGTGTGGAGAAACAGTTGTAGAGAGATTATGCTCAGAGGGAGAAAAATGGTTTTGGATTGGAGGGTCAGAAGCACCAAGGTGAGAAGGAGAAGGAGAATGCACCGGGTCACAGGCAAGGAGCAGAGAGCAATGTGGGGTGTGAATCCGGAGATGCCAAGGGAACCACCAAAGCCCTCAGAACAAGTGCTTCTAAGAACATGTAGCTATTGAATGAGCAAAGTGATCACATTTTTGATGGGGGGATGCTATCAAAGCTGCAGTACTTCCCCTCCAGAGGGAGGCCGAGAGTGGAGAAGAAGGTAGAGAAGTAGGACTTGGGGAATGCAGGAGCCGAGAGAAATAAAGGCACCAACTAGATCCGGATCAGAATGAGTCACACAGAAGTATGAAGAAGACGAGGAATGAACTGAAATCTGAGGCCACTGCGATACAATATGAAATGACCAGAAACCCTCTCCAAGATGGACAGTTTTAAACTTTCCTCCAAATAATAATACCTGCTGTAGGACAAGGAGGTGTTCATCTAAAATTATGGCTTTTTGCTCCACATCCTGCGTGGTATTCAGCGTGTATTTAATGGGATGTGTTGCAGTTCAGCCACAGGTACAAAGCAAATGATGCATTTCTTTGCTTGAGGCCCTTATTATGCTCTGTAAACAATCAGAATGTAGATTTATTCCCAACTCACTGATTTTCTGCTGTCGTTGAAAAGCATGAGGAGCACATTAGAAAGAAAGCGCTAAGGTACTGATTATCTATTTCTTCAAGCCAAATTGGTTTAGGTTTCTCCAGGCCTCCTAGCAACAGCTTTATTATTATGGAGTTACTTCCCCCCAAATACTTCTAAAACAAGTATCAGATTAATGTTTCAGATAAGAAGAAAGTATATTCATTAACTCTCAGAGCTAGTTTATTGAAACAGGAGCTTTCAATGAAGCATGCAAGTATGGTTTCATTTTGATCTGCTGATTTTTCTTTCTTCACATTATTGAACAGTGAATGTTTAATGATGATCTATATAATATAGTCACACTATAAATGAAAAAAAAATCTTGTTAGTGAACATTTTACAAATTATTTGCATATTCCATTTATTATTTTTTAATCTAGCTGCATATATGACTCATAGTATGCACATGCATCACTTTTGTTTACTTACTAACCAGATATGCTGCATATTATGTTGGAAATAAATTTATATGTGAAGAATTTGTTTCGCTGTGTAACAATTGCAGTTTCTGTTGTTTACAACTTTATAGAATTCAGATTTCTTATAATTTCCCAGCAGAATTATGGTATGTTATGAGAACTGCATTAATCTCATAAATACCTCTGTTTTGTTTCATAGTAAAATTTTCAGAATTTGTCATTTTACTTGGACTCATACCTTTTAATATCTTTTTTTTTTTTTTTTTTTAATTTCCAAGTAGAAAATCTGCTGTGCACCTCACTTACACAAGCAGCTTATACATCTATGAGTCAACGAGTCTTGGGCTCACATGGCAGTTTCTGAAAAAAAAAAAAAAAGTTTCTTCAAGTTTTGAAAGACAATAAAAGATGAGTATATTAACTGCTGTTGTATAAAGCATCACTTACAATCTTGTGATTAAAAGATACAGAAATGAGCACCTTCTCCATTTCCTGATTTCCCTGCCATGCTACAGCTACAATTTTTGAGAAGGGAAATGGGGTTGCTCTAGTTCTTCTGGGGACTTTGTGAAGAGAGAGAAAACAAAGAGGAAAGCAAAGTATCAACAGGGTTTCTAGAGGATGGGGCTGTAGAGGTACGAACTGTTATATCCATACTGTGACACTCAGGTGCTGCTGTGGGTAAAATACAGGAGGCCAACAGTCTGGCCTGTGAAGTCTTTTCATCGCTAGAAATCTTGCTGGTAATTACTGAACGCGACTCCCTTGAAGGCAGAGCTGGTTTATATCTGATTAACTGTGTCCTCAGAGATTGTTTTCTATTCTTTCCTTCAAGAAACAAAAACTTGTATGATGTCCCAAGGTAGCCCTGCATTCCTTGTGCAGTCAAATGCACTCCATAGCCCATTCTGGTGAAATGAGACTGGGCAGAAAAAAGTAACACAAAAGTAGTACGAACCTGTGTAAAAATTAAATGGTGTTTTGTTTTCTTTGAAAACACAGTGTTTCAAGCAGATTTGCATTTAGTGCCTTTTTATGATCGGACTTAACTCGGGTGGACACAGTTTCCATCATTCTTCCTATGACTGGCACATATAATGGAAAAGACTTAATATTAGAAATACAGATTATATAAAGTCAGCAAACCTTCCTGCACAGCCAATGGTGCAAAATCCTTTGAAGTTTAAAAGTCAAAAATTGCTTCAAAAAGTTGCTTCAAAATGTCAAGTTTGCCATCTGGCAAGAAGGTTGAGAGAATACACGGAGGGAATAGATGCTTTCCTATAAAGTCACACGAGGCCTAAGAGGATAGCTGTTTATAATATACAATTTGTTATGAACGGCAGCAATCTGTAGGATGTGGGACAGTGATTCAGAAAAAAAAAATGGTTCAAAATCTGGACTAGCTGCATTTTGAATATCCTGTATCATTAGCAAAAGTAAACTTCAAGTTAAATACACCCTACATCTACAATATAATAACAGAAAAAGAAAGATTTTTTTTTGTCATAACTTAAAAAAAATAGAAAACATTATTAAGATTGTTTTATTCTAGTGAATGCACTCAAAAAGAAGAAAAAATGGGACAAGGTGTCACGAAACAGAAGGAAATATGTCAGCTACTGTGCTGAAGTCAATGGCCAGTTTTGATGCTTTTATTCTTCTTAACCAGTGCCACAGCAATAGGACAAACCACACCCTGTGATGCGCCATCCACTGGGATGGCACCATGGTAGGGTCACACGATGGCAAGAAATTCCTCATGGACTGGACTCCCTCTTATCAGGAAAGCAAAAATCTGTTTAATGCTTGTAAACCCCTTCATCCTTGGGATGTCTGCCTGCGGTTTGACTGAACCAACCAAAATCCAGTGTCCCCAGAACAGAGGACACATAAAAAAGGGTGAAGACAATAGAAGTCCCATTAGTCTTCAACAGCTTCATGAACTTCCCTCTGACCAGCTGGAAGACACTGCTCTGCTTACAGCACCTTGCTCTGGGCTGCGTGAGCACAGGGAAATACTGAAAATATATAGTTGTCATTACTTATAATCAAAAGGGAGATCAGTTCAATAAATATGGCAATACTTTAAAATATCAGAAAGGGAGATTTTTACTGTAACAGCAAAAAAAAAAAGTTATTGGGCAATAATCTTGTTTACAGAAACATTTATGACTTATAGCTTCTGCTCCCTCTTCTAACTGGCAAGAGGCTGGTGTTTATAACCACAAACTGCGTTTGATTTGTCATGGGGCCTTGGACCAGCACTTCGTAACTCGGACCGGTATCTTGACAAAACTGTTTTGTTTCATTTTCTTTTAGTAGGGTATCAAGTCAAGGCACAAAACACAGTAAGAGCAGAATGTTAATTCCTTTTTGCTCAAGAAAGGGAATAATTAAAGCACCAACAAATGTTTGGCGCCTGCTTATTAACCAATCCCATACTATATGCTTTATGCTTCTCAGAATCCCACTGGGGAATAAACGGGATGCACTCAACGGTTGCACCAATGTTTCCTGCCCAGTATACTTAAAGCCATTCTAGTGAAACAAAGTAGATGTTGCTATAAATCAGCCTCCAATGTATTGAAAAGGCAAAGGACAGAGCACGTCGTTCCCCACGTCCTTCGCTTGGACCGTGCAAACCCGAGCTGTCCCTTGGTGGTACGAGGGCCCTGCACAGCAATGCGTAGCATGGGGGGACCAACAGAGCCCACACGTGGAGTCCCCAAAAGTTATCGAAGTGCTAGGGACTTTACAAAGACTCAAGATCCCTTTTGCCCCCTTTTTACGTGGAGACTTTTATTACCTAGGTACTCAAGTTTGCTTCTGCATTATTGAAAATACATATTGTAGAACAGCAAACAAGTAATGATTTATGATTGAGTCAGAAGGTTTTAGCAACACAGTTTTGTCATTTTCTTTTATGAATAAAACATATTAAGAACAGTTTGGTAAAACTAAGTAAGGTAGAGTACAATATATTAAGGCATATAATAAAGTCAGAAACTTTAATAGGGAAAAATATTTGTTTATTTTTCTCCTTGAAATCAGCTGTATGCAGTCTTCTTAACTATTTTACCTATCTCTGAAGAAACTTTCCTTGGTGCAGCACTGAAGCTATTTAAAGATGTATGTACCTCTTGAATATATGCTTAAATTTAAAACTGCAACATTAACAACAAACAAATAATAACTAAATGTGTTCTGTCTGTATGTTTAATAGATTATGAATACTGCATGCACCTGGTCAAAATTCAAGGAAATGCTTGGGCAGTAGTGCAAGTCTATCACTGAAAGCATGAACTAAAAATTAATTAAGTTTGAGGCATCTCTGAAAAGGGATGCTGTTTTGCAGTGAGGCTGTCCTTGGTATCTCTAATAAACATTGCAGAATTAGGAATTATGATTGTAAGTAAAGTCCCATGCATAGTCAATAGCAATGTGTCATTAAATATTGCACAGTGGGTTTGGTGCAGCTGTGAATTGTATTAAAGCTTTTGCAACAGGTTGTAAAACACACAAAAAAAGAATCTTTCCTCACATGCACCAATAGTTCCCATCATTTCATTCAAATAAAATCTCCTCTTTGCTAATTGAAAAATGGATGATGACCCAGGATATGGTAACTGTAATAAAACATCTCCCACTTGAAAAGATGGGAATTACATTAAGAGTAATCCAGGAATTCTGGAAAAGAAAAAAGAAATCACTTTTTTTCTCTCTCTCTCTCTTTCTTTCTTTCTTTCTCTTTCTTTCTTTCTTTCTTTCCTTCCTTCCTTCCTTCCTTCCTTCCTTCCTTCTTTCTTTCTCTTTCTTTCTTTCCTTCTCTCTCTCTCTTTCTCTCTCTCTTTCTCTCTCTTCTTTCTGTCTGTCTTTCTCTCTCTTTCTCTCTCTTTCTCCCTTTGTCCCTTTCTTTCTCTTTTTTCTTTCTCTTTTTTCTTTTTTCTTTTTTTTTTTTGTTTAATGGCCTGTTTTTTGTTGTAAGCTTTACTTTAAGTTTCTGTAATACTTCTATAATATGCCTCTGCATAGCGTTCGTTTCCTCATGAAAGCCTCTTTTATAGTTATTTTGCACACACTTTTAAAGATAATTCCATAAGTCATTGCCATTTCTGCCAAATATCTACAAATAATCTATCTGGTGTAAAATAAATACTTTAATTGTTTCACATGACAGACAGTTCACATGACAGACAGTTAAGCAGTATAATACTCCCTTATTTAATTTAGTGTATAGTACTCGTGTTAAGTACATAGCTGTGTGTGGTGCCTTCTACCCAAGATCTCCCTGCTATTTACAAACTTTATCATGTCATATTTTTGCAGAGGCCATGTGAACCGAGGAAATAGCAAATATTTATTCAACACCAGGAAGAGTAGCACAGACATCTTTTTTTCCACTTACAGCTGTGAAAATGCTAGCATATGTTTTTTGGAAGCTCTTTGACACCTGTGGCTGCTCAGGAAGCAGAGCTGGGTGCAGTCACTGCCCTGTGGTACCCAGCCTTGGCTCCATCCCCTTCCAAAAATTTAACATGTGTCTTTTTCTGGTATAGTTGAGTAAGTCCTATGAACAGCCAAGTACAAAAGGCAGGACGTTGATGTTTCAGTTCCAAAACACGATATTAAAATGCTCTATTTTTTTCTGATGGATGGGCACTGTGGCTCTTCCATGATTCATGATGCCTAAACATGCTGACGCATACTCTTCTCCTGTTACTATGTTCAGCGCGTTGAAAAAGTGCGATGTTTTATCTGACAGCTCTTGTACGTAAAAGTGCTGTTTGAGGGTGATAATGAGACCACCACATGGGAGCTGATGCTCTGCTTCAGCCATTGAACTGTCCTGGGAGCCTCTCAGCTCTCCTTCTTCTGGTTTTCTGATGTAAAATATTTCCTTTTTGGAAAATACTGCAGTGACTTTATAGATTTGTGCCCTGGTAGATTATACATTTCAAAGAAAACAAGGGGCAGTGTGTAGAGAAAGAACACAGCATAAGTACATACCACCTCACAGCTTATTGCTCTCATCACCGTTTCTGTTCTACAGATGATTAACAAAGAAAAGCAAAATGTCTGAATGGAAATACAGTCATCAGCTTCACTGCAGTCACTGAAAGAGGCCCACGAGTTAATTCAAATGTCTTCCCTTGCATAACGCTTCTATTGCTGAAATAACGGCATTGTTCCTGTGGTGGTTAAAGATAATATTTGTCTTACAGTGCGACTTCATCGCCATCCAAATTGCTTCTAAGCTGCATATACCCGCTGCCCCACCCACTCCTGCTCTATATTTTAAGTCTTTTCACAGATTTCTTGTTAACCTTCAAAACAGGCTGTCTCACAGTCAATGGGACTTCAGCACACACTTGTTTTGCAAAACCAAGTCCTTATTGTCTAGGGTGCTGGAATCATTTTTGGTTGTATGCTCTAAATCAGAGGAAGTTTGCAAACACTTTCTTCTCAGATTTATTTTTTTTCCTCATCTGCAATGCTGTGATTGCTTTCATCCTCAATTTCTTTCCTGCCTTCTTGCAATTCTACATCAGTTTTGATCCAGTTATATATTTACATCATCTCTTTTAATCAATCTTCTCCCATTTGCTCTATATTAGCTTTCTTCTGATTGCTTTTTCTACTTTTTTTGGTTATTCATTTCTCTCTTCTGTATTCTTCCTGTATCCCCTTTCCCTTCTTTCAAGCTAACAAATGTAGACCGTATTCACAGACTGTTGTGTTTCTTTTTTGTTTTGTTTTGTTTTTAAGAATAACATACCAAAGTCAGAACACAGCTATTACTTATGCCTGATGTCAGTTATTCACCGCTTGTCACTTCGAATGCGTGCGTCCCCGCAGAGCCTCCACTGACACTCTGGCCCAGAGTATAACATCTCTACCACCACATTTCAAAAAATAACAAAATCTTTTCATGTCTGAGCTGTCAAAAGAAGCTCTCAGATTAGCCAGCACAGAAAGGGACACAGTCACCACCCACCCGCACTATATAAGTGTGGGCCATGTAACTTCCAGCAGCAGGAGCTGGTAACAATGGGGGTGGCGAGCCCCCTCTGAGCACCTCCAATGCAGTAGCTTGGGTGGATATTTTCTAATCTGTCCCTGCCAGGGTGTTTGCTGAACTCCTGAAAGCAGGGCTGGGTGGAAGCAGTGCCTGGAAGGCAGCTGGAGCTCCAGCAGAGGAACGCTGTGGGTGAGTACCTGGGCAGGAGGCGTGGCACACTTGGGGTTAGACAATTAATAAGGCCGCCTTGTACCGAGCTGCTCCTGGTGGAGAATCCAAGCGAGAAAGAAAAAGCAAGCTATGGAAGGTGAGATAGGTTCATGTTCTGCAAAACCATTTTAAATAAGCTCTCTCTGACTGTCTAACTGAAGAGGGTCATCACCACGACTTGCCCAGGATCCTGGCACCATCTGGGTCACAGGGAGAGTGTGGAGCCTCGCTGCCAGCTCTGGGCCAGTGGGGAAGTCAAACTTCTCATGCAGCCTAAAACCATTGGCTTTCTGCCCCCCTCTTCCTGTAGACAGGAAAAAAAATGGGAAAGAGGTGATTCAGGGCAGGAATTCTTACAGGTGACTTCTTGAGAAAGGGGCACCTGTTCCTTCAGACGGTGTTTTAATGAAATGAAAACAAAAACAACAAAAAAATTGCACATAGCTATGAAGGCAATATGAGGTTTCATGTGTCTGACCTTACACAGCCCTTAACTGAGATTTTGGCTCACTGCATTAGTGTGTTACTTTGATTGCAAGAACTTCAGTATAACTGGCTTGTCCTCATAAAATTGTACAAATATAATAGATACCATGAGATAAACATTATGATTGATTTATCTTTATTTTGACATAACATAGTTGTTTAAATAATAAATAATTCATTTCTATGTATAAATCATTTCACGCTCATGTTTTAATAGCCCTTCCTTTTTCCTTACCATTCCTGAGATCCTTGTAAAGCTGGCCTTCTTTTCTGAGGAAATTAAGTAAATGCATCTTTAGAAAGGACTATAGCAAGCTTTTTATTTTTATTTATTTATTTTTTTCCAGAAAAGCAAACACTGCTGTCTGGATCAATGCTGTAGCAATCCAAACCATTTTAATTGTTGAGAACACAAGGTGTGCTGCTCTGTTCTGTTTCCCATGCTGTTTCTGAGCTAATGCTCAGAATGCATATCTTGCTAATGCAAGATACGAAACAAAAATAGATCTGCTTTAGCAATGGTGAGAACCTCACAGCTTCTGGCTTTATTCACAATTTGGCATCTGCACTGTAACCTGGTCACACTTGACAATATCGACCAACCTCTGCTCATCTTGAATGCTGAAGCTCCTGGTAATTAAAGGAGAAAGCCACACAACAGGCGATAAATGACTTCCATAGCGCCTCTCCCGTGGTGTTTATTACGTCCTATAGGAACTGCTGGATCTTTCTCTTCCCCTTTCTGATCCAGCCCTCCCTTGGTACCATCATTCCCCAGGCTGCCTTGATTAGCTGAAGAAAAGAGACGTCTGCCCTTGTGTTCAAGAGCTGTGCAACAACCAGAGAGCTGCACTGGGACGTGAACAACACAAGCAGGGCGGTGGCTTTGCTATGGGCAGATTTTTCTTCGCAGTTTAGTGTCATCACATTTTATATCTGTTATTGATTCTGTTATTATGTGCTGATCCCTAATGCAATCATTACTGTGCTCCTGCATTCCTCTGGTAGGATAACGAGAAATATGATGCTATGTGGTTTCAGTCCTTATAATGAGAACAAGGCAGCTCTCCTCACATACAGAATTTGTAATTACAAAGGACTATACTGTGTTACTGGCAACTAATTAGAACTCTCTGCTGAAATGACATTTCTTTATTACGTATCATTAACAGAAAATGTCAAAATTAGCATGATAGATGTTTTTATATGAAAAATAGGCCCACTTTTGTAAGTGAAATCAACAAAATTACAGCACTTTGTAATATAACTATTTTAAATATCAGTATGAGTATTTTAAATATCGGTATTTTAAGATCATTGTTAAAGAGATAGACACGATTTTTTGCCATACAAAAATCATAAAAAGGGAATTCTTGCTTTTAAAAAGGCCAATGATGATCAGTTTTGTCCTCTGCATTTTATGCAGATTAAATACAATTAAAAAACAAAAACAAAACACACACAAAAACATGAAATGCCAAGGGTGGGGGGGGGCTGAAATCACAATATTAGGCTCATAGCTCACTGTATATTCCTAGATTAACTAGGTCCACACATTAACTAATTTACTCTCCTCCTCTGTGAAGAAGCAATATTGTTATCTATCACACACAGTGAAACTGAGACAAAGAATTGAGGTGAATTCCTGCAGGCCAGCCAGTAAGGAAGATGCCGGCGCTGGGATGAGGAGGCAAGGCTGTGAACTTCACAGCTGACTGGCAAGATACCACATACGCTTCTCACTCGTGGATTTAACTGAGGACGAGTATAGTGAAGTACCCATTGCTACTGCAGAAATGTTTTGCGTTGGCAGGTACACACACAGAAAGCAAACTGATGTTCAGACGTGTAGCTAAAAGTTTCTTACTGTCTGCAACAGGTTTAGGACTGAAATAAGTACATAATCACATTGTTTAAGGCCATGTGATTCCTGTTTAATGGAGTAATCAAAGCGAACACTCTTGGAGTGCATTTACGTGCTAGGTTTGAATGTTTGTAAACTAGATAATGAGCAGGTTTCTCGTCAGAGGCCTGTATGAGGCACTGGTGAATTCAAGCCATAGTTCCCAAGGTGCCTGTTCCTTGACAACACTAAGGTGCTGGTAAGATATGAAAGGGCTGTGTGGGTAACATTCCTCTGCCAGCGTTTTAAATACGCCGCAAGACACATAACCAATGGATATAATTTGCAAATGTGTATGGAGAATCGGTCCTGACAGTTTTGTTTACAAAGGCAGGCAGCTATTTGCTGAGAACAGATATGACATGCTATTCATCTTGCTACTGCTAAGCCAAAGGGATTGCATCTATGATAACAAACTGTTAGATTTGATTGTTAGAATCCTTATGCAATGTTAGTAATAAAGGGTGTTTAAAACCATATCTCATTTGTTCTTGGGCAATCGTATGGTATTTCTTATAATAATTTTCCCGGGGCACTTAAAAGGACAAGCCTAATTAAAGAACTGATATCTGTCTGGCTCAGCTTTAATGGATCTGTGTTTCCAAAGTATGTGCATGCAGGGAAAAGGAGCAGCTGCGTCTTTATTTCCCTGCTTGCATGGGCTGAGGCAATATGTTGAGTGATGTAGTCATATCCTCACACCTTTCAGTTCCTCCATTTTGGCTGGGGTTACTTCCACGCACGTCCTGATACCGGATATTAAACACAACTGTAACAGCCTTGGATATGTTGCCTAAGGTGAGAGTGGAGAAAATTAGGAACAAAACTGGATCCTAAATGCAGCCACGTTCAAATTGACAGGGCGAATGCAGTGACTGACAGAAGACAAGGGTAGGTCCTCCTGTGTAGTGCTGAGAGTTTCAGGGAGCTAAGGGCTTTCTGGCTCACTTCTCATTTGACCATGATGGCATTTCAGCACCAAAAGAATGGGTGACCGTGACTCACTCCTATCCTTTGCCATTACCCCCCATTCCAAACAATACTGAGAAAGCATTTTTCCCAGCACACCTAAATACTTACAGCATTTGTAGCCCCACTGACATGTTGTCCACGAAGTATACGTATTTTCTACTATTACTAGTTTTACTAGTAATTAGTAGTACTAGTTCAAAAACTACTTCCCAATGCTCAAATACAGGACTATGGGGTCTTGCACCACCTTGTTAGCGCCAGCAGCTGGATGTATTGTGGGTTAGGGATGGAGAGCTCAGTCTTTTTTCTGAAGTACCAGTCAGTGGGATTTGCTGAACGTACAGCTCAGGGATGTTCAAGCATGGGCTGGCTGATTCAGCTGTGATGGTTCAAGCTGTGATTTTCTCCAGCCGCCTCACCCCCAGCTCTCCAGGTGTGGCTGCGGCAGATGGATAGGCTGAGCAGGCAGACCAGGACAAGGATCAGAGACCGCATACACATCTTACTCATGGATTTAACCCAGAACAAGTATGCTAACATACATGCTGTTGGTGCAGCTGTTTCAGGCTGCTGCTGATTTCAGTTCACACCTCCTGGTCTGTGGACTGGTGGGACTCAGAGCCAATGCATCCTACAGGCATAGGGGGCAGAGGGGCAGGGAGGAGAGCTTTGTCAAGCAGTACTTGAGCTGCTGGGGCTAATTCAGCATGAGTGCCACAGTAATCCAGGCAGCAGTCTGCATTTTGAAATGTATTTTGATCATTATGCATGCATTTACACAAGCAGAACAGATCCCAAACCCAAACATCCCGCAGCCAGGCCCAGAGAGCTAACAAGAGAGAACTGAGCTTCTTTATCCTCGGTTGTCCTTACACACAGCCGCAGGTGACTGCTTCCTCCCTCTGCTTGCTGCTTTGTGAACGGCACATACAATGCCAAGATACAGCTGAAATTCCCTTCGAACACAAGCAGGCCTCGGGTTCAGAAGCAGCAGTGACACGCAGACTTGCTGCTGATGGTGGGTTCAGGGAGCGTGAACAAAAGCAACACATCGTTTATGGTGGACAGAGCTCGTCTGCACTGGTGAGCTGTGCTGCACTACAGCACGACCTTGAGAACCTGTGTTAATTAACACAAGTTTATTTTAAGCAGTGTCAGCTGTTTCTGAGTAAACCTACTGATCAGAGTGACAAATTCTTTATTCTTGGGCTTGTAAAAGAGTACGGGTTTAGGAAGGCAGTTATAATCAGTAGCTGGATTTTTAAAATTCTGTATCTGAAAACCTTTTGAAGGTTGTGAAGTATTTTAATGGACTGACAAGATTAATTCATTTTATAATTATCTGTTCAGAGGTAAGCGTAAAGAAGAAATAAGACTGGAACCAGGTAGTTTTATGCTCATCTCAAAGGTTCCCAGCTTAGTTTCAGAAAACAATTTTTCTTATGCACATGCTTTATTTTTCTCCTTTTAAGCAGTCTTACTAAATCAGATGAGCTTAATCAGGTACGTGCATGTTCATGGAATTAGTTTCTTGCCTCAGACACTACTTGTAAATCAGGGGCTACAGCATCTCAAAACACAAAGCTCAGAGTGTAAGGATAATCATTTAAAGTGCCCTCAAACATCATCCTGGAGCCAGAGTGCTGGTTTCATTAAAAGGGTTTGCAACACGGTGAAGTCCATGGGTGTTCACGTCTATGGCTCAGGTCTATGGCTTGCCTTGCAGCTGGGGGATCTCCAGCCACTGACTGCTTTAGTGGGTTAGTCATCTGTCTACAGAGACGGAGGCTCGGCTGTCACCGATCTTGATGACGAGAATGAATATTTTAATAGCTTTATTAAAATTAAAGGGTGAGACATTAATTGTATTATTCCATACTTCTTCCCAGAGGCAGCAGCTGCACAGTGTGGCATAATTTAATAAAGCTATCCATCATGTGATGTATGGGTGTGAAAAAGTTACCGCTCAGTAGTGTAAGAAACAACGCCAACTCCTTTTGTTTCATCAGGAAGGGCACACACAACAGAAGTGCTCTTTAACAAATGTTTGTGTATTGGCCTGTGTATGTATTGTGGTAGGCCTCTGTTTTGACCAAGAATCTTCTCACCAGAACAGGTCACCTGATTTTTCACACAGAACGAGGTGAGCTGCATTTACCTATTCCTCCGCCAGTGCAGCCACCCAGTCTGAAGAGTGAAGGACGAGATGCACCTCCTGTGAAAGTTGCTCACACAAGGAGGGGTGCCTGCATGCTGAGCACGTGACAGATGTGTGTCCCGTTGCATGGCAGGGACTCCCTTCAGCACAGCCTGTGGGGCCGGTGGTTGGCTTCCATCCCCAGCGAGTAACGCAGCAAGCAGGTCTTGGCAGCATCAGGGATATATGATGTAGCTTATGCCTCTAGCACATTGGCTTTGTTTAAGGCTGCCTGATTGCTTGGGCAGGCTTTTCCACGTTTATTACATTGTTTTGTATTTTCAGGCTTTTTTTTTTCCCCCTCAATGTTCAGGAGGATATCAGTCCTGCTTCTTTATTACTATTATTATTATTATTTAATAAAAATGAAAATATATCCTACCCCCAAGTCAGGTTCAGGTCGCATACTTTTATTTCCCATTCTCTAACGCAGCAGTGCTAGTATGTGCAGGAAGCAGAAGGTTCTTGTCAGTTACGGAAAGTATCCCAAGCGCTTCACGTTCCCTTCCTTCCCCGCACACCTATGCCTTGCAACAGACACCTCACAGATCATTTTGGGGCAAGAGCTATATGAGCTGATCATAGCCTGTTGTCTGAAGAGTCCATGGAGTGTCAAAGTGACTTCATTTGGTGCTGAACAACGTGAACTGGCTTGGCACCAAAAGCCTTGTGCTATCCTGACCCTTGCACGACAGGGAGCAAAGGCCACTGCACTCCGGGCAAGCACTGGGGACTCCCAGGTGCCATCTTGTGCTGCTGGGGCTCAACAGGGCTCCTAATGAGCATCAGGGGAAAGGGCTTTTAAGGAAGGCTGCCAAGCAGCCTCGAGGTCTTAAAAACCTGGGATAGTTTAGTTTTATTTTGTCACCAGTTTCTTAAAAGTTCACTTTGTAGGTGGTCCTGTAGGTTGAACCACTTCTGTCCAGATGATGGAAGCCTCTAAGTGCCCTTTGGAGAAGGCCTCATGCAAGAGTTTTAAGTTTCTTTTAAGTGGGAAGTGAAGGAGGGAAAGTCCTCCCCTTTCTACCACTTTAACTGGTGTGAAGGGACAGGGTGTGTTGACTTGAGTACCCGAACTGAAGAGCTGAAATCAGGGGGAAAAAGCTTGGGGCTAAGGAATGACTGATGGAGCATGGTGAAGAGATGTGTTTTCACAAGGTACCTCAATGCTCAGCAGGCAACTGGATCGTACATCAATAAGCAAATGAGTGGCAGTGTTTGAAAGAAAACCTGTGCACCCAGACAATGGGATAAAGGTGCCATCTGAAATCATCTTACAGTCGTTGGTGGCTGCCAAGTGCACAATACTAAGACTGTTGCCTTCACAAAAGGAGGGTGGGAACCGCAGTTTAGGAGGGGAGCCTCCAGCCAGCTGCTCAGGCACAACCAGGCTGCGTGCGGGCTGCCTTCAGGGCCGGCAAGGTGCCGAGCACCCCTCGGCCCAGGTGAGCGGGGGCTGTCAGGGCAGACCCCAGGTCGCTCGGGCGGCGTTACGCCCGGCATGCCGCCCTCCTCCCCTGCCTCCCTGCCTCCCTCGGCCGAACAAAAGCGGCGGCGGGGCCGCTCGGTGCCGTGAGGGCCCGGCGGCGCTGGGCGGGCCCCGGCCCCCGCAGGCGGCCCGGCACAGCCCGGCCCGGCCCCGCGTCGGGAGGAAGCGGCGGGCGGGCGGGTGCCAGCCGCCCGGCTCCCCCGCCCCCCGTCTCCTCCCCTCCGCGGCCGATCCTCCTCCTCCTCCTCCTCCTCCTCCTCCTCCTCCTCCTCCTGATCCTGCTGGCGGCGGCGGAGGCTTCCTCGGCCCCGGCTCCCCGCTCTTCCCCGCGGCTTCGCCTCGCTCCTCGCCGGGAGGCTCCGCGAGGACGGTAAGGGCTGTGCCGTGCCGTGCCGTGCTGTTCTGCTGCCCCGGCATCGGCAGCGCCACGGGTTGAACCGGGCGCCTCCCCCCCGCTCTTTCTTCCCCGCTGCGGACCCCCCGCGGGCGGCGGAGAGCGGGCGGGGAGCTCGCCATGCCCGGCCCGACCCGGTCCGGTCCGGTGGGGGGCGGCGGGGAAGCGGAGCCGGCTCCGTGCTCGCACCCTCGGGACGCTGGGTCCGGCCCCCGGCGGGCCGGGCTCTGCCGAAATCCCTCGCTCGTGGCATGGCCCGGGAGGAACGGGCTGGGGGAACCGCGGGCTGGACCCCTCCGAGGTGGTACCCCGAGGTGCTGAGAAGGGGGTGCTTGTGCCCCATCGAGGGGCCGAGCACATGGCATCGCCCCCGGGCCGCTGCTGCCGTGCCACCGCGCTGCCCCCCACCGCCCGCGGGCTGCCCTGACCCCAAGGAGGCTTCATAGGGGAGAGAGGAGGCTGCTGAGAAAGGTAACTGGTGTAATGGCCGTTCCTCCTCCCTCCCGGACCCAGGCAGGGCAGTGCTGCACCTCTCAAAGTGAGGGAATGGCACTGGAGCTGTTTGTGTCCCGGGGTCTTGTGTGTATGGCACCTTTAGGGCAGGGAAGGTTAAAACTTCCAAAAACCTGGTGTTGGCAAATCAACACCTCCCATGCAATGTTATCGTTAACTTACTTAAACCCGAGTTACTGTAGTTTGCATGCTGATCCTTGCTTGTACGTAAAATCTGCAGTTACAGCGTTCAGATGTTTGAGGATGAAGCGTATCCTTTGTGCTTGAAATGACACGGCTATTGTGCTTTTAAGCAGGAAGACGACTTTTATCTTTACCACGGGCCTTTTATCACTCGGCTGTAAATGCTTGTTGTGTTTTTTAAATCTGCCGCTGATTTGTTGGGTGGCTTTGCAGGGGTCACTTCGGTTCAACCTCGCTGTTCTCCAAAACGCCCGTATTGATTTAATGTGGTACTGGGTCAGAATTGGCACTTACAGCTCATTTTGCATCCATGTTTATGTGCCATAAGGACCGTGCTTTATAAAGCAGCTTGTTCTTGGTCCTGCCGATAAAGCCTACTGGTTGTTCTTGGTGTGTGGTGTGCGGTGGGTGTACAGCGTGCCTTGTGTCTAGTGTCAAGTGTCCTACTTACTTAAAAATGTTTAGAGCTCTAAAAGGGTCAGTGTAGTCCATGCCACCCATGCATGCAACTGACCTAGAATTAACAAAATAAAACACTTCTAAGCACTTCTGGAGTAGAAAGCGTTGCATTATTCGCTGGTGGGGGACTCACGCAGAGAGTTGCTTTGCTGAAGCTGTGCTCCTGTCCCAAGGGTGGGCAAGTACATCCCTTCTGTAAAGCCTTGTCTTGAGCTGGCGGGATGGTGGTAAGAGCAGTGGCAATGTGAATGCTCCCTGGGGAGATGCACCTTTGGGTGGTGGTGGGTGCAGAGACCACCAGTGGTCCTTTGGGGCCAGCACGTGGTTCTTGCCACAGCCTGATTTGGGGCTCGGAGAGCTGGCAGAGCTGTGTGCCCTCACACAGACCCATTTTATATGGGTCAGTAATCAGTCTTGATGGTTGATGTTTCAAGCTATGATATTGAGTTTCCCATCTGTACCAGACATACCAGGAATGTGCTTTTTAGCATGATTTACTGCCTTGATAGAACTGATGGTCTGTGCCAGCAAGCTTGACACATTACAGGGAAGGTCTGAGCTGCCCTCATGCCAGGGCATCCCTGTTGATTTTGAGAAAATTGTATCACAAGTTAAAGCCAAGAGGGAACTGGTGTTTTTCCACCAGAGACCATTCACTGTCACTTTACTGGAGCACTTCTTTCCATGTCCTGCTGTAGCACGTGGCCATCAGCGCCCTCCTTCCCAGCTCCTGGTGGGCTGGTGGTGCATCTGAGCCAAGTGACCGCAGATTGTTGCTGGAAGTGCTCAGTACAGGTGTGGTCTTGATGAGGTTTTCTACTAAAAGTTCATGTTATGCTCCAAAATCTGAAGGGGTGACATTCGTTTAATGAGTCAAATTATAAAACGTGGCCTTGCAGGCGTGTTTTGGTTGCTCAGAGCTACAGGACCTATTTGAGATATGGTGGCAGCATACAAAAGGAAGATTTCTGCATGGTGTGATTTGCAAGTAGGTTTCCAGGCGGTGACATGCAGTGGATATTGGCAGATCGAAGTATCATCAGGTGGATTTTGACCATTAATTGTAGTGGAATGCACAATAAACTAAGGCTCGTATTTGCAGCCTGCCCAGAGCTGGATGCTGTGGTTCTGGAATGTCTCCGTGGCTGACACTGGATCTTGCTTCCCATTGCTAGATTACAGCTCTGTACTGCAAGACCTAAGGCATATGTGTTGACTAGCCACAAGTTAATCATTTTAAATTAAACTGAAGGATAAATATATGTCAGCTACAAAGTGCTTTTATTTCAAGGAAGTTTTATTTCAGAAGGGCAAGTTTGGAGAAGTTAGAGGAACTGGTTTGTGAAGTCCACTGGACTGAAGGCCTACAGGAGTTTCAGGTTTCTTTTTTTATATATATATTAAAAAAAAAAGGTGCTTGGACTGTCTTAAATGAAAGGTACATCTGCTTAGAAGCTGTATTTTGAGCAGGATGAAAAGTTTGTTGAGAGGGGCTGCAGACCTTGCTGCAATAGTAAGTACCTTGAAAAAGATACCACAAGTTACCAGAAAGCCTGTATAAAATTAAGTGAAGGAGAGGACTGATCATCAGAGAGCAGAAACTACAGGGATAGTCTATGAATTGCAAAAAGCAAGAGCACAAAGAAATTTAAGATGAACAGGGGAGAAGAGAAAAAGAGGAGGAAATGAGAAGTTGGTTGTGATATTGTGAGGACCAGGCTGTAGCTGAAGGATATGTGGCTTGGACACCTCCAAAATTAGTTAGTTACGACTAATTTTCTATAGGGAAGAGGATTTGAAGATGGGAGAAAAACAGGGTGACATACAAAAGTAACAAAATTAGATTTTATACTAGCTTCTAGATTTAGTGTTGTCAATTTAAGGAAGCAAAGAGTCTCTGCTTTAGGACTCTGGCATTCTGTTCCAGCTCCTTCAGAGCCAGGTTAAAAAAAAAAGAAGTTGTCTATCAAGTTGGGTGTAGTGGTTGTGACAGCAATATAGCAAAACAATTATACTTGTATTTGTTTTAAAAGGAGAAGAGAATGAAATCCATTCACACTCTTTGCTCTAGTCTTAATGATATTCAAGGATTTAGAAGAAATTTGGAATGGAAAAAAGCCATTAAATATACAAAGGTAAGTGGAAAACTGGATGAAATGCATCATGGATTTGCTGCAATTAGGTCATGGAAGACTAAAGTTGTATTATTGCTGGATAAATACTGGATGTCCTAGACAAAAGGAGTAGAAGACTTCAGTTCAACATGAGCATTATGGTGCTACGCTGAAAATGACTGAATTGGAAATGTGGGGTTGGCTAAAGAATGGTAAGCAACCCAAAGGAGAAAAATTGTGACTCTGGCTGCATGGATAGAGGAGTTACTGCTTCGGGTAGGTATTGCTGGAGGGCTGCTCCTTTTCCTTCATACTGGGTAAGGTAACTGTGCTAGGGATGATTGCTGATGAGGCAAAGTTAGGAAGTACAGTCAGCACTGAGAAGGGCTGGATTGTTGCACAGGGGGAATTGGATGTCTATGATGACTGAAGCAATATGAATGACAGGATGTTAAATAGCTCTAAAAGACAAATTTTCTGCTGAGTGATTATTAACAACATATCTGCTGTCAGTTGGCAGTCATCTCTTAAAACAGGCCTGGAGGAAAAGGCCCAAATGCTGTAGTCAAACAAGGATGGACTCTGATGCTGGGCACGAAGTGAAAGAAAATGTGATCCTCACTGAGATCTCTTCAATGGAGATAGACAAGTTATTATGCAAGGCGTTGGAGAGATTTCATGTCAAATATTGTACACAGTTCTGGTCACTTCTGTACAGAAAAGACAAAATCTTGGTGGAACATGTACAAGAGCGTCCAGGCTAAAAGGATGATGTGGCATGAATAGTCTGGAGCTAGACAGGAGGCTAGAACTTAAGCTGTGCAGATTTTTGTAGCTTAGTAAGGGCGGAGAAGGAAGATAGCATCTGCTTATAAATTCCCTGGGGCAAATTCTTAGAGAACTGGAAAGGTCATAAACTGAAGTTCATCTGTAGTTTTGGATTAAAAGCTTGTCGTACAGGAGGATGACTGGATGACTTGTTGAATGAATGTTGGAGTACACGTTCACTGAAAACCAAGATGAGTTTCCCAGCTGTTGAATTTGGGATGCCCGCCCAGCTGTCCTTGTGTTAAGTCCTAGTTTGTGTTCAAGTTTGCATGTGACTGCTGAAGAACCATGCAGCTCAGGTAACTCAAGCTGCCATAACTTTGGTGCTTCAATCCTCACCGGTAATCAACAGAAATAGAAGACACTTCCATGACAGAGGCGAGGTGAACAGAAATGCTTATTTTTGGGGAGTAGCTATAGTCCATTCACTTGATGGTGAATGGAATTTCTACCAAGTAAAACACCTGGTTTAGCAACCTGGTTTAGCAGAAGGTGTCCCTGCAGCCTGTCTAGTGGAAGGGATTGGAACTAGATGGTCTTTAAGGTCCTTTCCAACCCAAGCCATTCTGTGCTCCTGTGAGCACCGGCAGGGAGACATTGCCTGGGAGGGGGCTCGGGCAGAGCCTGGTGCAGTGGGTGATGGGGCTCCCAGCCAGGAGGACGTGTGCTCATCTACGGCTTCACTTCACCGGATAGTACCTGACCCAGGCCTGGTGCTGAGAAAAGACCAGCGTGACCTAACCACCAGGAACACACTGAGGTATGAGACATGCCAGCTCAGATACCTCGTGCATGCTTTCTGTAGTCTAAACTCAGCTGAGGGCATGTCTGGTACAAACTGAAAAGCTCTGTACCTCATAGAAAGCCTAATGAGTGTGTGATTTGAAGGCCCCACCGTGTTGGCTTTGATCTCTACCGGAGCATTAGGGTCTGTCCGTTTATAAGCTCTCCCGTGGCTGGGCTTTGTATGCACAGTCAAACTTCTGGAAGCTTCAAGAGGACTCTTCAAAAAGGAAGACGAATGTCATTTGTGTGGATGTGCCTTTAGAAGAATCATTTTAAAAAAAAAGTAAGATGCTTTGAGAATGTTTGTACATCAAAGCAAGATCAGTGTCTTGATACTGCTTTATGTCTGTTTTGAATTTATAAGGCAGGTGTCTAACTTCCTTTAGAAATATCCATCTGCAAGCTCCTTCCCAGCCTAGTCTACCTAAAATCTCATAGTTCACGTTTTTAATGTTTGCTTTAAATGCACGTGTTTTTATTTTTTATTTTTTTTTTTTCCCCTTTCCTCAAGAGGAGTTGTGTAATGAGTTCAATGTGTTGGCATCTCCCGTAGGAAATAAACGTGAAAAGATTGTGTTGAGCCATCAAAAGAATAATTTAACAATCCCAGGGAAAATTGAATTTATTGTCTCAGTGGCTTTTAGCATGTATTATTAGGCTATTCGTTTATTGTGATTTTTTTTTTTTCATCTGCTCCTGTTGCTCTTTTATATGAGTGTTGGGTGTATCATTAAAAAAGATGAGACTAAGGCTACGCTTTGCATTTGTGTAGTGTCTTTCATCGACAGTCTTCGTGTTCCAGATGCTAATGTATGAGGTGGATAAGTTATTATTTCAGATTTGTAAAGTCAACCTAAATTTGAACAGTCTCTAGCAGTTCAGAGAGCAGAGCACGCATCTCCTGATGATTTGTTGGGCTCCTGAAAAAACAAAATCACTCCAATAACTTCCTGTAACAATTTGAGGTCTTGGAAAAGTCTGCATTAAGAAATGGGAGGAAATGTTTGATGACTTTATTGGACAGGGAAGATAATGGCCGCATCCAGTATTGTCTGCAGCTCAAGCAAGTGGAAAGAAATATCCTTATTGATGTTGTTAATAGGTGAAGGAACTGAGAGTGGTCATGGCAAGCATGGTCAGACTGGGAAGCAGCAAAATGGACTGGAGCAAGGAGGAAGTGGCTTAAAGAGATGGAGGTAAATTAATCTGGAACATGCATGAGTAAAAAAATACGGGAGGGAATGTGATTGACAAAATGAGAATTATGGAAAGACTGAATGAACAAACTGGGTGAATAGGGAAATGGTGGAGAAATGCTTGTCTCACACTTGAACTCAGTATGCACATTAACTCCTCTTTGAATAAAATTGGAAAGCTCATGTTTTATTCATCGCTGTGATGTAACTGGGATATCCATTAGCTGGTTGGGGTTGCACTATTCAAGAGAAGGTATCTGAATGAAGACAGTACTGCAGGGGAAGGAACAAAGCAGAACCTTACAGCAAACTGAGAGAGATCCTTTTAGGTGTGAGCATCTGCAGATTACGTGGCACTTTGCATAGTTCAGAAACAAAGCAAAGGAAAAGAGAAGAATTGTGGGAAGAAGAAAGGGGAAAGAAAAGTTGTTCTGCAGCCTCCCAGTACTCACTGGCCTCTTGCTTCCCGTTTTCCACATGGTGTGTGTGTGTTTGTGTGCATGCAAACAAGAGCTGAAAGAGTGTCCTTTCCTGTTGAAAGGATGATTGGTAGCAGTGTCGTTGTCTCTGTCCAGTACCTCTGCACTCTGTAACTACCCGAAGAACCCAAAGAATCCAGACCTTTGGATTTGTGATGACCTTTGTATGTTGTTGTCTTTTTCTGTTTGACAACTTAATCAGGGCGCGTTACCCTTTGGGAGGTCAGTGGGCCACTAGAAATGAAACTATTTCTCATGTGTTTGTGCATGCTGGGATGGATGTATGTATGTGCAGCTTAAACTAGGATGTGGGAAAATAATTTAGGGAATGGTTGGGTGAGCACTCTGAGATGATAACATGCATTTTAAATGTGTGTATATGTATAGTAATATTTCTGTGATTTGTTTGGCAGACTGTTAACTTCTCCTGCCCACCCCCAGTGTTTTTTGACCTGTTTCTCTCTTAATTAAGAACATCTTGCCACTTCCCATGCAGGCACATACTTCTATGAGACTTTGTTTAGATAAATGAGTTGTGTATGTATGAGTAGTTAAAACGTGATAGATTTCACTTGTGTGTTGTATTTAATTGCAAGATTCTTATTATCTGAGTTGTTTTGCCTTTCTGAGCTTGCAATATTGCCGAAGTATATTGCCGTTGAGTTTTCCCAGTGAGTTACTTCTAGATGCCGAATGATAATTGCAGTGAGTGACAATCCTGAGTGAATTGAAATGGTAGGCAGAGTGAATGGGAATTTATGGCTTGCTTTCGCTCCATTTGTACGGATGTCATTTTCGCACTGAAGATCATTTGTGGCTGTGGGAGTTTTCTATGTAATAGAACTTTATACAATGTTTAGGGACTTAATGATAAATATAATTAATTCCATTAACTAATGTCTGTTAGTGAGAAACTAGAGTCCCAGTTCTGTAACACCAGACATTTCTGCAGCGTGTTTGTGTAGATGCTTGGGGAGCATTTGCAGATATGAAGGTTTCTTGCAAGAATACAACACAAGCTTTGGTGAAGGCTTTCTGATGCTTTCATTAGTTCTTTTTTTTATTCTTACTGTTGTCCCCTTCTTGCAATGTTTGCTGTGCAAATACAGGGGGATTACTCCCATTATAGTATTCGGCCATAATTGCATAAATGAAATTATACATACTAGGTTAAGCTTTCGAAGTTGTAGCTGAATTGAATGTCCAAAATCTTTGTGTGTTTAAAGTCACACATTTCAGCCTTTTTTTTTCTCCCTTTCTTCCTGTTTGGTAGACTGTGAGGGAAAGAAGAAACTGACTCTAATGAAGCAGAGCGTATAGGAATGCACAATGTAAGCACGCAGATTTGGCGAGAAAATGTTTTCCTCTGTCTTTGCTATAATGGTTTCAGGTATTCACTTGTGATTGTCATAAACAAAATGTGTATTTTTAGAAACAAATGTTAACTTGATTTTTTTTTTCTGATGAGCTCCTTATTATAGCAAGCTTGTGCTATCAAAAAGTTTCTATTTTAGGAATGAGATCTGCTTTTTTTCTGTTTAATTGAAAGATGATCAGTGTCACTTCTTTCTTCCTTCCCTCTCTATCCCCCTTAAAACAAAACAAAACTTGCAGTCCTTAAACAAAAGTGTCTTTGTTTTTACATTTGTTTTATGAAATCACTTAAATCCTTTGGGAAAAGTTTTCCTCTCACAGGAAGAGGGGGGGAAAGAAACCTCCTAAAGCCAAAAACAGCAAGCCTGCTACCAGACATCACAATGTTTTGCTATCTGAATAGTAGCAGATTGCATAAAAGAAGTGATTTCTCATCTTAGTGAATGAAAAAGTGCAATTGTAGAAATGCACACAAATAGACATATGGATTTCACTCAGCAAGTGTAAAATTAGGAGCACTCGGGGCGAAAATTTGCTGTGTACGTTTCTTGGAGCTTCTTTGGCCCCTCACTGGTGGGGAAGGGACTTTAAAAGTGGCATTTCAAAACTCTGCAAGATGGAAAATCAAATGCTCTCTTCTGGCCTTTCTGAGTTTTTTTTTTTTTTTTTTTTTGAACCCACTTCCTCCTAAAAACCTCACGGTTCAACATCTTTGGGCCGTTCTGATGCTGTGGCTGGGGTTGTGAAGCCATCCATCCTAATTTTCACAAGACAGCTGTTACAGTAGCCAGGTGTGCAAATTACCCTTTACTGATCTAAGAACCTGGCAACTGACGGGAACCGTTAGCAGGTAAGAGAATGAACCATGGGCACCAAGAACGATATGAAATATTGCCCTGCTAACTTGCCTGAGTAGGCTTTATTCAGAACATACACTAAAGAGCAGGAATGCTCAGAGAGAACAAGATTATTGCAGCATATTTTCCCCTAAATGTAATAAAAATGCAAAATTGCGTCAGTGGCCTGCTGTTCTCAATCACCTGTATTGTTATGGGGGCTGGAGAGATTGAGGATGAAGGAAAATTGTCCAAGTAGATGCTAAATGTGAATGTGAAAAAATAAGGAGGTCTCACTTAAGGCCTGGAGGTAATGGCTTATGTACTGTAGAGTAGGAAGTCAGACATTGTGCTAAAACCATGGTATAGGGCTGACCTAGAGGACACCTTTGTAAGTATTATATGGAGAACAGGGTGTACCTTACCTAGCGTTTCCTGACATCTCAGGCAGTTCTTCGGCTTTGCTTGAAATTTCCTCAGTCTGCACCTTGCGATGTCTCTGTCTGTGCTCTGTCCCCAAATTACGTGGATGCTTACAGCGTGCACTAGGATTAACCGTATTCACAAACCGTGTCCTCCTGTAACTTTGATCCTGCCCACTCCTGAAACAGCTGTATCATTGCAATAGGCTTGTCCATAGCAGAAAGGTGAGGACACACATTGCTTACCAGGCTTGCTTTAATGTACTGACCCCACAGGTACACCTGCTTATCTTTCTGGTGCTCAACGGGGGAACCATGAGGCCACAGTGCCTTCTGAAGTAGCATCCGTACTGCCTGTGGTGTTTGTGGAGGTGGCTATATGGACATTCATCTTATATTTCACTCATTTTTAAGTGCTCTTCATGAAGACTAGCCCAGAGAATTAGAGGCTTTGGGGCCATGGAAGCTGAATCAACTCGGGCTTTGCTGGCTAAGCAGCAGTAATGTTTTCATTACGTGGCCCAAAATTCAAGAGGCAAAATGCATGAGGAGAGGCCCTGTCCCTCAGTGACACTGAGTTTAATAAGAGATAAAATTTCTCCCTCTAAGCTTTCATTATCTGAGAACTGCTGTGAAGGTATCAAATGTTGCTGTTCAGATTGGTGGAATAGACTAATTTGTTTTCCATATTATTTCTGCATCGCTGTTACTGAGAAGATGTTTTATAAGGCACAAAGCCCCTTCTTGAAATCAGATCCTTGTGCTCCACCTCCTGCGTGCACTTCCCTGCATCGTGTGTCGTTGTGGTCCACGCTAACCAAATGCTGCTAACTGCAGTAGGCTTACTTTACAGCTGAATATCATGATAGTATTATGTGTTTTGGTCAGAGGGAGTCGGTGGAGCCGATGAGTGGAAGACCTGTCCACCACACAGATCCACACTCCCTCTCCTGGTGCCCTGTGTTTCCATTTTGTTGCGGGGCAGGAACATTTTCCTCAACCTTTTCCTTCATGTAGGTGTTGGAGACTGAAGGGTCCAAGACTGATATCCAAAGTGCCCAGGGGCATTTGCAGCTGGTAATCCTGCAGTGGAATCGCAGCACCCATTGCTGCGGTCCGAATGCGAAGGAGCCACTGTCCGAGTGGGACAGGAAGGCAAGGAGACGGTTTGCTTGTTGACATGAACTCTGTTTTGTATCAGTTGTCTGGTGTTTACTATTGCCCTTCACATGACTGAGGTTTATATATACACCATTATATTAATTTCAGAGGTATTTAGCAAACACAGTAATTGCAGAATAAGCTTGCCGTTCTTATCTGGAGGAGCGCTGGTGTTACGGCTGTTGTGATACAGACGCTGTCCAGATGCAAAGCGAGCTGCTGTGAGGTTCCCGTCTTTCTGCTACTTCTTTCCCATGCCTCAAACTTCCACTAATTTAAAGTGGAATTTCTAATGAGAAACAAAACCTGTTCCTTAATCAGTGTGACTTGCTTTCACGGAATGCTTCGTTCGGCTTGGTGAGAATTGTGAAAGCTGCCTAATATTTGAAGATAAAGCCTGCTGTTTTCAGCATTGAAACAGCCTGAACAGCGCTACCATCTCAGTGAAGCCGTCCTTCATTGAAGTGTAACTTGGTACTATAATATCCTGAACTGGAAGAAGTAATAAAATAGTTCTGCCCTTTGTTGTTAATAGTCTTTTTTTTATGTGACGTTTCTGGAGTTAAAACAGTGGGTTTAGCACTGTTTGCTTAATACCTTTCCCTTGTTAGGCAATATATAGAACACACAACTTCTAAAATCAATTTTAAGCATTATTATAATAACTGATACATTGGAGCGTAGAAAATATTCTCTTGTTCTTTGATAGAGCAGTCACATGTATGCAATGTCTTTTTGCTTTATTTGAAATTCTTTTACACAGTTGTGTTGAGTTGCGCGGTTCTTGCTAGGCTGGGATTTTTTTTATAGTCCATGTTAGAACTCAGTTTTTCATACTTGCAAAGATTGAGGTCTCTGACAGTGAGCTATACCTCACTTTAGCGCTGCTTATCTCGTTTATCAAGTCAAACAGCTCTTACAATTACTATCCATGATCAGCTACTTTGGCATGACAATTAATAAAGTATAAACGAGAACATAAGAGACTCTATGGTCGCCACCCTCCCAAGTTCACTGGGACTTCCAGTGAGTGTTCTCCAGGGATGGGATGGTGAGGACACAGGGGAAGGCAATTACAGTGTTGGAGAATGGCTGGGTTCATTCTGGCTGCTGGGCTTTGTATGTCTGAAGGCTCCTGAGAAAGTAGGGAGTGTGCCATTGGGTTGCTGTCCAGCGTCTGTCGTCTTTTTCTTTTTGATATTATCACGTCTTTGATCACAGCTTCACAGCCTTTGGCAGCTTGAAGTGAAGGAGAACTTCTTTCTTCTGTTGAGAAATTACAGAATGTACATGTTTAATTGTTCTCAATTACATGATAATTTTTGTTTTAACCAATTCTTTTCTGACTTGGGAAGAAAAAGTATGTGTTCTTCATGAAAAAGGGATGTGTTCTGTATGGAAACCCGTGTACAGCTTTTTTCAGGTAATTAAAAGCATGTTGCAAAACTGATCTGAATTATCGTGAATTATGTAGTTAGTCCTCAGCCTAAATACATATGAAATGCAAAGTGATGCAAAATGAAGATGCCTGGTTTATTACTTTGCTTGTAAAATACTACTAACTAGTCACAAGGAAAAATCTTCTTGGGAGAAAATTCAAATTAAGCACTGTCTTTCTGTTTCAGTCATTACTTTTCTGTTGTCTTATTTATTTTTTTCTTCTAGCAATCTGCAGGATGAGTATTTAAACTAGTCACTAATGCTTCATTTTTGATGTCTGTAGTACTCTTACCTTTATGCTAATGTATGTAGATGTACAGGTCAGGACTTGACCTATATAGTAAAAATGTCTTAATGTACTTTGCAGGCTGCAGGTATTTAAATAAAAAGGAAAAAAGACGAGCTGTTGCCCAGTGCAGTAATTTTAGTTGGAGACTGACATTTGTGAAATGAATGCAGTTGTCAAAATATTCAGCATCTCAGGCCTGTTTTTCAGTTGCTGCTGTAAGTGTAGCTTGCAGAGCACTTCCAGGTCACAGTCAAGCTTTTGCATCACAGATGAGAGAAAGTAGCAATCCCTTCACATAAAATACAGGGAGAATAACCAGAACAACATTCCCAGGGGTGTGTGTGCACATGAGGCAGGGAAAGGGAGTTGACCAGGGAGCTCTGGTTGATGACTTGCACCGCTGGCCGTGGGACCAGCAGCATACCTCGGCATCCAAGAAACATTACATGGATGTCTCCAGGTAGTCTTGAGTCATCGTGGAGACAACAGACTGAATCCTCCTCCCCATCCCTTGGTATTTTTGCCGTAGCACAATGGTGTTCACATGTGTGTACACACACAAATAATATTCTTTGTTCAGAAGCCCTGAATGTTTCTGTGGGGACCTGATCTAATTTCTAGATGAGCTTTCCCTTTCTGCAGCTGGTTTGGGCTGAATCTGGGAAAACAGTTACAGTACGTGGTCTGCATCCAAAGGAGAAGTGTTGCTCCCCTGAGGACCGCTAGCTGAGGTAGGAATCTAGTCCTGCATGGCGGGGCTGGGCTCAAACTCATCTGCCCAGGGTATCAAGGAGGTGGCACTTGAGCCCTCAGGCATTTATGCCCTGATGGCTTCTGATGGCATTGAGCAGCGCGTGGTGGGCGTCTAGTGCGATGAATTCCACAGCCCGCCCCTCGGTATCTTCTAAAACACCTCAAATGCTTTCAGCTTTCACTTAATGTCTGTTCTCAGAGTTGCTTTGTCTGGAAGTAGTTACATCCTCTAGAAACTCTCACTGGTGGTGTAAGATAACTTGGCAGTATCTATGAGAAAACAATTACATAGGGAAGAGATTATTTTGAGATTTTTTTTTTGTTGTATCTGGAGAATTACCAAAAGCGGGGAAGTGTAAAATAGTGTGGTTCCCCCCCCCTCCCAAAATTTCACACCGTTTTTTCAAAATAAATGCTTCAGCCTTTAAGTGGGTGAGTCCTTGCTCAAAAGCAGTTAACTCCCAAATGTTCATATTTGAGCCAGGAATAAAATCTTTTTTATGCAATCAGTTCATAGCTTGCTTTTGAGAAAGAAAGAATTTAGTCTTCCTTTAGAGACTTTGTTCTCTTTACAGAACATAATGAGTTTGCTTGCTTTTCAAAGGAAAAACTGAGAACTGCATTGAAGATGCTCTGCTGCGTTTTTGGCTCGATTTTTACACAGGATAAAAGTGTTTAGCATTTAATACAGTAAACTATTTACAAAGGATAAGTTACGTAATTATGAACTTTCAAGTAAGCGTTAGTATTAATACCTGATTGTTGTCAACAACACAGTATAATATTGAAGAATTAGCAGGTACAAATATCTCTCTGAGCCTTTCTTCCTACCGAGCTGAAAATCAAGGGTGTGGCTTTGTAAGTAGAAAAATGGTTGCAGATGCAGGCTGGACCTGCACTGTTAAGGACTCTTAGATATTCCTTAAAGAGGTTTTGTTTTTCTTTTTCCTCTCATTTGCATGTCTTAATTATGTAAAAATATCTTAATTATGTAAAAGTCTCTAGTTTGAAAGCTGAAGTGCTATTTTATTTCTCCGAGTATCTTTCAGCATCCATGTGGTGATCTTTGGCTCTCTTCTTTTTTATTCTATTCTGTATTAAAGCTATAATCACAGGATTTAGATCCCCCTCCCCATGTACTTTTTTAAGTGACCCCATATTTCCATAAAACAAGTGATCCCTGGAACTAGTACCAATCAGCTGAACAGCTGATGTTCATTCCACTTTCCAGGTGCGACAGAAGAGCCCCCCATTTGGGGACATCAGTAATTCCTGATGTCCCAAGCCTGGCTGGGTGTTTCCTGCTGTAGCACCTTCGCATCATAGTGTAAAAGTATCAGAAAAGTTTGTATGAGGCAAAAGGAGATGGTATTTAAAGGTACACCCCCTCCCCCCTTTCTAGGCATCTTGCAATGTCATATAAATGCTACTGTATTTTATCATAAATTTATTATTATGGGAATTCCATTGTTTTGAAAGGATCTCTCCTGCCTGGTTTGTGGAGGCTTTTACCGAGTGCTTAGACTTCGATTACCTTAGGACTTTGCAGAAAAGTTAATGATGGAGTGACGTGATCAACTTGGGTTGTTTAGCAGGAGCACAACAACAGTTTTCTGTTCTCTTGCACGTTTCTCTCACCATCAAGCCTGTTCCCAGGAGTGATGTGTTCAGCGTATGTGCAGGTATCCTGGCAAAATCACTGACCGGCTGCAGCATGTGGTTACTGTTTATTTTTGAGGAAGGCAGATACTCTACTTCCTAAGCCAAAAAGAAACTTTTGTCAGACAAAGCTTGATCTTTCTGTAAGCATTTTCAATCCTGCCTGTGTATTGCAGGTGCAGAGCCCGGACCGTGTGTGGCTGCTGATCACTCCCTCTGTGAACAGAAGGATTAGAGTAGAGTTTCAGCCCTAATCCTGGGCTTCCTGTGCAGATTCGGTTCAGAGTCTTATTCCTGTTCAGTTGCTTGTGTGTTAAAGAACATGGTTTTATTTGTGCCATCCTGTCTAAATTAAAAACAAACAAACAAAAAAACTACTACATTTGAATGGAATTGTGTTAATTTTTAAATGGTGTTTTGATATTTATTGTATTGATAAACTGTATTAAGATCTGTGCCTTCCCCCCCCACTCTTCACTGACTAATTGTTATGCATGTGCTATGCAAATTCATGCAGTAGAAAGAAGTGGTTATCTGTTAATTAAAACTAAATGATAACAATTTCAGATTGAGGTTATTTCTAACTAATTTTTTTAGGATGTGAAATCTCTTTTTTTTAATGAATGCTTTTATTAGTCTACTTTCTGTTATTTTTTAATTCTCCAGTAAATATGGTTCCTTTATGAACAATATGATATCTATAATAAATATACACAGTATGAACACTAGCAATATAAATTTGTTGTAGCTCATACATGAAAACATACGGAGTTGAACATACTTAAATGGAAAAATTGGAAAATTTCAGATCTTGACAATTTCACTGGTGCGCTTCTGCAAAGGGATGGCCCACGTTTCCTCATTCTCACTATTTAAAGAGATGCTTGAGTGAAAATTAAGCTTGTTTGGAAGTAGTGCTAATTAGCTCTGTGTCCCACATTGAGGGAGCTGTGAGATGCCCCTTGCTTGGGGGAGGGAAGGGATATCTTCCATCTCTGATACATCTGTGTAATCTCCTACTATTGCTATTCAAAGGCCTAAAAATATACTGGATTCTGCTTCAAAAAGAAGATTGAATATATGTTATTGTAGGAACAATGTTTGAGGTAGTTTATGCAAGAAAATAGCTGCTGTATAAAAATACCTATGGAAATGGAGATGCCTTGGCATGCCTTTGAGACAAATTAATTTGTTTTCTACACAAGTGAATACCGTTTTTCTTCAATTCTCACAGAAGCTCAGCAATAAGCCTTGAGCACAGAATACGTTCTTTATCCTGTGTGATTTGTGTGTATTTGTCTTTTAAATCTGTTTAACAAAGTAGTGCAACAAATTTGGGATTAGCGACATGCTAGTTAGCTTTGCAGAAGGAGGCTGGGTCAGAGAAATGGGGAAATTCACGTTTTTTGCATTAGGTATGATTAGCTGGCACAAAGATTAGCTGTATCGTGTATTTCTTTTCAAACGGTTCCTGACCTCACGGGTACAAGGAAGTTGTGATCCAGCTGTAGCAGTATAAATTTGGCAAAGAAAAATAAGCACAGGTTTTGTGCAGATTTGTATATTGGCAGTAAAATATTCTCAGCTCATGGGCTTTCCTTTTACCTTGTTCTCAAATTAAAAAATAATGTTGATTTAGTGCCAAGTGTCTGTTGTTGTACCTGACTGTTTGTATTTTAGTGCTCTGTTTTTAGTGTTTTTTTTTTTTTTTCCTCTGGATCCAGTCTGACACTTATGTTATTGAGGGCTGTTAATACCTGCTTAAATCAGGTATGGCTCACAAAAGTTTCTGATACACTATTAAATGAGTTTTAAATTTTGGTAATATAAAGTCTGGACTGTAAAATCTTACTTTTAATCTAGGCTTATTTGGTTAGGCTATGCTAAATCCATTATTAAAAATACTGGAGCTTTTTTTTATTATTATTTTCATTTCGGATCAAATCTCTTTGAACCATGGAGACACGCACCTGTGCTCATTTTAATCCCTGTGTAGTTTTCAACAATTATCACAGCAGGAAAGAAGAAAATCAAATTGTAAAATGCTTTTGAAAAGTAAATACATTCAACCTGGGGTTCAAGTTTCTATTTTAATCGAATATCTTCTGTATTCATGCTTCTACGCAAAGCTGGGTAAGGGAGGGGTGAGAAAAGCCTTTTATGTTTTCATTGTGAAGTATCTGTTTTGAAGTGCTTTTGGTATAATATGGGTATAATGTTAGTGTTTGTAGAGGAGGACAGTTGTGTGTTTGTGTATACAGATTTTTTTTTTAAGCTAGTAGAAAATCTAGGTCAAGAGATTTCATTCTTATTAATAAGTCAAGGCTTTATTCAACAAAATCTTTCCTCCATGGCTAGGAAGTTTCCCGATTCGAGAAGCAGTGGGGGGGAGGAAGTGCTGCCCCAAAACATCAATGGGAGCTTTTCATTTCTATCAGTTTTAAAACATTCATCTTCCTTTCATGCATTTTCTGATAACAACCCTGAAAGCTCAGGGGGGCATGTTTTTCCCTTCTGCTCTAGAGCTGACATTGGGCTGAGAAACGCAGGAAAGCCTTCCATTTTGGTGTGCATCAGGGAGCTGGGGACCCTTGGTGTTTCCCCACCACCACCACCTGAGGAACCATCCTCTGCTCCTGTAGGCCCTGTCCCGTGGCCACCTCTCCTGACCGCCGGAGAAGACCGGTGCCCTACAGGCAGCCGGCTGCGGCTTCACCTCTGGCCACCTGACATGGCAGCAGCTGTGTGGTCTTACCTCAGCAAACTGTGGGGTCTGCCCTTTATTATAATTATTACTTTTTAAAGAAAACTTCAGTCTGGAAGCAAATGTAAAATTGCCTTTTGTTGTCCATGGCCATGCTGGCCAAGATGTGCAGGTAATCAAATTAAGCAAATTCCCCCCAAAACAGATCTCATTATGTTGCTAAAATAAACTCTGGCCATGGGCCTGAATATATATATATATATATATATATATATATTTTTTTTTTTTGGTGGAAAACATTCACGTCAGCAAAGTAAGTAAATGAGAAAGCTTGCCAACTTAGTATCTCCCAACGAATTAAACTGGGAGTTGTAAAACATTCAATCTCCTCCGTGGCCATGTCTGGCTTTCCAACCCCGCTGGCTTGCCAGTTGGTGACCTATTATTTCAGCTGGAGCTTGTCCCGTAGGCCTGCTCCATGTGCTTTGTGGTGTCCGTGCCCAGTGTCACCTTCCTGGGCTGTCATGAGAGTGTCAGCCTTGGGGCTCCTCCAAAAGCCCCTCACTGTGGTGTCCTGCCTCCATGCAATCCCCTGCATTAGGGGTGTAAAAAAACCTCAGGGAAAACAGTTGTTCTGAAGTCCTTAATTTTCCTTAAAGCTTCTGGTTCGCCTTAAAACCAAAAGGAAAGGTAGTTAAATTAGTATAATTAATCATGGGATAGCTTACAAAGGGGATGTAATGAATTTTCTGCCAATTTGCAAGTTCTGTAAATCAAGATAAGAGGCTTCTCTAAAATACAGTGTTTATAAGATGTGGCTGCTGTACTTGACAAAAGAATTAAGTTAGATGCCATCTGTGTTGGCCTCTTGAAGATGTTTCTGGAGTCAGACTTCAGACTTCAAGGTTTGGAGAGCTAGTCTGTATTTCTGTATGCAGCATGGTATAAAGGAGGACAATTCTGAGAGAGGAAAGGTCACTAAGTTAAAAAGTTTGCGTTCAAGACTCCTCTTTTGCACTGTCCTTTTCTCCTTTTCTTGCCCAAGATAGTGTGGATGTGGGAGGAGGGCAGGATGCCTGCCCATCTGCTGCTGCAGGAGCTGTCAACAATACGTATCTGCCCCAAAAACTTGGTTTTGTGCTGAGAGATTTTTCAGATCTTCAAACGTGTGGAGTTGCAGGTCCAAACTTTCCCAAAATGAGAAGTGCAGAAGCCTTACACGTAATAGTCAGCCCGTATGACTAATATAATTGCATCTTCTTGAATAACTGCTGTAGATGTGAGGCAAACTTTGAAGCAAGTCAGTTGACACCCACACAGGATTAAATTATAACATCCCGAATAAATTGCTGTGCAGTGTAAGTGCTAAGGTAGCGTCAATACAAAGAAAGCTTGTTCCCAACAGTCCCTCTTATGTTGAATATCACTTGAAACTTCCAGGGTTAAAAAGTTAATTTGCATAGTTACATTTGCATGTAGAATGAGCAAACTTTGAGATTATTAAAACTGGGAGCATGGGAGGGAAAAATGTCAAATGTATTTTAAGTATATATCAAATTCTATTCATATGCCATATATTTTACTGTGACGTCTATAGTTAGTGACCAAATGGTGACTTTTGGTTTACTATTTTTTCTTTAAAGAAATTTAATAAAATAAGCATTCCCTATTTCATGAGAAGATCTGTCTTGAATTACATCATGTGAAACCCTTCAGTAGGATCTAAGCAGGACTATATCCTCCTAATTTATCCCTTTTTTTCCTAGCACACAAACATAACTTGAAATTGAAATGCATCATTTGTACAGTGTGAAAATGTAGCAGTAGAAACGATAACACTGCCATAAAGATCAAGGTAGAACTCACCTTAGATGATGTAATTTTTAAAAAAGATTATTCCTTTTGTCTTTAGTGCTTTTGACAATTTTGTACTGTATGCAAACTCCTTCTTAGAAGCTTCTTATATTTGAGCTTGTAATTCAGAATGTTCAAATTCAGTGTTTAGGGTTTAATACTTGTTTGGGTGCCTGTCTTTATAGTTCATTTTATACAGAATTTTCTGCAGGAACATCAACGTATCTGGTATCATAAATGTTACCGAGTCTTACAGGGATGAGGCCATACTGACATTTTTTTTTAGTCTGGTGGAATCATCAAAATATGTATTGTCAGCTTAAAATCATCAATTTCCAACTGCTCCTGTTGTTAGGAGATGTAATTGCCTCCAGTGAAAAATACATGTTTTGATGTATGAAAATGTGTGTGTTTTTGAAGATGTTTATATCTCAAATGATCAGCATTATTTTCTCAGCGACGAGATCATCTGACATAAGATAAACCAGTACAGCTGTCAGTGGAGTGGGCCTTCTTGATCCATCTTTACTGTTTAAAAAGGAATTGCTAGGTAATTGCACAATGAGTGACAGTGCAGGATGAGCTCTCAATTGCCTGCTGGCTTCGGGGTAGAAGAGAGACCTTGCCTTATGGGCCACTGCACAGCATTTTCCCATATGTCTTTCTTCTTTCTCTCTGTCTTCTGTTGTGAAATATCTGAGTAGAGGTCTTGTGAACTACTGCATCTATGGTGTTTCTACTTCTTAGTGATGAAGTCTGTCTACTTTATGAACTTTGTTCTATTTTAAAAGCTTTTAAAAATATTGTATGCTCTGTCCAAATAAAAATATTGTATTGTCTGAAGCTTAAGCTAATGAGTTAACAAACTGTGTGAGAATACAAGTGTCTTAAGCTTCACTCCTGATTTGACACTTGACAAAAGAAGTGGCCCAAAGCAAAGTCAAGCTGATGATGAGGGAGGTATTGTGCAGCTGTTGCCTCTTCCGTGCCTTTCTATAGCGACCTGATAGAAGGTTGATAAACGTTTAAAAAAGAAGCAGTAAGGGCTGAAGTCCTCAGAAAGGAACCTGATTCCGAATGCTGATTTATACCTCTCTGAGCGTTTGCAGGTTTGGCTGCTTGCCCCTTGCCTGCGTTTGCCAGCTTCCCGTTACTTAGAGCGCAGCGGTTGCCTGGATCCGTTTGCTCTTCGATATGGAAGTGCTGTAGCACTGCACTGAAATTTTGGGTAGCAGTAACTTGTATTTTAATCTAAATCTTTTAACCAATAACTGGATTTTGATGGCTAGTCCTAAACAAAGGAAAACAATCATGGTATCTTAAATATTTTTACTTGTGTAAACGGCAGTGCTTCCAATGGTCTGTTTCTAAGCTAGAATTCAATCCACATTAGAAGTTGGTTCCTTCTCTGCTTTTCAAAACTGTGGCATGGAGCATGAAAAGATTATCATTAAATGCCTCTAATGAAGTTCGAGTCTGCAGAGCCGACAACTTGTACATAATTCCTGCCTACGTGAACATCTACTGGGTTGTCCCAAGGATGGAGCCCACCGCTTAAGGGTGGGCTGCATTCCTGAGATGCAGGAAGAAAGGCTTTTGGTAAGGCATCCCGTGTCTGTGGGTTGCTGGGGGTCGCGACTCGTTCTGCTACCCAATTAAAATAGGATCATTGCTATCCTATATCCAGTACCCTTTTTTCCTCCGAGTTGTGATACCGTTTTATTGTTCCTGTCAGTGATGGTGGTGAAGTATTGAAACAGGTCGTGAAGAGAGGCATTACACTGCCTTTGTAGTCCAGCATTTGCACGTTTAAACCTGTAGCCTGACCCAAAGTTGAAATGTTGCATATGTTCTTATTTCTAGCAAGGTGGACTGTGCCTTTTTTGAAGCCTAGCTATAGTGTTAGTATTTTCTTGTCATGGTCAGTATATCTGTTTCATGTCGTCTAGTACTAACATTTTATCTGTTGACTGACATGAAGTCCAAAACCGAGTTCACCCATCTGTATCCTTTCCTTTTCCAGCTGTAAAACATCCAAAGAGAAACAATTACAGTTGAATAACCAGGAACCAGCTTATTCAGGTTGTACTGGTTGTGGTGTACTGCAAAGGAGATGCACGGTTTCGGTGTAACGCAGGGTAAGCAAGTGGCTGTCCTCAAGGGCATATAAATCAAACTAAATTCTTGCCATTTTTGAGTTTTAATAACTTACTAATGAAAATTTCTTAACTGGAAATGTGCGTGTTAGATGTGTGGGCTGGAGAAGCTGTCAGGCCAGAAGAAAATGTGCCTTTCCAGGCTATAATGTTTGTCTATATTTCATTTGTGCTTAATGAACAGATGAATTGATGACTGCTTCCCTCAGGTGATTCCCCTTGCCAATTGTTTCATTTTTCTTCTGAAGTGCATAATTGTTTTTTGTTTTTTATTTTTTTGACCTCTGTGTTTGTAAATGTTTCATTAATTATTTGTACTTACAATACAAACTTGAGAACTAGAGTGAATCCAGTTTTTGTGCTGGGGAGTGAGCAAGCAAAGGTGTGAAACTCCTGCAAAATGTGTGCATTGCTCACTGTTTAGTAACTTTCCTACACTTGGATACTTACTGCGTTCCCATAGTTTTGACAAAAGTGCCGTGGTGCTTCTGGTCATTCAGGTATGCTGCAGAGCCATCCTGGCAGCTTCCTGGCATCGTTCCCTGGCAGAATTGTTAGGGCAAGTTTTACATCAGCATCTAACTCAGACCTGAAAACCTGAGAGCTGTATTGATCTGATCATTTAATGGTGTTGGGTGTCACTGTTACTGTTTTGAATGTGGGTCATTATCCCTTGAAGATACACAAGAGAGAACTAACGCATCTTGGATGGTTCAGTACCAGGATACAAGGCTTGGGGCTTCAATGTCACCTGCACAGCTTGTCTTAGGTGGATATAGCAAGATGGGGAATATGAGAGGCCACAGCCAATTTGTTCTAAGTTTGCATAAAAACTCTACTTCCCCAAACATGGCTGGATTTTCAACAAGAATTATAATAAGTCCAAATCTATTGAAGGCACTAAGTGACATTTGCCTAACTTTGATGTTGTAAAGACTTCTGAAAGCGTCCATGTCTTCCAGAGTGTCTGTCTTAAAATGATAAATGGTGTCACTGTTGAAAAATAGAGAGAGATGTCACAATTATCAGGTCTAAAAATCTTTCTCGTTCTTAGTTCATGCTTTTAGTTTCATGCTTTTTCTTATGCTTAGTAGAGTTCTAGCTTTACCCAGTAAGTGCTACTAATTTTTGAAAAGCTTTTTTTTTTTTTTTGTGAGAATGCAAACAGGGTAGTGTAGTGTATCTGATTCCCACTTCAGCTGCATATAATTACTGTCATGTATTTTTTCATGACTGTCTTGTCTTAAGATTTCACTCAAATAACAGGCAAAGATGGTGATGGCATATGGTTGCCTGTAATGTCTGTCCTAAAGTCAAACAAATTACTTAGCTTGCATCTTATGAGCTAAAAAGTGGTTTTGCTTTCATAGGGACTATGAAAAATGAATAAAGCTAAATTGCAAACTTGAAAAAAAAAAAAAAAAAGTGTTTCCTAAAGCGATATATGCCATGCGCTGCTGGGCATCCAGCACAATCAGTGAAATATAGATCACCCCTCCCATTCTCCTATATGCATAAAATTGAAGATAGTTCAGAATTTGGTTTATTTCAGGTTTTATACCCAGGCTATCATTCAGAAACCTTTATGTTTTGGCTGTAACTCCTTAAGATAGTGTATGGTCCCAGAATGATCGATAAAGACTCAAGAGGGTATGCTGTTTTTTATAGACGGAAATTGCTGTGGCTGTGTCCAAGTCTCAAACCATCTTAAAGACCCCTTAAGTCATGAATCTCATTGGCATACGTATTAGTATCTCTGAAAGAGTAACTCTAATTACTTTAATATTGCAGCTGTATTATCCTTTGTAGGAGCGCAATTTAGGAGTGTTTTTTTTTTTTTTTTTTTTTTAATTACTGTAGAAGTCAACAGAAACTCTTAGGAAGGATCTCTTCTTTTGCCTTAATTTCAACTTCAGTTTTGTATTTTATGGTTCTCAGTAACGTTTATAGCAATAAGGCAGCGTGGTATCTTTCTGTTTCCTTTTACAAGGAAAAAAGTAAGAAATGTGATCGTTCTGAATTAATTTTGTAGTAATGTTTACTTAGATAATTTGGCATACTGGTCTACTCCTTAAGTCTGTCTTCTGTTCTTCTGTTGTCACTTGAATCATTATACTTGCTTTTCATCTTATACCTAATGTTTTTTTAACCATTTCACCTCCTTCCTTTGAACTCTTAGCTTGCCCATTGTCACCAAACCCAAAACATTCATAAGTATTCAGGCTTTCTTCTTGAGACTCTTGACTAGAGGTGAATATTCAGAGGCTGAAAACAGTAGGACTGTACATCGGCATATAAACTCAGTTCATATATTCACAGTTGTGTTTTTTAGTTCGTGCCTCTGGAATTGTTTGTGTGTTCAGCCTGGGAGGAGTATTTTCAATCAGCTGCTGCTTATCAGTGGCATTTCTTGGAGGAATGGTTCACCATGACAGTTGTGTCCATCCTCTTTGATAGTTGCCTGCCCCAGCTGCTTGTTTTACCAGACCCAAATCTGCCCGTATTTTTTGTTGTTCTTGTTAATTTGATCAGTTTGAGTCACAGGATGGAAATCCTCCGGTTCCATCCAGCCCTGCATGGTTGCTTTGCTCCGGTGTTGTAACCTCCCTGCGAGTATCGTGCTCTGCCATGTTCTTCCATTGCCATCCGAGGCAATTTCTTCCTCAAGAGACACTACATCTCTTCTTACTCATTTGGAGTTGTGTTTTACGTGGCTGCCCACTGATGCTTAAGTACCCTGATTTCTTCTATTATATAAAGTCTATCCTTATTCTCATTCTTTTTTTTTTTTTTTTTTTTTTTTTTGTAATTCTAGAACGAAAAAACACCCTACAGCACCAGGTAACACACTGGCCAGAAAACCTGTTTTTCTGGGTGCTTTTTTTGTCTATTAAATTTTCATGACTGTTCATGATTCATTCCAGGAAGATGCTAGACTTCTCATTAAAAAGTTCTTAGAATAAATGTGTATTTTATCCTTTAACTTCATAAGAAGTTAACTTTAAAAGAAGTCCAGGGAGGAAGGTTGGAAGGTCAGAAGCTCTGAGTTTTGTTAGCAACCATATGATTGAATTAAGGACTCAGTTCTGTTTTGTTTTACTGATAAATGGTGCAACAGGACGTGCTGATTATAAAATGACAGCTTGTCTATACCCGATGCATGCATTTCCGCACACATAGGATGCTTAATCTGTTACTGCAAATCCTAAGTGAAACCCTGTTGTAAGACTAGAAAAGAGAGTATCTGAGAACACGGGTAGGAAACAAACATAAGTTAAACTAAACTTTGCTTTTTGTCTCTCCTTTGCCTGTATCTGTTTTTCAAACGTGCATACATACACAGCAGCAAAAGAAAAATTAGTGTGCTGGACTTGGTAATCTGCTTCTTGCTGAAGCTTCCTGACAGTGTAATTAACATCTGGGAGATTAATGGACCTCCTGTTTCTGTGAGTGCACTCATAACTTCCCCTGACAGTATATAGTGGCTGCGCTGATCTAGAGCCTTCTAGTGAGATGCTTGCAGCTACAAGCATAGTGGTCGTGAAACTGTTAGACCTGTGAAGAAGTTTCTACCTTCCAGTTGATGCAACTTTTGCTCCAGAAAATTAGCAGGTTTTTTTGTCAGACTTTCTGTGGAAAGGAGGGTAAGGCTTTTAGACTGTGGGTGTCTTACTTTGGGATGAAACTCACCATCCTTGATCTTCAGTGAGGTGAATTTTTCCAGCTGTGTATAAAGTCAGAAAATATGAAAGTCATGTTTCCCAGCTCAGAAGTGAAACCTCCTACGTCCAAGATGTTTCTGCATGTATTTGCCAGCATAGGTAGTCTAAAGCAATACCATATTACTGTGGGAAGAACAAACAAGTTAGCATCACTTATGGGAAGCCTGACTCCTCATTTCTCTGGATTTCTTCAGTTTGATTTCTCCATCTTCTTGGTGGTTTAATGCTGTATATAGGTGAGCAGATTACAGTTTTGTGATGTTGTTTTTTTATGGAAACATGTCTGTCTCCAGGAGTAGAAACTGCCAAAATTAGTGGATGTGGCCCCTTCCTAACTAAACTGCTAATTGATGTTTCTGAAAATTATGTTCAGTAAATTGACTACACCTTCTAATTTGTGTTTGATCTGAGCTTCTTATCCAAAATCATTAGAGATGTAAAGAGTAGTGACTCAGCACTCCTGCCTGTGAAAATTTAGAATATATGTTAAACAGACTGAATCTTTCTGGCATAAAACCCGCTGGCAAATGTTTCCTTGTTTCTAGTTATAGGTATGGCTGAGGTCTCCTTTACTTCATCTGCATTGTTAAATAACGTTATTCTCCTAAGGATCTGTGTTCTGTTTGGGTGCAGAAAGCAATGATATCTCTTTTGGCACAGAAAGTGTATCTGATTCATCTGAGTAGCTAGATACTTCCAGCTGCCTAGTTTCAGTTTCCTGACTTCACTTTCTCCCCAGTGACAGCGATTAAGGTAACGCCTCATCAAAGCATCAAGTTATCAAATGTTTAATCGCCTGCTGCTGAGTTCCCATATCAACTTATTCTTTTGTTAAGAAATCCTACATTTTTAAAGCCTTTAGTTTGGATTATGGAAACCTCAGGGTAGACTCAAGTGAGGTTTGAAGGTTTAAGTAGGTGCCTTTGAGATTGTTCGAATAAGAAGTCCATTCATTCATTCACGGATCCTTCTGAATTAGGTTTGGCTTCTCTTCTTGAGACGTGTATTTTTGAAAGTACTAAAACTTTGATTTCATACTTAGCAAGAGAATGAAAGAAGAGAGGAACATAGCAAATGAGGTTGAAAATTCTTTTTAGAAAGGAAGTCCAAAAACTTGTTGATATTGGACAGTGAAGCAGGAAACAGCATGTGTCATGAAAGGCTCCAGCTTGTTGGCTGAAGATGCAGTCTATAAATACAAAACAAATTTCATAAAAATATTCCTTAGTGCAATTCTGAGTGTCTCAGAAGCTGTTGACTGGTAACTCTGGAGATACTTTGTGAATTTATCTGTGCATGTGCATGCACATGCATGCACTCATACCATACCTTATTTTTTAAAAATTAGTATATTTTAAACTCCAGGATGTGTATTTCCTGCAGGAGACTGTAGCGTTACCAGCAACCGATGTAAACTGGGAGCTGCAATCCATATTCGTTGCAGACTCTAACACAGAGACCATCACTTGCCAGAGAAGCAGAAAGCAAAGAGCTCTGACTTCAGCAGGGCAGAAATGGGGCAATTCATCTGTGAAGCTGTTTCCCTACACAACAAGACAAACTTTTTTTCTGTAAAATTTTGTCATGGTTTTCTTTTAAGCAGTGCCTCCTAGGGATTTTGGAGGTGTCTTCTGTCCTGCCAAGACCACTTGGTAGGTGTAATAGCTGTCACTTGACTTGGAGGTAAAAGCAAGCGTACTTGAACTTGCTGGAGCTGTTGGTAAAGAAACATGGCTGGAACAGATTCACTACCTGTGAAAGTAAGGCTGTGCTCCCTTTTTTTCTTCCCCTCTTTCTTCACCATAAGTCAAATATGAACTTATGTGGATCTTAGACTATGAGCTGCTCTGTTCTTTTCCCTGCAAAGTTGCTTTAGTTTTGGGACTGTACAATGTCAGTTCAGAGCTGTTGCTTGAAATATGGTAGCTTGGACTATCAGAATAATTTGTAATAATAAAATAGGAGTGTGTTTTTAATACTTATTTGGAATTTGTTGGACTGGACTAGGCAAGACAAGGTTGGGAAGCTTTCCCCCCCCCTCCCTCACACCATCTCTTTTAAGATCTTAAAGTACATTTATTTTTTTCTTCTTTTACCAAATACCAGAATATCAATACTACAGCATCCCCACAATAATCAAGTAGTCATAATGATGCTCATACCTTCATGTTTGTCTTATTTCTTCTAATTTATAAGCACTTCCAGAAGGTACCCATCTGTCCCTGAATTCCCTTTTGTTTTTGCTCAGTTCTGTTGTACTGCTGTTTCGATAGCAGCAAATCTTCAAGGCAAATTGTGCTAGGTCCCATCCACCTGCCCAACACAGAGATGCTTGCAAGCAAATGAACCCCTCTTCTTAGGTGTATGAATATCAAGACCCAAACTCAAGCAGATTTCCTAAATACTGGGGTTGGGAAACATGAAGTAATTGACTGGCAAATATTGCTGCTTCTTTTGTGTGTTGACTGTGTGAGACGACTGTTTCTTTGGATTTGTGCTTAAATAGTTTCTACAAAGATTTCTGACATTTTTAGGAAAGGAATTCTTTGCTTCATCGTAACTGCAGCCTGATTGCAGGCCTGTTGCTGTGAATACCAGTGTTTGGAAAATTAACGTCATTTGGAGAAGCTCTGAGATACTTGATTAAAAGAAGCTGCTGTGCCATCTGCTGTGCCAGTAAAGGTGCTTGAGCACATAACTGTGAAATAAAGCCAAACTCCAGAAAACTCAGGTGTTTCAGTGCTTCTTTTTTAAGTGTGTTACAGTTAGAGCTGGTCTTACCTCAAGTGGCATGTTGAGGAAAAAGAACATAAACCTAAACAGAGATTTAGGTCATATCCTGTACCTTGTAAATTTTGTATGGCTGTTTTGCATATAAGAAACAGCTTTTAATAAACATTCATTTGAGGAAGGCAGTCTGTTATTCTTCCCGTGTGATGATGGAGGTGGAGGACTTTGATTTTTTTTTTCTTTTTTTTCTGAGTGAAGTAAAGTGTGTTGGAGTATGTATTTAACAAGGGCTGCTCCCTCAGCTGGGTGAAAGTCATAGGCAAGGAGGTAAGATGGTGGACAGGCTGGATTTCTTGCCTGCAGCTGCACAGCACTCAGCAAATCCCCCGAGAAGATGTCTCACCACTTGTGCTCATTGCTCTGAACCATTCCTGAAGCATGTCTCTGAGCAGTTCCAGTGTAGGAAAATCATGGCATGAGAAGCTGAGAATTTATACCTGCCCGTAGGTTGTCTGTTACAATTGCAGAGCTTGGAGATTCTGCTGTTGGGACTTAAAAATGAGAGAGAACATTTGCAGCTGGCTGGATGCCCATCTGGTATCACTAGCCACCGCTTTGCAGCCTTCTCCCTACCCTGAACCGCCCCATCCCCCCCAAAAAAAAAGAAGGAAAAATAAAAACCAAAGTATATACTTCTAATTTCCAGAGTTTATGCTTCTGTTGTTTAAGCCAGTGGATTGAACCTAAGGGGAGGCGTGTTGGCTGCCCTAAAACTGGCTTTGATGACATGATGATGATGATGAAGCTAAAAGCCTTCCTTCCCTGTTGCTGTGTCGCCAGGCACTGCTGCAAGGAGCCGCCGGGAGCTCCAGGGTGAAGAGACCTGCCTCCCCTGGGAGACCTCTGCTAAAGGTGAAGACCTCCAAGCAGACCAGGCAGATTTAGCAGGAGCTCAGGATTTTTACATCAAGGTAAAGAGGTTCATTTTTCAAGCAATCTGAAGTGGTTGATGTGATTTTCAAGAAGAGGATATTTCCTCCCCCTCCTTATTAAATAAGCACACCAATGCATCTCTGAGCATTTTCCTTCTTATGTGGATTGCTGCTTGGTACATATGTTGTCATAGCAAAAGGTGGGGGGGTAGAATAGAAACAATAGAAACAATAGAAACAACAACATAGTGCATTGTAGGTTAGAAACAGAAATAATTCCTTACGATATTAGTAGAAAGATGTATCTGTGGTTTGATGTTGACAAAGGAACAGACTTCCAGAGCTCTACAGTGTGCTCAGTTTTTAGAAATGTATCCCTTCTTAATTGCTGCATTTGGAACTTAACTTTGAGTGGCCACAAAATATGGAAGCACTTTCAGATGTCTCCAGCAACAGCAGAAGAATGAGGTTTGCATCTGATGAATTTCTGTTTACCAGCACTATAATTATTTCTTCATTTGGTCATCTAGAACTCAGTCTCACTTGTAAAGGGCAAAATGCTTATGGGTGAAGACAAAATGTGACACCAAGAACTTGGTTGAACCTACAGACAGCAGTACAGATACAGGCACTTTTGGGCATTTTACTAAGTTATGGTTTTATTAAATAGTCAGGATCTTGAATGTGGTGGTGATACATGCATAGTCTTTTCTTTATACTGATGAGATTAATTGAACTCTATGTAGAAGATTGGCCAAAAAAAAAAAAAGGTAGTAGGAACATTTTCCACAGAATTCCTCAAAATTAAACGTAGGTCCTTCTAAAGGTCTTCCAGCTTCTGCAGTTTTAAGATAGGTTATGCATGGTGTTAACTTCTTAGTTGGAAAGTTCCATAAATTCCTTGATTCATTTGAGAAGAATTGCAGATTTTTCTTGTTAATCCTTTATTGATCTTTCTCTGAATTAGGGCTCTGAACTAGACCAAAGTTCATCATCCTAACATTAATGGAATAAAACCAAACTCAGTGTGAGTTTTCCCATTAGTACAGTCAGCATTTCACCCCATAACTTTCCTTCATGAGATATGTTGTACATGCCTTGGCAGTAAGACCACCAAGCTTGGTGAGGCCAGCTGAGCCCTTTCTTAAGCCATTCCCTTTCTCTCTGCTTCTCACGGCTTTAAGTTCAATTTCACTGAGCTTCTTCAGTCTACCAGCAAGGTCATCTTGAACAACTGAGGATATTGTATTGAAACCTTGACAGAGCAGAAAAAACGGTAACTATACAGTGATTTCAAATGGGAGGGGGGGAAAAAAAAAAGAAAATTTCTCTCCTTAATGTTCCCTTTTGTTACATTTACTGTAGGACTACATGAAACAATAGAGAAGCTGAGATAACCATGAACTTAAAAAAAAAAAAAAAAAAGTTTCTTCTGAATATTATGTAAAAAGTGCAGTTTTACACATTTGAGAGCGTAAGGATTCACGGAAGGTATTTGCATAATGGTATGGGGTGCATGAATGTACTTAAGCGGGGTGGTGGTGGTGATGATTCATGCACAGAAGTGTAAAGTGCCCTAAGCTCTCGGTGATGCACAGCCTACAGACTGAAACGCAGCCTTGAAGGCTGTTACTACCTCCAGCGAATCAGTTTGTTCTGTCTTTCTGTCTCTCTTGTTTCCCTTTGTTGGAGGGGTGTGTTGCTAACCAGAAACACATGATAGGAGATAGCCAAATGTTCTAGTTAAAATCAAGGGCACTTTCTAGCTGGGAAGATTTTCTGTTTACCCTCTTTTTTTTTTTTTTCATTGATGCAGCTGTTGGTGTAAATTATATGAATAATTGATCAAGGAGTTCTTGTTACCTCAAGTAATGTTATGCTTATTGCTTCTCAGAAGTGTGTTATTCTTTGTTACACTACAGCACTGCTGTTTTTTCCTCTAAGTTTTCCTCTGCTCCCACCCCTTTGTTCTCCCCCTCTCCTCTCTTCTCTGCAAGAACATGTTGTTTTTCTTTCGGCATGCTCCATGATTTACTGAGAAGCGGATTCTCCTTTTTAATCGACAACAACATATTTTAAAATAATCCATGGCCCTGGGAACCGTGCAGTATACACATCTGGTTTCACATAAGCATGAATTGCTGGCTTTACAAACGTGAAACATGTAGTCCTTGCCACAGAGCTAGCTCAAGTGTTCCGTAACTTGAGACCGTATCCGAAATAAAAACAAAATTGTATAGCTTCTTTACCATACTAATGGAAAACATTTAATTTACTTCTTAAAGCCAACCAAGAGGATGACGCAATGCTGTTCCAGCAGATTTATGGTGCCTTTCCTTCTGTAGAAATCAATACAGCTTGAAGGTGCTGTTATGGGAGCTGGCTAGTTGACTGCAATCCAGCTGCATTCGAATGTAAACTTCTGTACCGCAAACCAAAACTGATGATTTTGATTTATTCAGGCATCGCTGTATCTCTGAGATATTATGGTGTTGGATTTTATTCATAGCTTTTTCTCTGATTTACTGCCATTAACGCTAGATTGGAATTTCAAAATAGCAAATTCAGTCTGCTTATGATTTTTTTTTCAAATTGTTCAGTTATTTTTTGCATTTCCTGAATTAAAGTACAGCTCTGTGTATATGCGATGTGTGCCTGTCTGTGGGGCCTTTTTCCACGCAAAAAAGGCAAAACCAAAAAGCAGACCTTCATTCAAATGAAGTGTTAAGGGGTAGCATAATTTTCCACTTAGTACAGAAGAAGCTCTGATCATTAAATGCTTTTTTTTTTTCCTGCCAGAGGAGGCAAAATGCAACACTGTTGTTTTGGCTCAGTCCAAAAATGTTCTTACAATAGATTTTTTTTTTTTCCCTGAAAAAGTGAAACAAGCAGTGCAGATTTTCATAGTAAACAACTTTTATGCCTTTATTTCCTTTTCTGTTCCCCTCTGCCCTCACTGATTCTGCTTGGACTTTAAATAAACTCTGTCCTATAAGAGGCAGTTGATGTTTTCCCTTATTTTCTTCCCCAGTGGGGTTTGTCTTGTTTAAGCATTTTACTTCTGGCAGAAATTCTTTTCTAAGATAGCCTTTAGGACTGGATCCCTGACGGTGCTTTTTTCCCCTAGTGGTGTATGTATTATCTATGGAAGGCTCTTGCTGGTGGTGGTCCCTGTGGTCATGATAACTACCAGAAGGAAAATCATGACTAGATAATTACTTTCCAGAAGTACTTTTTGGTTGTTTGCTTGTTGCTAATTCCATTTCTCTAGTAACTTTAACGCAGGTTTCAATTCTCTAATCATTTTTCTCTCCCATAGACTTATCAATCTCATGGTGAGTAAATAGCATGAGGAGATGCTGTAGAGGAATTGAACCAGGTGATTTATGTAGGCCTTCCCTAGAGCAGCTAAAGATGACAGGTAGGCTTGAGGTCCTTCTTTCTGGGCTGGCTCAGGGTGCATGGTAGTGAAGAGGAAGATGCGGTTTGAAATTGTGCAAGAGTCTTGGGCTGAGTTTTTTGGAATTTATTTATTTTTTTTCTTGAGAGGATGGAGAATGTGATAATGAACACAATTAAGATGGACAGCACAGTTGCTGATAGTTGTTTTTCTCTCTGAAAAGGCTACCACACGAGACTTAGTAGAAGTACATAAATCCTTAAAATTTATAATTTGGATTATGCTTATCTAGAGGAAACAGTGAAAACATCAGATCTACAGGCCTGAATTTCAGTACAATTTTAAACATTCTTGTAAATTTTTGAAAAACAGAGCAGTTCTGGTATAAATACTGAATTTTTAAGACATATTGAACGTATCTTTTGCTATGAAAGTTTTTTTTGAAAGTAGTATGGAGGAGCATACAGAGACAGTGTGATTGTTATGTTTTGTATAAACATAAGGACAGCTTATATCCAGTATCTGCTTGCTTAGACATAATAAAGAGACTTCTAGATATCAGATATTACCAAGAAATTTTGAACAGCTTAAATTATTTTCTGAAATGCTTCCTGAAGACCGACAAAATGCCTCAGTATTAGCCTTACTTAATCGCTGTGACAAAGCTGGATCTTCAGTGTTTGTTCAGTCATAAATTTCTCCCTGGCTGCTCTTCTGCAAATTTTGTCTTGTGTTACAAAATATCAAATTACCAGGGGTATTGCCCACCAATACTCTTTAAAAATAGAGTGTTATAAGCAGCAACACGTGAATCTTGAGAAGAAGAAAGAGGCATAATTCCCCCCGCCCTTCCAAACCCTCCTTTTCTTTTTTCCCAGTATTTTCAACCAATTCTACTTAAACTATCCATTTGCAACTGAAATGCAGTTGGCTTCAACAAGCAGGTTGACACATTTTGGCAGTATGTTTAGTCCATAGGTTTCTGCTTTAACTGTTCTAAAATTCTTGTTGACATGAAAGGTCTGTCATTTAGTTCTCGTTTTGCCTTTTCCCCTGTACTAACACTGGCAGTCCAGGCTGAAATATGCCATAACACTTTTAAAGCTACGCTTTGAATAAAGTTTACGTTTACTGCAGCATATTTGCTTTGCTTGGTTACAGTAGTAACGCTGTATTCCCTTATAAAATGAAGTTGTTAAGGAAAAAAAAAAAAGAAATGCTTATAGCGTTTGCACTAAAGTTCATGGAGCATGAGATTAGCTCCGCTTAGGACTCTGGTACTTTGAAGGGATTAAAAAACCTTTTCAGAAATGAATAAATACAAAACATTCTCAGACTAGCAAAACAGTATGTAAGTGATGAGAAGAAAGGCAGTAATTATTATGTGGAGAATAATCTGAATTGAAATGCCATAGTGGAAGCCACTTTATAATCTTACCATCCTACATATAAATCGAAAAGCAGGCAAAAGTACAGGGCACGACCTATAAAAATGGTAGTCTTTAAGCTGCTTTGAGTATGGAAAAAGAAGAATTTTTATCTAGCCTGAAATTTTGTGTTTTTTTTTCTCTGAAGTCAAACGTGAATCACTGTTCTTGCTGTTGATGTTGTCCTCGTGCTTCCAGCTCTGCCAAGCATAGCTATTGCTGCTTCATTGTAAGAGTGACTCCTACTCAGAATCTGAGTCCTCCTGCAAGCAGAAAACTGTCTGGAGGATGCAGACCTGTTTTTAAGAAACTTAAATAAGATAAGGCTAATCCTATTGTATGCTTCCACTTTAGGAGCTAGTATAGAAACTTCCCTTTCCTTGTTATGGCCCCATACCATTGGCCATGTGCCTTATTGCATTTCTCCCCAGATTTTTTTTTTCTGAAATGTTGGCTTGGAAGACATTAATATTAATAGTGTTTCATGCAGTTGTGGATTATTGCCCTTCTGTGCCAATTTACAGACTTCCAGGGGAAAAAAAATGCTCTTGCTTTTTGTGGGTCAAAGAAGGTGAAAATACACGTCCACCTAGTCTGTTTGGCAATGGTAAACTTACGTTTCTTTAATGTGGGATGTTTCACTTTAACATGTTTTATGAAAGTAGAGATACAGTAGAGATTAGAATCCTAAATTCTTGTGATCTTTTCCTCAGCTCATTTACGGTTTCAGAAGATGAATTTCTGTGCATATAATATGAATTTCTGAATTGTCTGTTTGGATTGAGACTGAACCAAACTTCATGTTCCTGCCTTCAGGAAGAGCTAGCATTAGGTATTTCAAAAACAAATATAAGAGATCTCCTGCAGGTGTAGGAGGATAATCTGCTCCCAATATTTACCTTGATCTTTTTTTGTTTGGAGATTAAACTTCAAACCAATCAGTTTAATAATTCATGTTCAATAATATAATTGCTTTATGAATATCTAGCTCTTGGAATCTTGCTAAAATTTTGGTCTTACCAACTTCTGTGATAAAGATTTCCACATTAAAGTTGTAGCTTGTTCTAAAATATATCCATGCAAATCTTAATGCATACAAGTATGTATCTTTAATAATTGAATATAGCTTTTTACCTTGTTCATACTATTTTTAGGCTCTTGTCATATTATCTCCATAACCTTAACCATCTTAGCTGCTTTCTCCAAGCCTCATTTTGTTTAGAAAGGAAAATTATTCTGACACTCGACAAACTCCCTAGCCCTGGTGTTTTTCAAAATTAGATGAATGAAGAGAATTTCTGATTTCAGAATGAAGTTATTGTTTGAGTTCTCTAAACCTGCCTTAGCTTTCTTAAAACTTGCAGCATAATAGAAGATTTGTACAGAATTAGGGCATTAGAGCACATGTTCTTGTAATCAGTTTGTTTTGAAGAGGCATGCTTTTCCAGCTGCCCTAAAAATGAGTAACTTCTGTAAATAATCCTAAGCAACGTTTGTATACATGTAAGTAAGTAATTAGCATTTGGTCTTTTTTCCTTTCTTCTAAGGAATCTAAAACTTTTCAAAGACCAGATAGTTATCAGTACATTTTGACTCAGGGGGAAGAAGCTTTCTTGGGTCTAGATTAAGAGCAGAAACTTTTTGTTCCTTGATTAGCAGCTAGCTTGCTGCGTGGCCTTGGGCATGTCCTCTTGACTTGCTTGCACCAGTCTGCCATTGTATCCACTGCTGCAACCGCCACCATAAACTAGTTTGAGAGCTTTGGAGTCAAACAAAACAAAAAAACTATAGAAACTGTTCATTATTCTGAGTAAACTCAACTTCATTCGCTATGCACTTACTCCTATGGCAATGTAAACTGCAGTGGAAATACACAGTTTAGACCATAAAGAACTCCAATCAACAAAATAAAACCAGCTTGTGCAACGTGTATTGCAGTAACATGGATTTCATTTAACATAGGTAAATTTTAGGGTATTGGCCTGTACAACGATTGTGATGGAAATAAAGCTGTTTGGTTAAAAGCAGGAGTGCTGCGATCAAAATAGTTAAAATAAGAGGGAAAGAAAAGATCTATCCTAAAATGAGTACGTGGCAGTCTTATTTTGCCTGAGTTTTTAGCAGAAGATTTCCATTTGTGTTTTCTGCCAAGTTAATTAAATTTATGAAGAAAAGCTTGACTCCAAGTGTTTGACTTGTTAGTATCTTTTAACAAGGTTAATGTGGTGAAGGAGAATATTGATAAAAAAAGAAGCTAAAGTTTAAGAGTGGACGATGCAAGAGGTCTTTGTGTTCCTGTGTAATGTGAAGACCGAGTGTCCTGTTGAGTTTATTGTTTTATGTTTTGTACTTACTTTTGCATGCGTGCCAGAACATGCTCAGGGAAGAGGCATAAACTTTTTTTTTCCCTTTTTTCTTTCACGAATGCATTTATTTCCTGTCTAGAGTTGGAAAAGAGGAGCAACAAGAGGGGTTTTGTTAAATACAGCAAAATCTAATTACAGCTTGATTTAAAGCCACATTTACACAATGGCTGAGGGGTGAGTTCACTTCCACAAAAACAAACTCGTTGGCTTCCTACTGTGCATCGGGGAATGTGAAGGATGTGTGTCCTGGAGAGCAGCTGCCTCCCTCTGCTGGCTTGAGCTTTTCTTGCACTGTCTTGCAGCTATGTTATATGATACAAAAATATGACTGTGCTCCTATGAGAAAGAATATTGAGGCATCAGTTCACTGGTGCTTTACTCATTTTACTGGTTATACTGCAGGTAACGTGTTATATTATGTGTTACATATGTGATCAGGCTCTGTTTTCTGTGAGCAGTAAAAATCTTTTTCCTCAAAATGGATGGCTGTTTCCTCCAGTCTGCGTTTCAAACAGTTGTATCCCTGCTGATTGAAAGGAGAAATGTTGGTGAATAAATCATGTTTTCTTGGCAACATGGTTTTCACTTGGTGTGCACCTCTGAAAGGTGCAAGCTCTCCTCTTGATTGTCTGCTGAAGTATTTCTACCGATTGTATTGGAGTAGTTGGTGAAGCGTCTTTAAAATTATGGTGGTTTTCTGTTTTTCGACTGTTTCTGGGTTAAATGTCTTGCTGTTCTTTTAACTCTGTTTCTGTGAGAAAAAGATTGCCTATCTCCAGCTTACTGAAATTTGAGCACATATTATGCTGTTGTCTTCCTGGGATAACCTTTGCCCAAGACCTCCATCACAGACTGCATCATAACAGCAGCTTACACTCATTTGAGACTGACGTGCACATGATCTTTATTCCTTTCATATTTCCAGCAGATGAATGCTGGTTTTTAGCAGAGTTTTTGATGACTGTTGTGAAAGTGCCTGACCTTGCACTTTATGCTACTGCAATTCCTTCCATTTCTGCTACTCTAACTCATGAGATTACTTGTTTCTTCTAGTGCAGTAGGTACTTCAGTCCTTCTCTGTCTTGATGATTCCTTGCAGCTTTGTGTCGTCAGAGAGGCTCGTCTGTGCACACTCCTAACTTATAGCAAGGCATCTTAGGAAAAACGGAAAAAAGGCTGGGACCAGCATAATTTTGTTGAAGTAGGAGCTTTTCCTTTTCAAACTAATTTCTTGCCTTTTCTCTGTAGTAACTATTTTGGTCACATTTATAAGTTGCTTCAGCTCTTCTCCCACTTCTGTAGTGATTGTCTTCATCTGAACTGATAATTTCCTGTCGCATCATGTGAAATGTTTTATGAGTCTAGAGATAAACATACTGCACTGACATTATCTAGAAAAATTGGTGCTAAGGAAGGGTTCTGGACTAGTAAAGCCCAATATATGTTTTGCAAGTATATGTTGCAGTTTATCTTTCCAGTTTTTCATGTACCCTTAGTTATTTTTGCTGTCAAAATTCTTCGAAAACGTTATACTTGAGGTGGGGATAAGGGGCATGCATTTTCAAACCTAACAAAGAATTATCAAAAATACCTATATGGTGGCCCTCAGGAGCAAAGCAGTTGTGCATTGAGGGAGGCGATGTTGACAGGAGTAGTAGAAGAAAAACATCTTGCCCTGGAAGAGGGGAAGTGATGGCAGAAAGTGGTTGACAGTGAGGCTGAGTTTGCTGAGCCGTGTTTGGAGGCTGCTTGGTAAAGGCACACTAATCAGGGGTAGACTGAGGCACGCAGGTCAGTTGGTGCCTCAGAGTGTGGGGAAAGCCTTAGAGGAGGAAAAACAGGCTTTGGGCAAGAGGGGAATGAGCAGATGGCAGCACAGGTACGTGGTGCCACAGCAAGGAAGGAGGGACACCACAGTGTGCTCAGGACAGAGCATTGCAGCGAGGTTGGTGGAGAGATGGCGCTAGAGAGTGAGCCAGGCTTGGACAGTGTGTGGAGGTAAAGCAGTTGACAGAGTTCACCAAATTGCTGTCTTTGCAGCATTGTTAGTGTTCCGAAACACCAGAAAAGAGGAGGGATATAGGGCTGCAGAAGGCTTATGAGAGAGCCCAGCAGGGCACTTCTGACAGGTAAAGAATGAGCCAAAATGGGCTGTCCTTTTTGGCAACAGGTGGGCCAGCATACAAAGACGGGGAAGGTTGCAAGAAGCAGAGAGAAGGAAGGGACAAGATCTAATAAGATGATTCTTTCTTTCCCTGCTAGAATGATTTCCTTCAGCTTTTTTTTTTTGGTGTCTGCCTATTTACCCTTGAAGGATTTCAGACCCAGCCATATTATTGTGCTTTGGGTCAACTATAATGTGGCCTGAGGTTGATGATGGAAAAAGAAGAGTGTAAAGCTCACTGTATATGGAGAAAGGTCAGTGAATAGTATGAAGACAAACATATCTCTATATATCTGTTACATAATCAGAGTCCTAGAACTACAAGAAAGCCTCTTTGCTGTGAAGTCATATCCAAGGAGCTCTGCACAGTCAAAGTCTGTCTGCTATTTGGATTGCATAAGCTTTTGTCAACATCAATCCACTTCTTTGAGATATTTATGGGCTTTAGTTAGGCCCTTGCTGCAGTTCCTGGGTTCAGTACTTCTTATTTTCTCGGAGTTGTCATGTGAAGGTCATCAAATGCAGAAAGAAAAAACAAACTCTACTTCCCAGCTGGGTTTCTCCTGCATTGTACATGGCCTTCAAATCTTAAGGTGCCCCACGGTGCTAGGAGGATCACCTTGTGGTCTTTGCCTTTTCCGCCTGGTTGTGTTGGAGCTCTGACCTAATTAAGGCAATGCAAAGGAGGAAAAAGCAGCCCTCCCCCCCCCTCCCCCCCCCCCCCCCCCCAAAAGTCATATCCTACACTTCATTAGTTTTCTCCAAACCAGGGTGGTGAAGAAAACAGTGATGGGTGGGAAAATCTTGGAGCACTCGTGTGGGGGTCCCTGTCTGGAGCTTTGCCTCACCCCCTAGGGTGGCTCAGAATTCTTGCTGCTGGAGCACATCCCATGTAAAGCCGTTCTGTGGCTTGTGCGTCTTCTTGTAAAGACCTGAATTTCTGCAGTTAGTTTTTTCTAGAGGAAATTACTTCGGAGGGAAAGGGGTGTGGATTGCCTCTTCTGTATGATTGTTTTTCCTAAACTGAACTCTTCTTAAAAATTCAGTAGTTTGATAAGCACCCGGCTACTAGTCACTGTTGATATGCAGAAATGACTCAGGATGAGTTATAAGCTCTATTTTTCTGAAGCTTTTTTCTTCAACTTGACTATTGTAGTATTTATTGTCATAAGAGATGCACAAATCTTCCACCCATGGCACTCCCCTAGTAAATGAACAAGCTAACCAGAAGTTCATGTTGTTTCCTTAGTGGATACATTTTCGGAGATGATGAAATTTGTCAGTTACGATGATTGCAGAAACACAATATTAAAATACTAGGTATATGATTTTATTACTTCCCTGAAAGAGCAATAAACAAAATTCTGGAGTTTGTGAGAATTTTAAAAGGAGGACTAATTAAGTTCCTCTCCCTCTCTTTATTTGAACACAGTGAATGTTATCTCCATTGTAAAGGAATTTAATTTCTGTGGTGAATCAAATATTTTTTTTAAAACCATAATCTTTTGGGGGCTATGCCAGAGTGGGAAAGTTCACGAATTTAAGGCATTAGAGGGCATAACCCTACTATTGCATCTACCAGACTTAGTCGCATAATGGACTTGATGTAAAAACCAGAAAACCACAAACAAACAAAAATGGGGCCAGTAGGTCACGTTAATCAATTGTCTGCTAATCTCAAGCATTAAATGCCTGCCGTGGATTTTTCACTTAGCCCTGGTTAGTGCTGACCTGTATCAATATGGGGCATTGAGCTGCTCAGAAAGCTGGGGTTCCTCGTTCTCTGCTCTGGAAGGAGCTCCTCATGGAGGAGGAAAGCTCTCCATACATGTTAAATAGGGAGTCTTAAGCGGACTTCCTGCAATTTTACAACCGTGGTTGCCAGTTCTGGCGCTGTTGCCCAACTTGCCAGAAGTAGCATTATTCCACCGAACGTAGCTTGTCGAGATAGGCCTTATTCTTCCATAGGGTTGCTGATGTCATGGTGCTTATCATGGTAAGTCATCCAGAATTACCTGCTGTGTGATAAGACAAAATGTTTCCACTCAGGCCTGTTGAAATAGTTTGCTTCATCTCAGTATATTTTTAATTGTTTAATTTTTTTTGGAGTTTCTTAGACGGTGTGTTGAATGAAAATAAACCCTGCTTATTTTTTTCCCAAGAACCTAGTACCAGGCTGTCTGATTTGTATGAATTCTGTAGCATGCAAAGAATAGAAAATCATTTTTTTCGTCGAACTCATTGGTAGTTGACTTCATTTTTCATCATTGTCCCCGAGTCCTCCTGCCGTTGCATTAGAAGAGCTTGTTATCCTAGCAGTTAATAAACTCCTTAATAACAGGGTTCTTAATGGACTTAATAAGCATAAATGCTTATGCTAGATAAATGCATAATCTGCCACCTAAATCAGCCTTCCCTGGTTTGTACGTGCCAACATCTTCAAAATAATTTTCTGATCTATAAGGTGTTTTCAAGGAAGAGACGTGTTTATGCATAGATCTGTTTAATAGTGCTTAAAAATAAAAAAAATAAAAAATGACTCACTCTGTCTTAGTGCTGCTGCCTGCCGCAACCACAATTTGTAACTTATATTAGATTAGGTGCTGTAAGCCTCCAGAGGAGTGAAAGTATTTTCTCATGTGTCACACGAACAGTATGTGATAAGAAGCACTCTGTGGTGAACCGTTTAAGCAGAGAGCAAGCCTTAGATAAGTGACCTCAGCCAAAAACTATTCAGTCACTTCAGTGTGATTTAAGTTATCTCTGCCCAGAATTGCTTGGCATTAAAACTTAATTATTCTCATATCCAAGCTTGATATATTCACATCAATTCTAGATGAAGTTTTCTGTTACCTGTGGATTATTCCTGCAGGGGTTTTGTCCTCTGTCGAGCTTTCTAGTATTTACATTGTCTTTCTCCTTGGTGTTCTACTAATAAGACCAGGTAGGTTCAAAGGAATGGATAAACCTATATACCCCATGCTTAATTTGTGACTGTTTCAAGTTACATCTTGATAACCCATTTCTATAAGAACACGGTCTTTTGCAATGCTCGTTCACTTGAGTTTTCACTATGATAGGCAGCCTGTAATGAAAATGTTGACTCATCTGAGTGATATTTTTGTTTTCTTTATTTTGTAAGTCAGATTGCAAGATAATTTCAAATTACAAGTATTAGATCACATTTTTCTTGAATGATTGCTTATGATCTTTGCCAAGTTAGTGCTCTTACTCACCTACTTTAGTCACAGGCAAGGTTTTAAATTTCAGTGTTAAGGGAAGCAGAAGAAAGTGTTTATATAGAGTCCTGGATGATGATTACTTCATATCTCGTTAGCTTAATATTTTGAGTCACTTCAAATTAATGGTACTCCTTGTGTTAAAGAACTTTGTGTAAAGAACAAAATGGATTTGTCTTGTAGCATAAAATACGGGTAATCTTGAGAAGCACTAAGGCCTGTAAGGTGAAGCCTGGATATGCATGTAATATAGCTTTCCATTCTTCTATAGATTGAGCACCAGCACCCTTTAATTTTCAAATGCTTTAATTCTAGTGCAAGTACTCGAATGACTCACTAGTTATCTAAAGCATCAGGTAACTATACCTATATTTAGCTTTGTTCTAGCTTCTTATCCTTGTTTCTATCTTAATTTTCTCAGTTGGAAGCTACAGTGAGTTTCGTCAATGTTTAGAAAATCAAAAACCCCAAACAACCTGGGAAGCGTTCCCAAGTGTTCTCATGAGTACAGCCCCTTCAGGCTCTTCAAAGGCTCTTTCTGCTGATGGTCAGGGGATGTGGAGAACAGGTCCTCTAGCTTCTTTCACAGTACCTTTAAACGCAAGGTACATAACCCCACCTGCCAGCAGGCAACACTTTCAAGTTGGAGGTGATACTTTTCTTAAAAAGAGGTGCCTTCCTTCTGCTACTTGCTGTGGGCTCTGTCCTGGTTGTGGCGTCCCTGATACGGGCCAGCTCCAGTGGTACCTTCATTCTGCTGGTTGGGCATTGCCAAGATGATGGTCCCATGGGGGTTTGATTCAGGCTGTCTGAACCCTAAGAAACGCACAATGAAGTGATGCAAGTGAAACTCCCAGAGAAAACGGGAACCAATTAATTTAAGAACATGTTTTTAGTTTGTAAAAGATAGATCAGAGATTTCCAGACCCCAGCCTTAACTACTTTCCTCGTTCGTTGAGGAAATGCTGTGTGCTACAGACGGCAGTACTTAACCATGGGTCGGGATGTCTGCCTTTTTAGCTCATTAGATCCAAGTGCTGGCTTGCAGGGGTTCAGACAAGAAATCAATACTGTTTTTCCATCTGGCTGCCTTGAAGACTATGAGAATTAAAACTGTTTATCTGTGTAAAGAGGAGAAGGAAAAAAAAAAAGCTACATCCACACTGCTAGAAGTACAGCTAGCAAATACGAACTGCTGCTTGGGTTTGTTGCTGGGAAGGATCTAGTATAGATAATTTTGTACGTAAGTAGCTATGGGTACGTTCCCCTGAGAGTTGTAGTAGCAAGATGCAAGTAATGTATGCAACAGTAACTTTTTTTTTTTGGTTTTCCTCACAAATTTTGTAGATTTGCCTCCAGCAGGCTTTGCAAGTTGATGAGGTGAGTGAAGAGGTACTGTCAGCTGGAAGGCATGCTTTGTTTTCTGGAATTCTCTGCCTCCTTATATTACTTAGGTGTGGATTTAGTTGCCCTCTTCTTCTTTTGGACATGTGCTTTTTTCATTTTCCTTTTGCTTTTGTTGTTCTGGGCTTTTTAGACATAACAAACTTGTCAAGTGTATCTATGCATCTCTTCCACCGCCAGCATATTCTGCAGATAACTTTTTTTTTTAAATCACCAGTCCATTTTATGTATTCCCAGTTAGCACAGTTTGATACTTCTTCCTCTCGTATTTTTATTTACTTGATGTGAGATACTCTAGTATACAATGGAAGACTTGGAGTCTCTGATCTTACTCCAGCTGCTCTCTTCTGTTGAAGTTGAAGTATGTATACAGAGGCCAAAAAAAAATTGTAATTACTGCAAAAGGTGAAAGATAATTTTTGGACATCTCCTTTATGCATGCTCAATCTTTGAATGTTAATTTAAATCCCACATGCTGAATGAGTAGAGACTTCTGAATCTAGTCAATTTTTACACTGACTTATAAAGTAGAATTAAAAAAAAAGTGTTCATAGATTTAATGTGATTGTCTCATTTTATTGCTGAGATACAAAGCAATAGTAGAAGCTACTGTTTCCTGAAGTACTGTACTAATTTTTCACAAGAAATGATTATATTGTAAGTGCCTAAAGAGAAAATGAGCTTTCTAAAGTCTTCTGAGCATCAATATTTCAGAGCTATTTCAATTTGTTTTTAATGAAACAGATACAGAATTATATAAATGGTGTGGTTGTAAGTACTCAGAGAAACTTGAATACTTTAAATGAGACAAATGATTAGATTTTGCAGGTTAGGCATGTGTACACTATAACTTGTGTGCTGGACGGCTCAGTATGAAAACTGTCCTGTGTGTAGGGTTATTTACATTGCTTCCCTTTGGTCCCTCCAAGGAAGGATATTTATGTTAGTGAGTGGGATCTGCTAGGATTGCATGTGGCCATGCAGCTGAGTACAGAAATGTTTTTTTGGTCATACATAAATTTTTTATAAATATGAATACTATGTACAGCGAAGTAAATGTTAAACACTTACGCAACCTAGAAATTTCCTCATGTTTCCCTTCTCCAGCAGCCCTTTTACTGTGGTTATGCTGCTTGTGTTTTGACTACAGCCAGCTGGAATTTGCTTTGAAAATATCAATGTCTGTTTTATTTGCCGATTAGCTTTGAAGCAATTTCTTTTTTAGATCCTGGTTAAAGGGGACATTTGGGGAGCATGGAGGGACTTTCTTGTTCGGCTAAAGACTACATTATTACAGAGCATGCAGAACGTGTATGTTTGAGAGTGACTGAAAGCTCCAGTTCTGATTTAATTTAATTTTGACCACTTGCCTTTTGGTTTTATTTTCCAGTGGTTTTCTACCTAATTTTTACAGGGACAAAAAAAAAAAAGTTATGTTATATTATTACAGGATTATTGACTTCCCTTTCCACCTCTGGCATGTTTGGGATTCTCAGACTTACCACTGAGACATCATCCGCTTGAGGAAGCAGGAAACAAATGATCTAAAAAAAAATTTGCCATCCTTTACAGTGTACAATATTAGGAAAGATGCTGCATGAAGGCCTGGAACCATCAGCCTGCATTGTGCCTAATCTTATGTTGACATAAATTCATGCCAAAAAAAATAAATACCCGCTGAAGCGATGTGTAGTCAGCAGTGATAAACTACAGTAACAGGGTGTCAAAGGTGTTTTTTTTTGTTGTTGTGGTGGTGTTTTCTGTTTGGTTTGTGTTTTTTGAATGTAAGACTGAAGATCACGATGCCTGTGCTTTTAGAAACTTATCCTGGAAGCACTGGGGATTTGCAGCTGGGATAAAGGGAGAAAAGGCAGCATTTGGTTTGGGACTCCCCAGCTGAGGATGAGTCTGTGGATGGCCACCTGAATAGTACTGATGGCAGTAGTGTTACAGCTGGTGACTTGAATGAGGTTCGTATGTCATGTGCTTCAAGGACATGGAGCAACATTTTTTGCCTGCAGGCCTGGGAGGGGAAGGTGAAGAAAATGCCTGCTGTTCTGGCTGGGAAGAGTTTGAGAAGGCAGACCGATAAGTGATTTGTCCCCAGGATGTTGCAGAGTTCCCCTGATGTGCATTTGCCATCTTTTTAGGAGCATTCCCTGCCGGCAACCCCTGTGTTGGTTGTGACAGGATCATCACTGTCCCCTCATTTTAGGTGGAGAACCGTGCTGGAAAAGGAGCGTCTGTTCAGTGGTCAGGGAGGGGGAGCAAACAAGGAGTGCGAGTCTCCAGGCTTTAGGGTTGGGCATTCATCTGTCTTCATTTATACTAATTTTTCATAACCATAGTTATGTGAATTCTTTGCACGTTTTACATTAGAGCACTGGCTAAAAGCCACAAGCAGTTGTGGAAGCAGGGTCTGAGATCTTATCTGCCCCACTAACTTCCAGCTGCTAGGCGTATAAGCTGCCCAAGGTATAAGTGCATTCATGTTCAGGAACATTGTATGGAATAAGTCCTGAAGAGTTATTCATACAAGGGCTTTTTGCCTTGCTCCATTAAATAATTAAGCCTCTCTTCGTGGAGAGGCTTCTTCATCTGTGCCAGCAAAATGCGTCTGGTTTCTTGTATGAAGACTGTGAGACTGGGCTCTGTACAGAGTCACACTTGTTGGTTTTACATGGATACAATTTCTAGTCATTAAATTAACAATCTTTCTAAGATTGAAATCGAAATTTATTTTACACTGTACTAAAAAGGCTTGAAGTTTAGTAGGCTGTCTTCAGACTCATTAGCCTTGAAATGATAACCAATGCCATTGCATATGAAGCTAGTTTTTGTCTGGGATTCATTGTGCTGAATATCTTCAGCTCTTGCGTACAGTTCTGGGGTCTGAGAGTTGCTCTGAAACTCTGGATTATGGGTGTGGACCGGAGACATGAAGTCTTAAAGGTTTTCCATCTCAGCTCCCAGCGAACTTGCTGGCAGCGGGGCGGTTTTCGAGTGGGAGCCTGCACGCTCTAGTGTCCGCGAAGAACCGCTTCATGTTCTGACAGTCGCACCTTGACTTGCTTTCTAGTTGTGTCTTGCAGCTCAACATAACCACCTTCTTGTGTAGGGAGATGTAAGAGAGCGGAAAACAGTCTTTGAAGAATAAAAAAAAAAAAAACAAAACAATGGGCTCTAGAGAGCTTGATAGGTCTTCATTGTCGTCACAGAAGATCAAAGAAAGCCACAAAGTTGCACTTTCTACCCAGAATTGGAAATAACATCCTTAATTACAGAAGTGAGCAAGTCTGACAATTTTTCCTTCGAAGGAAGGAATGCTGCGCCTTGTTCTTCAGCTATTGTGCTGTTTGCAACACAGCATTTTTGAAAAATTACACCTGTCCTCTGATGGAAGACTTGCATTTAAAGTTTTCCTGGGCCAATCTATAGATGTCTTGATTAGATATGCTCAGCATCAGATTGTGTCACAGATTGTGGTAAGCCAGTCATAGTGAAGAAGATACTGAATAGAAATAGAGAAGAAAGTGCCTGCAGTTGTGATAAAGAATAATACTGTGGAGGTACTGGAGTGCACTTACTGTAGTGCATGCTTGTATTTTCTCCTTCTGTGCTTCCACTGAGGAAAATCCAGGAACAGGTCTGTACTTGTGTGTCAGCTTTATGGCTTAAATGATATTCTTGGGATCCCTGTTTTCCACTGTGAGTACAAAAGACATATCCCCACTTATGAAGCCCTCTTGTGGCCTGTTTCATTGTAGTTTTAACCTCCCATGTCCTTTTGAGCAATTGACTTTTGCTACCATTATACCTCATGTTACGACTTCAGAATCTTACATCAGTCACGATTTATTTTTTTTAAACCTCTTTGTTATTTTCTGCTAATGCATCACTTTCACTTGACTGTTGAAGGCAGAGGCTATTTCTGTAACATATTTTACAGCTTTTGGCTCGCTGGGGTCATGATCATTGTTTTTATGGAAGTCAAGCATACGCTATATGGATCCACTATTTAGGACTATTTTTGTGCTTGCCATATTATTGATGAGCAGTGTGGTCCGTTTCTGTGGTTCACCAGCTTCATGGCCATCTAGCCGACCGGACAGAAGTCATGAAGTGGTGGCTAAGAGGCACACGTTAGTCTTCTAAAAGTCTTGATTGTGCTCACAAACGTGTAGTACTTCAAAATTAACAGTTCATATTGCATCTCTGATCAGAGAAAGGGGAATTAATGGACCCAGCTGTGAGGAAAAGTATAGAAAAATAAGTGGAGTGGAAAGAGAAAAGGACACGAAAGATGTTTGTGTAGTTTGGTGTGATTGCAGAAATATGGTGTAGAGGTGGAAGAAAACATTACAATGAAGGAGAAGTGGAAGGATCTTGGGGAGAAATGAAAGCTTGATATTGGCATGGAGGTGTCAGAGTGGTGTGTGTGACAGGAAATGTATTTCAGGGTGATGACATGAAGCCTATAAATGATCTATCATTTGAATTTGGGATTTCTGTGTTCTTAGGGTGCAACCAGAACAATACTAACATCTGCATTCTCCCATGTCTGGTTGTGTGGGCAAAGTGTAAGTGCTCAGAGTAGTAAACTTCCAACAGGCTTCACTTCAGATGCTGCTGTGTGTACTGGAAGCATCCATCAGTGGCAGGATGAAACACACCTTACTGACAGCTTGACTGCTCCTCCCGTGGTTCTCAGAGGTGGTAGTGGCAGATTGATGTCTTCATTTTGGTCAGCTGGGTTTTCAGTGAAGATACTGCCAATGTGTACATCTGTGGAGGTAAGGGATGGTGATGGTCTTCAGAGTGTGTGTGTGGGGGGGGGGGGGGTTCGCTTTTTTTTTCTTTGACAGGAATAAATGAATGCTATTAAAAAAAAAAAAAAAGTTGTTTTTAAATCAGTCTTAGTGGTGTCCTGCAGAGAATCCCTGTTTTGTTATTGGGACTGTTCTACCTGTTATTAAGTACCTAAAGCAGCAGTCTAGGACGCTTAGGGATATAATTAGCATATTTGAAAAGAGAATCAGCCCTAAAGTTGGATGTTAGTTTACTAATTCTGAAACGTGATCAGTACCATTTCTGTGTATTGTGCATGCACACATGTACTGGTAACTGCTTTCTTACCAGATTCAAATTAGGATCAATTCACAAAATATCCTTGTGCTCCTTAAAATGAACATATCTTTTTCTACACTGAGTGCCAAACCTGTAGGCTGATATTTGTGACTTCCTGAGAAAGGTTTACTTGGCAAACACTAGGCTTGTGTTTTATTTCCCTCCATTAATGATGATGGTGTTCGTGGTGCATTTACCACCAGCCTGCAGACTGCCCAAACTTCAAGCACTTGCTGAGAAGGGAGAGAACACACCAAGTAACTACTGTGAAGTCAAAAAGGTAGTTTCCACAAGAAAGAGAAAATAATGCTAGATAAATATTTGTGAAAATCAAAATTGAAATCTAGAAAAATTTGTGAAAGAAAAAATTAACCCTACATCGTTTAATCTAAATGCAAAAAAAAATACCAACATACATGAATCTTAAGATTTTGTTGTTGTTGTTTGTTATGTATACATAACCAGGGGATGGTTTAGCTTGATTTCTTCTAAAAGTCTAATGAATGCACCAAGCCAAGTAAAATATTCATTAGAGTAATTGGTTCAGTTCAACCTCTCAAGGCTACAGCTTGGAAATACACACACTGTTGCCTTTAGAAATGCAGCATGTTGATTCAACAACGTTTTTACTCAACTCATTTTCATTCCATATGCTTACTATATTTTGCAAAACCCATTTAAGTAAATGCTGTAGCAGTTTCCAAGCAATATTTGGTATTTTTTAAGTCAAAAGTTAACTATTATCCGGAGTGAAACCTGTTCAGTCATAAGGCACATCAGATTTTTTTTTATTTTAAAATATTTCTGAATTGAAACCACTGTACGTTTAAGTACTTAAAAAAGCTCTCATAGCACAGAAAAAGTTTTGTTCCCAAAATAGACATCCATCTGTTAACTCACTTAGAAGTGCCTAAATGACGTGTAAAATTTATTAATGTGCAAGCTAGGCAATTTTCAGTTTTAAGATTTGGTTTTGGTTTCATATCAATTCATCCTATCCATAGGTTTTCCTCTCTTCTCCCCTCCATGATGGGCATCTGCATTGGACCATATGGTTTTGGAAACTGTTGATTGAAACCGTTCTGTCAAGAACGGGGCTGGAAAAAGCCTACCTTGCTTTTCATTTCTAAAAACATTGTAGAGCCCTTCTGTTTCCATGCGGAGGAGCAGGAAACTCGAAGTTTAGCCCGGATGGATCTTTTGTGCCAGGGACAGGCTTTTGCTTTCTATGAAAGCCTGCCGAATATTGGCCAACTTGCCTACCTTTCACAACTTGCTCACTTCCAACAGAGACTTGCTGGGGCTGCGAAGCCTCTTGTTACTGTGTCCTCAGGAAACCTCTCCCAGCCTCCCTAGCTGGCATGCATACTCATGGCCGTATCCTGTCACAGGTCCTGTGTGTGATCCAGGCACTTGTGTGCGGTCACCACGGGCGGTGAGGAGGTTGGCAGAGCTCTGCCTTGTGCTCAGCAGGGGTTTTAGCTGACCGCCTTTGCCCTCGTAAACCACCGCAGGCTCCAAACATCAGACCCGAGGTGCTGTTCCCTGCACCTCCTTTTCCCTCCAGATTGTCTGAGGAGGTAGAAGTGACTGACAGAATAGATACAGAAATTCAGACTATTATAGCTGGCCTGTTAAGCTAACCACAGAGGTTTAGTGAGCGTTCATTGTGCTGCAGAACGGAAAATCGGTGTCTCTTGAAATACCAGATTTGCAGTTGTCAACCAGGAAGCATTGTATTGGAGGACCTGAGCTGCCATGTCATGTTGGATGTGGTAGGGCTGACCCCCAACTACAGTTTACAGCTTAAAAAAAGAACACTTCGTATTTTCTTTCAGAGCCAGCAGCTCATGGGAAGGAGGCAGGAGGCTGGGCCTGTGCAGGAGCGATCTGTGAGGGCCTGGGGAGCTGCTGGGCCAGCAGGGGATGTGCAGCTGAAATTTATGTAATTTCTCTTTAAGGACTCTGGGTCTCTTTGTTAGCTGTCATAAGGTGGCTTGGTGGCCTGTGGATGTGGATTGGATTAAAAGAATGCCTTTAGAGCCTTTTGTGTGTGTCTGTCTTTGCTTACCATACAGGAGTAACCACAACAGCCCCATAAGCTGGATCAGAGGGCTGGGGTCAAGACTCTCAGGCTCGTTCCCCTGTTGGTACCTTTGGCAAAATGTTGTTAGAAAAGTCATTATAGATCTGATCGTCTAAGAACTGTCAATCTTCTTCACTGGGATTCACATCTCCTGAACTCTCTTTAAATTAAGTTTTTAACCTGTGTGTAACAGCCCCCTGCTGTTATTCATGAAATATATAGTTTTCTGGATTCAAGCCATGCTGCTGAGAAACTTGGAATATTCCACAGAGTTTTAAAGAAGCACGGTTTATAAAAATTGATGAGCTCCTTAGATGATGTAATCCGAAAAGGAAGACTTAATAAAATAAACTCCTTAGTTTATTGCAACACAAAACTTAATGTTGACTGAAAGTTGACTCAAGGGGCAAAATGTCACTCTTCCTGCATTTCATTTTTATTTCTCGCAATATATAGCTTTGAGAATATTTTTCTTATAGAAATGAAGTCTGCATCTAGCGCAGAATGATTCTTTTTATGAGCAATTTTCCCTGGCAGATTAAGAAAGCTGTGACACAGCTATTTGCATATTATCAATAAATACGGCCTTGCACTGTTACCACATGGAAGTCTTGTTCCATTGGTAACGTTTTATGCAGCAGCAAACATTATTTTTGTACTGAAGTAAAAATACAATAGATAAATGTTTATGAACAACCTTTAGTATCATGTACTTGGACTGTACCTGATACTGTATGGTGCTGATAAAAAAAAAAAAAAGGGGGGGGGGAAAAATGCCAGCGTGGGCATGTAGAAACTCATTATTGCAGTGGATGTTGTAAGTGTAACGTTTATGGATATGTTTTATGTGTAACATAGTGGAACATCTTAACAATGTGTTTTAAAATTATATACACCTAACTCTGTACTAGGATGATACTATGGCAATATCAATCCTGAAAAATCTGCTGTATCTTATGAGAGGCAGCTTAGCTACCTGGCACTTTAGAAAAACCAACTGCGTATTTCCATCCTGACGGTGAAGTTTAGAAACCATTTGGCCACTATTGAACAAGTGAATATATGAACCATAGAGGAACAGGAGACTTCAGAATTTTGTTGTGCTGATCAGAAAGAAGATTTATTGTAATATACCGCTCAGGAATACTAAGTTGCAGTGCTTGTATCTTCTTTTCATTATTATTTACCCAATACTTTGTATCCTGAATAACTGTAGGAGCTGTTGGCATCTTTCTAGTACGCAATGGTCTCTTAGATCAAAACATTCCTTACTTTTGTGGACTTGCATATTTATAAGATGCATGTAAGGTTTACTTGAATAAGTTCCCCATACTTCTAAGGAGTGTTGGCTTGCTGAAAGTGTTTTCCAAATGAGTTCAGTTGTTTCGCATAATGGCGAAAATTTCCTTGGCGTTTCCACCGAAGCCTCGTGAACGCTTAGTTAGGACTTCATGTGCCAGTGCACACACAAGCCCTCAGGTCATCTGAATATCTGCCCATGAGTGAATGTAAAGGACAGAGGTGGTCCTGTTGACTTCTGTAGGGCTACTGTGCACTGAAAGCCTGCATTTAGTACCTTGCTGGTCAAAGGTCTGCCTTGTAGATTGTGAACTACAGTAAATAAATCAGTCTGAGAACTACTGTGTTTATTACATCGGTAATGTGTGCATTCAAAACAAGAATCCCTACTGACAGTCCACTACTACGTTGTGTTCTCTCACTCCAATAGATCCAGCAAACCACAAGTGGTCAGCTCTGAAAGCACACTCCTAAATATATCCTTTTTTTCAGAGGCGGATACAACCCCCCTCAGAGGCAAATCATTTTTGGGGTAGGGGGCGAAAAGCCAAAACAGCAATGCACAGGAATTATTATTATTGTTATTTTCCTGCACCTGGCTGACTAACAGCCCCGAATCCCAACGCTTTCGGCTGGCAGGTGCGACGTGCCCATGCCGTAGGTCCCCGAGCAGGGTGGCTGAGCAGCTCGGCGCTAGGGCAGGCAGCTATAATTAGCTTAGCAGCCCGCTAAGCAGCGCTGGGCTGGCCGGGTGGGAGCCGCAGCGAGCATGTGCTGGATCCTGCATGTGCCCGGCTCTTATTGGCGGGCGATGCTGCTGCCTGCCGGTTTGATAGGTTTCCCCAGTCATCTTCGTGCTGCATTACAGACATAGATACAGAGGTACTGTGTGCACGCAACGGTAGAGGTGCTCGGCTCGTAGCGTAAAAGCAAGCCCGCAGATGAAAGGCATTAGTCTTTGTTATAAAACATCAGTGCTTAAGGACTGCTAGCCGCGAGCGGAGAGGTCGGTGGAGGAGTTTTACTTCGTGGTAATTACTTTCAGGTCTTTATCTCTCCGGTAAAACACAGTCATGCATGAAATGAATACTGTTAATCATGTCATCTGTTTAATTTGATCTCGCCTTCATTAATATTGTGTGTACTCCAGTGGGAGAGCTGTCAGATTACAAAATGTCATTAGAGTGGATTTAGTACAAAAATAGAGTGTATTTGTGCGGGAATATTGTTTTCATGTGAAATTTTGAGCCTGTGCATTGGAGTAATTTTACTGGTTGCCTTTTGTAATGCTAATAGAAATATTTCTTTTATTGAGATGTGTTCTGCAAAGCGATTGAATTAGAGCATTTATGACTATTGGTACATGAAGAGAAATCTCTGAACAGTGATTAGTTTAAAGAGTAATTCTGCGAAGCGTTCTTTAATTTCATCAGAGCAATAACTATCTTGATGCTGCTCTAGCAGAAAGATAGAGGGATGAGGAGTAATATTCTATTGTTCTTTCAACAAAGATGCTGTAGCCTTCATGTCTGGGTGGATTCTTTGTTTCATCCACAGGATTTTATTTTCATTGGCTTTCAAAATAAAACTAAAGCAACCCTGCCTGGTAGATTGCAGTATATCCTTTGCTTGCACACGTATAGACGTAAATGCCTGTATTGTTTTCAAAGGCTGAATTTTGGCCCAAAGCCTTGTTTATTGTCAGAACTGCCTTCAGCAGAAGAATGAAACAAGATGCATATGCCAGTCTTTTCCTCTGTGATTCTGAGACTATTTTTACAGTATTTATCAGTGTCATATACTCATCTAAGTTCTTCTCATTCTTGACCTACGCATCAATTGATCACAACTTTTCCAATAAAAAAGCGTATATATTTAATGAGCACTTCTTACAGTGAAAGCTGTTCAGAACAGAGGGAAGCAAGCACGAAGTGTGTGTATATGTGTGTGTATATATATATATATATATATATATATATATATATATAAATATAAGTCTTAATATAGCCATGCTTCATTTGGTGGTGTTTGAATACTGAGGCTGACTGTTGAGATTTGGAAGTTGATGCCCTTGTCTGTGTCAGACTCCAGAGCCCACATAAACTTGTGTATTAAGTCACCAGTCATCCGGCTGGCTGGCTGCCACCATGCGTCTGAGGTACGAGTCGCTTGTCTCAGCCAGTGTCAGAAAGGTGTCAGGAACGGGAGCTATTTTGGTACTAGCCTTCACTCTTCCCTCCACACCTCTCAATGAGGATGTTCTTCTCCCTCCTGCATAGACTAAAGCAAAATCAAGTCATTTGCTCCTAAACTAAAAGGTGTGAAACTACGTTGCCTCCTGAATAGATGCCCTTAGCAAATAGATAAATGCTCACTTTTTAACTTTATATGGCTGGGGGTACAACAGTTATGCATGCTTTGTATTTGTGACAGTGTATTCAAAAGGAAAAGTGTTTGGGATGTTTAAATCACAGCTGGCACCTAACAGTTTCTTTGAATTTTTGCTACTGACTAGAATAGTTACCTTGTTGTCTGCATTCATCTGGGTTTTATTTCCAACATTACTTCTTTTATGCAGACTTGGAAAATAGCTGTTAAGCTCAGACAGGGAGGTCCCAGGTTGTGAAGGCATGTTCTCAGGGTGTCACGTATTCCCTCATTGCTTCCAAATTAGCAACCAGAAGCTTCTTTAAGAGGTTTTAAGCTAACTTTTGCCTTCTACCTTTTTAAGAGGCTTTTATGAAGTATATATCTTCATGACCTTTGTTACAGCATCCCATGAAGGAATAAGTAATGGTTAGTTAAATAAATATAGAAAGTAAAATCTCCAGCTGAATTACGTATTTACCATATCCAGACAGCTTATTTTCAGGAGAGGCTGACATATCTTGCATTTTATTTTCTGCTTCATGTGTTGAGCTATCAATATTTGTAAGTAACAAAAGGCACAGCTGGACAAAATGCTATAAAAGTTAGCATATTTGTGGTGGTGGATACAGCTACCACCACCACCTGATGGAACTGGAATACTGCACCAGTAGCTATTAAGGTGTGGACCTCTTTACTTCCAAAAAGAGCTGTGATGATCTATACAAGTGTCACCAGAAAAAATGACAGTCATGAAACTAGAGCTGGTGACACTATAATTGAAACTTGCAGTGCTTTAACAGCAAGGAATAAGCTATGTTGTTATTGCTTCTCTTTTTTTTTTATAACAACTTCTTTTTTCTTCTTGGTAAACAAAGAAATTGAAGCAACAGTTCATATGGACTGCTCTCTATAAACAACAACAAAAAAGTTGCCATCTTTGTTGCTATAAACATATTTTAACAATAACCAGCTTATTGCTACAGGAAATCTAGCACGCTTCAGATTATTCTTCATGAGATTTTATATTCCCGTTTTGCCAGCAAGTTTTTTAAGTTTTTAATTGCTCTTTATGAGGAGCTGTGTGCAGTACACGTTTGCTGTGTGGCTCTGCAAACTGCCCTTACTTCTGATGTGTTGCTCTGTAATTAAATCTATAAGTCATTTGTTATGTGAAAGGGAAACTTCCATTTCCAACCCAGAATGCGGTGTGTGGTATGTATACGCATGGTGATAGCAGAAAAGTATGTTACAAAAATGAATATCTCAGCTGCTGGAATGTTTCATCGTATGTATATAACTGGCATAGAGTCACTTCAGTCATCTGTCACTAAAATATGTTTGTGTAGAAATGAGTATGTTGTTAACGCTTTCAGTGTCATACTGGTAATTTCATTATAACCCAATGGAAATAATCATATTCCTTGAAGACGTGTGTTTTCAGAAGCTTTGGTTTTGGCTGCTAGCTGAAGATGGATGTATGCAGTAAGCTGAGTACCAGTAATAAACAGCGTTACACTACCTCTGGTTTATTAAGGTATTATGTCTTTTTAGCATTACATGTATAAGTGAATTTTGCATCAGTTAAAATGATACCAAACCTAAAAGAGAAGGGTGATGCTTAAGGTTAATGCATTTTTTTGCAGTCTGTAAGCAATGAGAGACTCCAGAAGAACGGTCAAGATAGGGATTTAAGGTATTACCAACATGTTTATTTTGCAGGATTTGCACTTATATGCCGTGTTGTTTTTAAAGTTGAGTAGCAGTAAGTGATTTTTGTAAAGGTTTACGTTAAAATGAGAACAGTGCCCTGAGGCACCTTTCTCCTTTTCCTCTGTTTTTGGAACCGACTCCAATTATTACTCTGCTGACGGAATGTCAGTCTGCTTAAGTGGTCAACACATTCAATAGGATATCTGTAAGTGCTGCTTATAACACACTGAAAGTTCATGGGAGATCAATAGCCTGTTTGTTCCCTGTGTTTTGTTGGGTGAAGGTCTCTTTCTTCTTGTAAATCTCATAACTTTGGGGTTGGGGTGAGCAGGAGGGGCCTGGACGAGAAGATGAGGGACGTCCTTTGCGAGGTGTGTGGTAAGTAGAGGAGGCCTCACTGCCCCCACGCTCTTACAGCACCGCTCCAGGAACACTGATGAACGGGATCCAAAATGTGACCGTGTCTCCTGCGTGGAGATGGCTGGGCAAAGAGGGGCAGTGAGAAGAAAGCTCCCATCCTTGCCAGGCAGTGCGAGCAGTTGATGGGAAGTGGCTCCGATGGGGCTGCGCTTCCTCTCCTGTGGGCCTCTCGCTTGCCTGCTGCAATTCATTCCACGGGCTAACTGTGTGGAGTTGGAGACATATAGAGGATGAAACATGCATACCTCTAAGCACCTTTGTGTCAAACGTTTGCAATATATAAAGGAAGATTGTGTTTTATTGATCAGGGGGACGCAAGCAGCAATATTTTCTTGCTGTGGTTCTCGTAACTGCAATGTTTTCCCTCAGTTGTATACATCTGGCAGGGGGGATTGAAAACAAGACGGATATATATCTTTATTTTTTTCCTACGTTTAATCTCCTGTAACAATTAATTTTAATTGTTCATAAATGTATTACCTGAGGTATTAAACGTGGCTTGATAGATTTAATGTAGAATGCAACTGGCAAATCATAGTCATGGTTGCTGTTGTCTGGGTAATCCTGGCAACAAGATTCGTGTCTCATTTCTCCTTGTCTTTTGTGGATGTCTTTCAGCCACCTGTAGGCACCGCTGCTTGCTGCAGTCCTTCCACAGAGCAGCTGAAGTTTTCAACCCAGATCCTCAATTTGTAAACATGTCATTTTTAAACATGAATCATCTATTCCCTTCCATAACTGACATTGCTTGTTGTGCCTGATACTTCTGTGGTATATTGGTTTATTAATTGAAGCAGTATGTTATTTATACTGCTGATGATTATATGACCATCTATTTTATTGGCTGTATATCTCTTGGGTTTTGTGGAATGGTTTTTACTGCATCCATTCCTAATGAGAATGTGCATACTACAAAATCTCAATGACAAAAAAGAAAAGGATGATAAATTATTGCCTTTCCTTTAGAGCACCTTAGCATTTGGGAAGTTGGTAGACTAGCCCAAAGATCAGGTTATTCTGTTCCCTTGTTAGGAAGTCTGTATGAATGCTTTCAGTATCCAAGTCATGCAGTGTGTGGTACAACCTATATGGATTAATAGTGCCACTTCAATGGAGAGAAATTTGAACGTGCAGGTTTGCATGGGTACGTATGTTTTCAGAAGTTTGGGAATGTTTGGCTCCTGTATCTGCTTGCAGTCAATGGTTATAATCAGCTCTTTTAAAATCTGGTACTGTTCTTGTAGGTAGTGATAATAAAGTAATGATAATAAAGGAGAGGTATTAATATGATGAGATGGCTGATAATTCAGACACACAATATGATACGGCCTCTGTCCCAAAGCATTCTCTGCCTGCATTATCTAGACAGAAAAAGGCAAGAGAGGAAGAGAAAAAACAGAGATGAAGATCGAAGCGTCTTTTATGTGACCGCAGGCTGTGGGCTTGCAAGGTAGGCTGAACAGTCTGTGCTTTAGGGTCATAAACCATCACTGCAAATGTCTTTTAAAAGGGTGAAAAAAGATCAGTATAACTGCTCCTGCCTGTGTAAGCACTGACAGTACAAACTTGCCAGGATAAGGATGATTTTCTTCTGTCTCAGTGTCATAATTGGCACTGGGTATTTTGGGCACTGCAGTCATCCAGAAACGAGTGTGCAGCTTTGTATTTCTACTGTGATCTTACAACAGCAGTCTAATCAGAAGATGTGTGAGGGACTTGATAAATTGCATCCCTTTCTCTTTTATTACTGTTTCATCAACACTATTGAAATCCGTGTGCCTTCCCGTCTGCCCCCCCCATTTTCCTTTGGCATTATTGTGGAATGCAGATTGCTGCTTTGGCCTCTGAGTCCCCAGGGACTTGGTGAAGCCCAGCGGAGACAGTGTGCTTGCTGATAATTTAATGTGGAAGGCAGCTATCGTGGTTGGTGCAACAGAACAGGACCTTGAAGTAGTAGATGGCCCCATTGTCCTTAAACATTCAGTTCTCTTTCCTCCCTATCTCCTTTCTAAATTCGTCTGCCCCATTTTCCCATTCAAATCCATCTTCTCTTTTGTATTCACTTTTCTCCAATCAAGCTCTCTCTGCCTTTCAGCTTCTATCTGCCATTCAACCCTCTGCTCTTTGACATCTTCACAATCACCATTCCCTATTGAGTGGGCAATATCTAAAAATACCTTGTAGGTGGAGGTGGCCAAGAAGGGCATGCAGGTGAAGAATTCAAGTTCTCCTACCAAAAAAGACCTGTTTTTTTTTTTCCCTTGTTTTGTTAATTAGTTGCTTACTGATGGAAGATGTCCTTGGCTCCTGCATGGAAAGCTCATTTTTGACAAACACAAATCTTACTCCTGACCTTTCCACGTCTGGCATGTCTGCTTTTCTTCTCTTACCTCTTTACTGAAAACAAGTGTCCCTCTTCATCTTCCTGTCATCCCCCTGTCATCTCTGCATGAGGGCTTTCCAAAGTGATTAATGAGTTTTGCTGACTGTTTTCTGAAAACAGGGCCCATGTCTTTCGATCACGTCTCCATGCAGGTACCCCACATCCTCGGGGCCTCTATAAGGTGGTGACCTGAGGAGCTGCTCCTACCTCTCTTGTAGGTGTCTCAGGCAGCAGCAGCACAGCACTGACCTGAATCTTCACAGCTTCGCTGCTGCCTACAGGGCTGCGAACCGTGTGGGTGCTTTCTGGCGTAGTGTCACGTCGGTTTTGCTCTTCTTTGCTGGCTACTTGGCGAATTTGCTGCGCTGGCTGCCTAAAGGGTCCTGCGGGAGGCCAACAGCTCTGATTCTGCGCCGGGAGGAGGTTTTGTGTGTGCTTACATCAAGTCCTTGCAGAGCAACAGCCAAGCAAATAGTTTGGCTGAAGTATATAGGGCTTGGGTTCGTTGTCTGTAGTGTGGCTAGATAAGGGATTTTTCCTATGGTACGTGTTGAAAAACTGTGGTGCTTCTATACTATTGACTGTGGTTCTTAGCTCTCTAAAGAGCCTGAGTTTCTGCAAGTATTTTCTCTTTCCTTATGCTACAAAGCAACTTACACTTTCTTATTTTACTTCAGCATGACTCTGAAGCCTAAACTTGCATCAAAAGCGTGTTTGCAACTAAGTCTTAAATCCATTCTTAGAAGACATCTACAAATACTGAATCCATCTGGTGTTGAATTACTATTGATTTTTTTTTTTTGCAAGCATGCTGAAACTGGATTGATGCTTCCCTCATCTCCAAGAAATACGTACATCTGCCATTTATAGCAGCTCTTCTGACTTTGTGGAACATACTACTGGAGGTAGTAGGATCCTATACAGAGCTTTTTTTTCTGCTTCTTGCCAAAATCAAGTATGGAATTGTCAACATATATAAATAACTCTTGGGGAGGAGTAAAGAGGATGGAGCCAGGCTCTTCTCAGACGCATTCCATGACAGGACAAGAGGCAATGGGCACAAACTGAGACATGGGAAATTCCATATAAGCATAATAATTTATTTTTTTTATGTAAGAATGGACAAATGTTAGCACAGGTTACCCAGAAAGGTCCTTGGAGATCTCCAAAAGCCGTCTGGACATGATCCTGGCCAACAGGCGGTAGGTGGCCCTGCTTTCAGCAACAGGTTGGACCAGACGACCTAGAGAGGTGCCTTCCAGGCTCAGCTGTTCTGCAGTTCTGTAATCAGAGATCTCCCAACAGCTGACCCAAGTAAGGCCTCTCACCTCTAGGCAAGTTATTTTTTCTGTATTAGTCCTGCTATCCAAAATTACTTCATTTATACCTATCCTTATGTGTGAGTGTGCACATGTGTACATACGATAAGCATACATCTACCTATTTCTAGCTGCTGTATAAACATAACTGGAGTCAAGGACAAACTGGAGAAAATGAGATGAGAAAGGGTTGCTTAAGGAGATTATTTTATATATTTTCTTACATATAAAAAATCCATTTCATACAGACCACACTTATTTTCCATGCTTTATGCAGCCATTGTAAATCTTTCTTACATATTTTCCCTCCCACAATAATATGTTAAGTCTGTATAGTCAAAAGCGCTATATAAAATTGCTTTACAGAAAGCTTTATTCTTCTTAGATGGCTTCGGTTGGGCACCACTTATACAGAATTACATCTTTGTTAGGGACCGTGTTAAGCTTAAGTGGGCAGAAAGTGCACAGAAGGAAATCTGCATGAGAGAAAGAAGAGAATAAAGGGTTCTGGGCCAGAAGAGGGAGGCGCACCCTCAGTGGGAGTCCCCTCCCAACAAAGCATAGCTCCAAATCCAATAGCAAACATGGAGAGCTGGGAACACTCTACAGACACTTTGTATTTATGCAAATACTTTTTGGAGTCCTAAATGCACCTAATTACCGTTCTGCTTGCTTTAGCCCCGTTTCTGTAGCCTGTGTGTAGGTCTGACGTCACTGCTGAAAACTGGAAAGCTGGACAAGGCTGACTGACTACAAAAATTAAATTTAGTCTTTGGGTACATACAAACAAAGCACCACGTGACCCTCAAGGCAGTGTTGGAGGAAGCTGTCTACAGGCATCCTTTCTAGTATGCTTTGGGTAACTTTGTGGGAGAAGGGCAAAGCTCTTCGTCCCATCCCTTCAAAGCCATTACTCCTGCCTTATAATATTAACAAGATTTCTTTCTTCTTTTCAGCCCCAATTAAAGTAATTTTCTCCTTGTTTAAATGATCACCATCATTAGTATTACATTGTTTGGGGCTGAAGAGGTCGTCTTTGTTTACATCTTGGCCAAGACAAGTGGCAAAGAGTGCAGACCTGAGGTTTTATATTTGAAGTGGCAGAAACATTATCTTTGTTCTGACAAGCATTTGGATTTTTACTGTTTAAATACATGACTGCCATATTTTCTGTTCTGACGCTCTGTGCTCAAATATGGTGAGGGATTTATTTTTTCCTGCTTGTTTACAGGTTCTGACATAACATCTTAGAAATGGTACATAGACATTTCTTGCAGTGAAGGCATTTGGAAAAAAAAATCTGTTTTGAAGATGAAAGAAACCAATTTCTATTTGAGAGCTTGCTTAGTTCCTTGCTTTAGCTTCAATCACAGCCAGTAAGAAGTTCTGAAATTCTTTTTTTGTTGAATTTTGAAAAATTAATCAGATAAATCCTTTAATCCTTATGAATGGGGCAGTTTTTTCCCTGCTTGTTTCATTTTAGTTTAACAGTTAGGCCTTTTACATTTGATTAGATTATTTTCTTTGGTCCATACGACTGTCTTTCAAAAATCCTTTAGAGGTAATCTGTAATAGTGAAGAAGTCTCTTCTTGTTGGATGTCACAAACATGCCTGAAAAGGAGATGGGTTTGTACTGGTGGGCTGTCTCTCTCTTCCCTGCTCTCCTTTCCCCTTCCTGCAAATATGTTTTAAAACCGTCCTGTCGTCGTCTTGTATTCCAGCTCCCTCTCTTCCCAAATCTATAATGCTCACCTGTGCTGTGGATTTCAGTTGCAAGGACTGTTTGGCTGTCTGGAGCAAGAAGAAAAAGTCCAGTTCCATGTTTACAAGTGTAAGACTTGCTTCTCGTTTCCTTTATGTGATACAGCTAGAAATGTTGGAAATGTTTGATGTGAAATTCTTCAACAGAACTGGGACCTGCCCTTAAATCAAGCTGCCCCAAAAGCTGGAGGTGGCTCAGCACTGCCAGCAGCGAGCACTAGGCTGTCACCACTGTGACTGTCACCTTCGTGCCTGGTGCTGCCCTTCCAAACTCTGCAGGGAAGAGGTGACCGAAGTGGCAGAAAGGGTTCCCCTTTGGCTACTTAGGGAGTGCCACGTAAATAGCAAGGAAGGATTTATTAGTTCTGGGAACTCGATTCCCAGCTCTTCACAATGCTTTTTAGCGATTTGCTGCTTCTGGCAGTAAAGTGCACCAGGGTGCAAGCTGCCTTCTTTTCCTCACAGCTGGAAATGAGTTTTCATTAAGCACAAGGGTGCTGTATCAGCTCCTTTTGTTAGGATGTTTTCTTGCTGAAATCTGCCAGTTAGAGGCACGGGGTTGTTGAGAACAATCATCGGATGCTGTACAAAGGCAGATCCACACCAGATGCTCTTGGAAGGAGTGCTTGGACAGAGGTGTGACTTCGTGAGGTCATGACAATAGCTTGAGATCCTTGCAGCGTTTGGTTGTTTTCAGCCAGAAATACTGGCCAGAGCACGGCTCATCACCTTGCACCACAGTATCAGGGCTTTTGCTTGATATGGAAAGGTTTGGCAGTTCAGGCTGTTTATCTGAGGACAGACATCCAGGGAGAGTGATCCTTTATGGCAGCCTCACTTGCATTTTGTCTTTAAAACAGAGCTGTGTTTATTGTGTTAAGAAAATAATGTCTAATACTGAGAAAACAGGCTGATGAGGTTTATTTTTACTATTGGTTCATTTCAACTTTTTGTACTTGTGGGAGAAATCAGATGGCCCAGTTATAAATGCAGAACTGATGCAGCCTCAAAAAAATAATTGAATTTTTCCCTCACAAAGAGCAAAACCATGCTAGGTGTAATCCTGTTTCAGTCCCCATTGTATCTAGCATGATTTTAGCATAATTTTGGAGTCCAGGGGGATTTCCTTAGCATCCCTATTTCACATGAGCTGTCACCTGAGGTGGTTTGTATTTCTTTAAATGTGCTCTCCCTTGAAACTAAATCCTTAAATAGTTTGCATACGTTTTGAATGGTTGAGTTGCCTCTGATATGGGTAATTTACGGCCTTTATTTCTGAATAGATGTGACTTTTGCCTGTGTAAGTTGTAAGTATATAAAAACAGAGTTAAAATTTAAGAGTCTGTTCCAAGTTGTCCTCTGCTCAGCTGATATCTTGAATTTCTTTTTGGGGTCTTTTAAACCCCTGAAGAGTCCTAATATTTCTTACCAATAAAGGTCACTTTCTTACATAGCCAGTGCAGTTGCTATTAAGTTAACCTACTGAGAGCCTTATGTCTTAAGGAGCCCTTATGATGAACTTTGCAGACAAAGTAGCTCTTATTACTAGCTTCCTAAATTTCTCCCTAAGGTAAAAATTCTGCAATCCACTTGAATCAGAAAATATTTCTATTCTTCCCTTAAACCTATTAATCTTTTAAAATGGTAATGAAAAATGAATGCACAAAAAAGCAGTTATACAGTGTACAGTACTGGTATACTGTATTATACGAATACAGTATTAGTGGAGTAAAAACTGCTCAGCGTTTCCTACCCCTGCTTTAATTCTGTCAAGGTTTTTGCAACCCGGTGCAGTCTGTATCTTGTTCTCCTGGTGTTGCGTGTCCAAGGTACAGCCTTCCCTATCTGCCCATGCTGTGAAATCTTCCATCCGCCTGTCTCATCTTACTACTAAAGTACCTCGCCATCACTTTTCTAGCCTGGATGAAAGCAGTCTTGTCCCATTTAAATCAATTCTGAATATTGCATGAAAGTGCATTTCCCAAGCCTGTGGCTTTGATCGTATCATCTCTCTTTACATCTTCTTGTTAGTTCTTTCTTCTCTGTCATAGCCAATACTGAAATTCCAATATAATACCCTAGCATTATCTATCATCTCTCACTTATTATCAAAATGTTGGTTTTCTGTCTCCTTAATGTCACTTTGCCCTTATGCTTTTGAACAGTTGTGGTGCTGCTTTGTTTTACATCCTTTCCACTTGGGAAGAGCTAACACTGTTAAATCGATTCAGTATGCTTCCCTGTGTCATGGTGGTATTTAATTTACCTTGTATCACACAGCAATCTTGCAAAACGAGTATGACTAACTTTTCGATTAAGACCTAGAAAAGAAGTCTTTTCAAGAAGCCCTGGATTTGTACTTGTAGCAGCACATCTCGAGAACGGTATCTGCTGGGAAGACTTCTCTGTGCAGATGTTATGCAAAAGCGTGTAACACAACAGAAACTTGCTTAAGTGTCTTCGCTGATTAGAGAGAACAAGTCTGGTCCAGTGGCATTTCGAGATGAGTAGATTTGCATGCCATGAGAATTACCATCAGTTAGAAAAGCAAATTGTCCTGTGAAGGAAGTTAAAGGGTAAAGTTCATAGCAGATGAGGTACAGCTTCAAGAATGATGAAATAAGTACAACTTTTTTATGGTTCTACTTGGTATTGAAGATCCAAAACAAACTGGGTATGCGTTTTCTGGTGCTTCACAAAGTAATTTGTGCAGGTACTGTGGGAACAAAGGTAGCCATGCTATTTTGGCAGACTTGAAGCATTGCTTTGTGGCCTAATATGAGTGAGTGGAAGCTGCCTTGCTTCAGGAGCCAGATACTGGAATAATAATTGCACTTCTGTTCCACTGAGCAAGTGCTTTTCTCCATGTACAAAACGGGAATGACACTGGTCCAACCCACAGTGCGGTTCCAAGCATTGAGTAACTCTTCAATACCATTCTGGAAAGCCAGGGGGTTTTTGTTGTTGTCCTTGGTGCCTTTGTTTTTATTTTTAATGGATGCCTGAAAGTCTTAAGTCCAGTCTTGTCTGCCAGATTATTTAAAACAGTGCTACATTCACCAGTTCCCAGAGAAGGTAGTTGGCAATGCTACTGTGTGGTAACTGCATTTATGATAAATAAATACAATAATCATCTTATTTGTTGAGATACCTAAATCTTTAACTATATCTTCAGTGTTCCCATAAAAACATTTGGGAGTATATGACTGTTAAAATAATTGGGAAGGTGCTAATCAGAAAACTTCTCAGCAAACAGTGGACTTCTTACTTAAAGAGTTTTTATTTCTTTTTGGTAAATTAAAAATTTAACAGATTCCATGGAGGTCCTGAGTGAGATGTTTCTGAGACTCTGTCACAGGGGTGTGAGCACAGCCACAAGTACAGCTCAAGTCAGTAGTGATGACCTGGAGCAGGAAGCCTGTTCTGAAAGGTAGTGGGCACTAATTTATGGGAAGAGGGGAAGACTAAAACTAAGGAAATTCCCATTTTAAGGTTTTGAAGTAAGCGCTGGAAATGAGATGCACTTTAAAATTCAGATACAACTCCGATGTGTTTCTTACAAATTTTGTGGCATATTTCTTTTGGATTTACAGAGGGTACAGCACTTTTTTTTTGCTTACTTTACTGTAAAGGTAGTATGTGAGAGAAATGCACGAGTGCTGGAACAGACACAGTAAATGCACAAAACCAGGGGATGAGCCAATTTCTAGTTCTGGCCATGTCTCTCTCCTGCAGTGTGGATGTATAATTTAAAGCACTACAGAGTGGGTTTTTTCCCTCCTTCTGTGGCGTGAAGCTTCTAAAGCAGAAAAGATTTATTTTCAAACAGCTTCCTTATATCATCTCTTGAAGTTCATATAAATTGTGAACATAGAGGTGGTTTATGATGAGGAACAGAGATTCTTCTAAGACTCTTCCAAAATCTGCATGTATGTGTACATGTGGATAGAGGGTTTTGAAAATCTGGAAACTCCAGCTAGGAAGATGCTGTGTGATCATGGAGTCCAAAAGAATTGTGCAATTTTGCCATCACTTCCCACTGAAACTGATAACAGGCATGAGAACTGCATGTGCTGGTCGCTGCTGTACATTGCATGGTTTGGAAGGACAAGTGGCTTTGCATGTCTTAGAAACCCAGTATCTACCACAGAAGGGCTACTCTGGGGGCAACTTCTGAATCTCGATTACTTTTTAAAACAGTGCTGCTTTATTAGGGGTGTGGTGACCAAGGGAAGGGTGGAGCCGGGCCTCTTTGCAATTAAGAATAATCTTGTTAGCAGTGCACTTGGCTTTGTCTCCCTGTGGTTCTGGGAGTTTCGAAGTAGATGAGCAAGGAGATGTGTGCCAGTGTTGGGGTCAGGGGGTGGAGGGGTCAGGCTGAGATGGTAAGCCACTGTCCATCGTATTTGAGAAGTCGTGGCAGCCTGGTGAGGCTCCCACTGACTGGAGGAGGGGAAGCATAACCCCTTTTGAAAAAGGGAAAAAAGGAAAACCCCAGGAACTACAGGCTATTCAGTCTCATCTCTGTGCCTGGCAAGATCATGGAGCAGATCCTCCTGGAAACTCTGCTAAGGCACATGGAAATGAAGGAGGTGGCTGGGGACAGCCAACATGGCTTCACAAAGGGCGATCGTGCCTGACAAATCCCGTGGCCTTCTACGATGGGGTTACAGCGTTGGTGGATAGGGTTTGGAAAGGAATTTAAAGACCATCTACTTTCAACTCCCTGCCATAGGGACACCTCCCACTAGTCCAGGTTGCTCATAGCCCCATCCAACCTCCCATGGCCGGGTGGTGGAATTAGATGATATTTGAGGTCCCTTCCAACCCAAACCACTCTATGCTTCCATGACTGTGTGTCCAACAGAGCAGTGACACCTCTTGTGTCACCATCTATGCTTTTAGAGGCTTGTGTGCCAGTTTGTCAATTGAAATCTTTTGGGTTTTCCCAGCAATTGCCAAGGAACTGGAAAAACACTCTAAAATTATATTTTTTTTTTTTGCTTACCCTGGGACTGTCCTTGGGGCAGGGAGAGGAGGCGGGGGGCTGGGCTGTGTGGAGTTTCAGGCTGGCAGCAGCTATCTTTCCAAGTGTCACTTCCAAGGTGATGGAGAAGAGTCCCAACTTTCTTGCTGTGAGCCACCATTGTAAATTCATAACTCTTTCATACTGTCACAGCAATTCCATTTTTTTAATGCACATAAATATTATCCTTGACAAGAGAGGACACTGTCTTTTAAGCGTTCCTCTGACAGATAGTGAAATACTACAGTAAAACTTCTGTATCTTAGGACAGGCAATCACATACGCAGCAAAGGGACTTGAAATAAGAACTTTCCTACTGCTGACCGGTTCCCAGCCCTTGTTAGAGGAGGGGCACGCTCCTGGGGTGCACATCACATGGAAATAACTTTATTTCTGTACTACCCCGGCAGTTTGCCTAGTATAAAAACTGCCAGATGTGTGAACTATTTTAGCCGTCAGCATGCTAGCTATTAAGATATAAATTCTACCATCAGTATTTCAGATGATTTCCCATAAATTATGATTTACATACGAGGATTATGTTCAGATTATTGCAGCTTGAAATTGGCTGGCGTCATGTGCATTTTTATCATTGAAATATGATGTCCTTGCTGGCAGTAATTTCTTTTTGGTGTTTGATTTATTTTCAAGCACCTTAGTTTTACAACTCATGTATTGCATGACAGGAGTGCAGCTACATGGGGCTTTATGATCCAGAGATTAGTTTGTGTCAGCATCTGTTGGTTACCTTCCTTACCAGTTCTTCCTTACAATTACGTTGTAGCTATTAGGAGTTTTGGAAGGTGGTGACCATTTTACCTAATGGTATAACTGAAATAGTCCTGAAGTAAGGATCAAAACCAGACAGGTAAAGATCTGGTTGTGATACCTCAAAGTATAGATTAGAAGTACCCCAGAATGTGATTTTTATTTTTCTGACAATACATGTGAAATGATCTGGTCTTTCTGTTCTCATGTAAGTTGCATTAAATTAACAATTCAGAGAAGACTCTTATAAAAGGATTTTCCCACAATGCATGTTTTGGGATATACTTGGGGAATGTATGTTTGATAATGCATAATGCCGTTGAACGTAGTTTTCCTGTGATGTTTTGAGCACTCACAGATGAAGGACTTTTTACTTGTAAACTTTTAATTGGACATATGAGTTTGTGAGGTTTTTAACTTTCTTGCTCAGCCAGGTGTTCAGCTGAGAATCCCTTAGCCACCTTTATTACTTTTTTTTTATTTATAGGTGAGAAACATAAATAAGAAGGAGAGAAAGCAACACAAACAAAAATTATTGCTAAAACAGCCATTTAAAGTCAGGAAGTTGACCGGTCTGTAGATGGTTATTGCTAGATTTGATCTTTACATGTAATTTTACTTTGGCATCCCATTCATGCATGTGGTTTTCTTTGATGATGATGATGAACTCTACTCGCCCCCAATTACACACACAGATAGGCATTGCATTTCCAGCAGAATGACAAAAAGAGTGCAGCAAAAAGTCATTCAAACAAGTGCATCCAGATTGGAAATCACACAAGTTAAACTATAGTTGCATAACTCTGTGTTGTGTATAGTATGATTCAACTGATAAGCTTTCCCAGGAGGAAGATCCTTTGAACAGGAGAGCAACTTCTTCTTTATATTTTCTGGATGTTACTTTTGGAGAGCTGGGGGTGGAGAGAAGCAATAGTCCCTGGTTCTGCTTCACTGCAACGTTGTGTAGTGAAGGAAGGCGCGAGGATCAATACTGTGTTCATGTGAGTCTTTTGGGAGGGATTTTCATAGTGTCTTTGGACACTGTTTCTTTCTCCCCCCCCCCCCCCCCCCCCCCCCCCAGCTTTCTGAAGGGAATATAAATTATAGCAAATTATTTCAGAAAATTAATCTAAAATGCTCTGGCATTAACTCCCAACTGTAAATGATAACATCATCTAAAAGAATAAAAACCAGTCAGCTGGGTCAAAATTTGAGAAGTTGAATATTTGACGTATTCTTCCACTAATAAAAGTGAATAAAAATTCTTTTTAATTTCCTTTAAAAAATACCTTTAATTTCACAAATCATTGAACTCGGCAGCAGACTTAGAATGGTAGCGCTATTGGCAAGTGTTATGATAAACCAGTAGGTCTAGCTCTTATTGACACAACCATAAACTGGTGACTTTCTCTCCCTTTTAATTTCATTGCAGCAAGAGTCAGAAAAAGTTCATGTTTATAGCCTCAATTATTTTAAAAGACTTCTTATGAACAGTGAGACCACAGGAATACCCTGAGGAGGTTGTTACAGCAGGCTTATGACAAAAAATATTTATATGCAATGAGATGCTATCTTTTAAAAGAAAATATCCTAATATAAGTCTTCAAGATTTTGACTGCAAATACCTGATGTCATTTGAATAAGGCCCATTGTGTGAAAACTTGCTTGTATGGATAAAGCTCCTTGGCCTCATGGGATCCTGTGGTAGCCCTTGTGCTGTGTGGCATGGCTGGTTGGCAAGGGTTGGCTGTAGTGAGTGTGTTTCCTGTCAGGGTGATTATTTTTTTGAGATATAAAGAAAGTCATATTTTATCTAATCTGTATAAATGTAGGACAGATCCTCTGGTCTGTGTGGATGCGATGACCGTGAAGATGATGCCTTTTGAACATTGAACTTTATACGAGAATGTTTTTAACGTGAATATTCTCAGTTTGAAGATTGTCTGATCAAGGATGGCAGGTTGACTTTTAGGGCATCTAGTGCCATTTAGCATGCCCTAGGGTATCCGAGACAGCACGGTGGGCAGGATCCTGGAACATAAGAAATTTCTGCGGGTGAGGTGTCACTGTGTTTTAAACAGTATTGTGTTAAGGAAAGGTCATCATCTGCTCATCACAGTCTGCAAAAGTAAAACCAGACATGGCGTGTTAAAACTTTCTGTGTCTGGGAACGGGAGCTAAAGAGACCCAAGAACAAGTCTGAAGAACTGTTTTTTGTTGCTGGTGGTGGTGATTTTTTTTTTGGACCTCTTTCTGTGTAAGAAACAAAACATTCTGTGTATATTTTAATAATAATATTTAAAAAGAACAAACTCAAAAAAATGAAAAGGCAAGAATTTTTATAACTTTCTTGGTCACTAACTTGATTATAGTGGATGTAAAAAGTGGTCCATTTTGGTAGTACATTATGTTACCATGGCAACATAGACTTACTAATTTAGAAACCCTTCGGGCTAGTGTTGAGAATGCTAACGTTGCACTAGTATACCAAAACGTGAAAAGACTTACTGTCAAAGTAACTGCTAAATGTTTAGGATGAGCCATGTAGATACATGTGGATTTTTTTCCCCCTATTTCTTATTAGTTTGCCAAGGAGTCATATTGCTAATATTATTAAAAAAAAAAAAAAGCAAGTCTATGACCATAAAGCGATTTATATTCATTTATCTTAATGACTGCAGTGTTTTTCTTATTAATTTGTTTTATTTCCTTCTTGGAGTCGGACCTTTGGGCTTCCACTGTGAACCTGTTATTATGTGCTTCCTGCTCCCGATAGGCAGGCTGTGTGCTCCCAGGGCAAATCCACCCATTCTGGGACTTCTATGAAAAGGTTATGTATTTTGGTTGCCAATGACTGTATAGCATTTTCCAAGTGCTGGATATTAACAAATTCTGCATCATCTTATTAGCATGTGATCACAGATTCTTTCCAATGATATTGACTTATATCAGCTGTGCTTATATTGGGGCTGAGTTTTACTATTATTTCTGTGTATTTGGTTAAAAAAAAAAAAAAACAACTGGTGATTCAGATGTCCAACTGACATACTATGTAGCTGGCAATATACTTAATCTTTTTTTACTTTATTATGTTAGTTGAGAATTAGAATTGCGAATGGTAGAGAGGACGAAATGCTAATATACACTAGGAGGATAAATACGTGTTTCAGTGAGGTGTCTGTGTCACTATTTCTTACTATATCTATCATTTCCACTATCTCACCACAAAAAATGACCTGTTAGACTTCTTGACATTGGGTAATTTCCTATACAGTGACTAAACTACTTGAACCTATTCCCATAACACCCTGTGAGGCTGCGGTGAGTCTTGGTTTCTTCTTTCCACCCTCCATCATATTTCAAAAATCATGGCAGTCAGGCCAAGTCCCCAGTGACTGGAAAAAGGGAAGCATCACTCCCATTTTTAAAAAGGGTAGAAAGGAGGACCCGAGGAGCTACAGACCAGTGAGCCTCACCTCTATGCCTGGCAGGGTCATGGAACGGATCCTACTAGAGGCAATGTTAAGGCACAAGCAAGACAAAGAGGTGATCCAAGACAGCCAGGATGGCTTCACCAAGGGCAAATTGTGCCTGACCAATCTGGTGGCCTTCTGTGCTGGAGCGACTGCATCAGTCAACAAGGGAAGACTGACCAATGTCATGTACCGGGACTTCTGTAAGGCCTTTGACGTGATCCCACACACCATCCTAATCTCTAAATTGGAATGATGTGAATTTGAAGGGTGGAAAAGGAATTAGCTTGATGGCCACACCCAGAGAATAGTGGTCAATGGTTCTATGTCCAGGTGGAGGCTGGTGACAAGCGGTGTCCCTCAGGGGTCAGTCTTGAGACCGGTGCTTTTCAATACCATCATCAGTGACATAGACGATGGGATTGAGTGTACCCTCAGCAAGTTTGCAGATGACACCAAGCTGAGTGGTGCAGCTGATGCCAAAGAAGGAAGGGATGCCATCCAGAGGGACCTGGACAGGCTGGAGAAGTGGGCCCATATGAACTGCACGAGGTTTAACAAGCCTAAGTGCAAGATGCTGCACTTGGGATGGGGCAATCCCAGACGCAAGCACAAACTGGGAGAAGAACTCTCTGAGAGCAGCCCTGCAGAGAAGGACTTTGGGGTTCTGGTGGATGAAAAGCTTGACATGAGCCAGCAGTGAGTGCTTGCAGCCCAGAAGGCCAACTGCGTCCTGGGCTGCATCACCAGAGGAGTGGCCAGCAGGGTGAGGGAGGTGATTGTGCCCCTCTGCTCTGCCCTCTTGAGGTCGGGGTTGGAGTTAGATGATCTTTAAGGTCCCTTCCAACCCAAGCCATTGTGATTCTTGCTGAAGCTGGTGTGGGACTGGCCAGGCACGTGCAGGGTGCTGGGCAGTTATGTCCCTTTCCATCAGATCTCTCATAGTTTTTTGGCAATGTTTGTTCACTCACGGTAGAAAATGACACTTGCTTTTGTCTTACATATCACTGTATATGTGCACAACTGGATTCGTCACTTTGACCAAACCTACAGGAAAAAAGCAAGTTTCACCCAGTAAAATGCATCCGGGATTGAGCCACGTTACAAATGATGCTTCCCTTCCTTGTCCTGCCTGCGGTTGCACAGGATTTCGTGGTGGGGGGACTGCGTTTGTGACGCACGCTGCCGAGCTATTCCAGTTATGCTTCAGCTGATCCCTCCTGCCACCCACCACTCCCTTCCCCCTGCAAAAGTAAATGAATATTTAAAATCTGAATTACTTTATTTAGCAAGAAAAAAAAAAATCAAATTTCCACACGCTGCGGTCCTTACGACTCAGTAACAGCAGCGCTGGCAATTTTGTCATTTTCTAGAGCTAAAAAACTGTCTTTTTTTAACCGACTTAAAATGTATTCTGATATAAAGGCATAAAAAAAAAAAAAACGCCAAAGCCTGCCTCTGACAGAAGTGCTGCCCGTGCTGCGGTGCAGCACATGAAAGCAGAGTCTGTTTTTTTTCTTTCCAGACCCCAAGTCAGGATGCGGCCTCCTGCAGCCCTTCTGTTCTGGGCCAGGCTGTGAAGTGCGGGCAGGGGCAGCTCTGCCCTGGCATCTCCCTATCCCGTCGCCTGGCTCAATTTTCTGCTCTTCAATTGCACTTGTTCGTATGTATTTTTTCCCCATGAAAGGCCCTGTGGTATATATGAAGCATCGCACTGACTGAACAAACTGCCCCCTCCCTACCTTCCTTTCAGAAGTCCTTCCTTTTTTCCAGCAAGCCGATGCTGGTTTTCGCTCTTCTAGTTGTTATTACATAGCCAGACCACTTAATGATGGTACCATGCAAGCCCTTTGGAAGGAAGAGTCAAGTTGCGTCAAAGGCTGTTGCTGGAGCACGAAGTTCCCATTGCAGAGAAGCAACAGCATCAACTTCTAGGTGTGTCCTAGAAGATGCGTGTGTGGCACCAAGAAAATGTAAAAATGCTCCAAATATCTCTGTGGTTTATTATGCTCACCCAGTTCTACCCCCAAACACAGTGGGTTTGGGGGTTTGGTGACGGAGCGCTGGAAACAGGCTGCCCAGGGAGGTTGTGGAGTCTCCTTCTGTGGAGATATTCAAGGCCTGTCTGGACGCCTACCTGGGCAGCCTGCTCTAAGGAACCTGCTTTGGCAGGGGGGTTGGATCCGATGATCTTTCGAGGTCCCTTCCAACCCCTTCAATTCTGTGATTCTGTGGGTGAGCACCAACTTTTGTGTCCCACGTAACTCCAGGTGTTTAACAGAGGCACCAGCTCTCGCTGTGCTCTGTGGGGACAGCTCAGCATGGTCACTGTGGTGGTGGGGCTGTCCCTTCCCACAGCTGCAGTGCCCTTACCTAGGGCCTTAGGGTATTGTCTGGTTGGGTGCTGAAGGTTTGATTATTTTGAGCACCAGTGCTGTCTGGAGTGGTTGGATTTTTATAAAAGTGTCCCAGGCTCCTTTTCAAAGCATGTTATTTGGATAATTTTTTGTCATACATTGTTCTGCAAAGGCAATGTGCATCCTCTTTGTGCCTGAGTATATTTGTGTCTGGTTTATCCTTACTTCCCTCACCATGTGAGAGTAAGTTCTGTGGTGCCTTGTCCACCAGCGATGCTCCTAATCAGGAGAGACATCTTGCAGCAATGCTTATTCAGAAATTTTGTTCTCGGTGTCCCATGCTTTTATTCACCTACGTGATAATATTCGTTATGCTTGATGAGGCCGGGCAGAAGACTTCAGTCCCATGAATTTTGCTGTTGATGTCAGTGACACAAGTTGCATGTTTTCTCTCAGTCTGGCAAAGGAATAGACAGAAAATAGAGCTGTTGTCAGAGCTAGAATTAACATACCATATGGTGTCTACATCACCTTTGTCTTGTATGATTGTTTACTGTGGAAAAAATCATCAGAAACAGCCCTTATTTTCAAGCTCAAGTCTTCAGCACAATTTTTTTTTTTTTTCTTCCCCAGGTTTCTGCATATTGTGTGTAGAGGCATGTTTGGTCTTAAACTAGCAAAAAAAAAAACAAACAAAAAAAAAAAAAAAACCTAATTCTTCAGGTGTGAAAGTTAACCTATGATTTTTTCTGAAGAATTATTTTCTACTACTTCTTATATTTCAAAGCAGCAATGTTATTGAGTATTCCCAGTAGGTTGGTGTTTATTTTTCTTAAATGTAGTCAATATAAGCTCTGATCCATGCATCTGTTACTGATGTTTTCTCTTGTTGTTTCTCCCCAGTTTGCTGTTTCCTATTGCTTTAGTAAAGAAGTCAGTCTGAGGGTTTTGTTTGTTAGTTTGTTTTCTGCACAAGAGGTTATATTTCATTTGTGCTGGTATTTTAGGACTTGAAGTTAAAATTGCTTCAACAAGTGATCTGATAGCACGGTAGTAGTGTGATAAAGCAGGATTTAATTGTTGCATCTCTTCTAGAGTTTAGTCCTGCTTCACCAGTCTGAAAGATTTTAGTTTTGTCTTTTCTAAACTAAACTGATGATACGAAGAGGATTCAATTGCTGTACTACACAGATTCAAATAAGGAAGAACCAAAAATACAAGTCTGGATAAATGCTTAAAATTCAAAAGAATATAAAGAGGTAAAAACATAAAATGAAAAGCACATCTAACTGTAGTTTAACTTTTGAAAAGATAATCCCCCCCCCAAAAAATTATTGCATGCAACAGAGAGACTTCAGAAAGGGTAGTGCCAGAAAAATCTTGAGAATAATACTAGCAAGGGTCTGAAGTACGTGATGTGTGGGGAGTTTTACAGACAGTGTCTGTATAAAGATGCACAGTTGAGGGGAGTGTGTGGGGAGGAGTGGATCTGAAGGTTTGGTGTTGACACTGCTGAAGGTGTTGGAGGATCCCTGCTGATGTTGGTTGGCTTTGCAACAAACTCTTGTGTTGATACCTCCAATATGCAGTTAGTTGCAGATGCTTTGTCCCTTGGAAGAGATCAATAATATTGGAAGGATTTCAGGAAAGAGAAGCACAAGTGCAAGAAATAAAATTGAGGGCAAAACAGAGGACAAAAGAAATTACCAGCATAGGTGATAAAAACAAGATTCAGGCAGTAACAGAGAAAAGTATAAGCACAGATTCTTTAATACTTATCTTGCAGATACATAAACTTGGGGAGTGATCTCTCACAGAAATTGGGAAAAGGGTCTAGAACCTGTGGTCTCTAAGTAGATCCAACAAGTCATTAGCTAAGAGAAGGTAGAAAATAATCTTCAGTTGGCAGGGAGAGGGGATCAACTCTTGATGTCTGTAATTCCTAATTGCTTGGCCTTTTATGTGTCTGGAAGTTATAATAAAACTACCTGTCTCACTGATCCTGCAAATTTTTCATCAAGAAAAATCTATTTCCATAAGTTATTTTCCTTGACTTTTTTTTTTCCCTAAGTTGGATCTATTCTAATGCATCTCCTTCCTTTCTTTTCTAAAACTGAAAAATTGTCCTCTGGATAAAACATTTATTCATCTGTGGATTTATCCAAAACTCCTTAAAACAAAGTTCCTCATCACGATCTGATCCATCCACACTGTTTTTCTCCTTTGTGTGAATCATTTGCAATGCCCTTTGACAAGCTGGGCTGCTGTGGTTGTAGCAAACGGTCCGTAGGTACACCTTCTCTGGTGATCCCTCTGTTTGTCTTGGGCAAGCAAGAATTATAGGGCATACTAAAATACCCTGGAACACTCTCCATTAAGGTTCTCCCCTCTGAATTCCTGTATGGTTGAACACCACAGGTGTGTAGTAACTCTTATTCCGTAAAAACATGCTAGTTGCTATGTTTCTCAGAATATAATGCTGTTTATGTTTGTTTTTTTAAAAAGAACCACAGTGGGGGGAAAAAACAAAGGTCAGGTCAACAACTAGAAGGCAGTTGAAGTAGGTGCAGATGTGGAGGAGCTGCTGCATCGCCTGGGATGGCGTCACCAGCCCAGTGAGGCTGAGTGTTGAGTGCTCGAACCGGAGGCCCTGGGCCATGCCAGGGCTTGCATTTCCCTGCTTCGTGTGTGGCTGCTGTTGTATAGATGGGAGTAAGTGGCCAGTTCAAGCACTGTGTTTATGTTTATCACTAGTTGGGTCCAGTCTCGGTGCCGGCCGTCCTCAGGTCTGTCAGGGCTGGGCTGCGGTGCCAGTGAGGCCTCAAGTGACCTCCAGTAGAACAGCTTGTCTCTTCCTCACACAGTGATGGTTTCTACCTGCCGTCAGTCTGTCTCTCCATGTCCCAGTCATACAAGCAGCATCCTAGTTGAAGGATGCATTTTCTTGCAGTTTCCATGTTTGCTCGGCCTCTGGTGAGCGCAGCCCTCTACCTCCAACACAGCAGCGAACTTTGGGAAAGCTAATTCTTCCTGGTCTTCTCAGCCCTTTCCCAAAATCTTCAGCTGTAAACATCTTCTGTGTTGATTTTGTTCTTTAGACAATCTCATTTGATAGGCAGGTTGGCAGGAAAACAGCCAAGTGTTCAAAAAAAAAAAAAAAAAAGTGCAGTCACCATTGGCTGGGATGACACTGACAGGAGTGACCTAAATTTGCAGCGCTGTGCTCACCACGGCTGACCCAGCATCCCTGGGCTGCTGGCTGTGCTCTGCAGCTGCAGAGCGAGAAATGCCTTAATTCAGGAGCAGGTCTCCATCACCTGAATCTAACTAAAATTTGTCAGTCAGGAACATAGAACAAAATGGAGGGAAATGGAGAAGGCAAGAGAAAGAAATGTAGAAAACATTATACTTTAGAAGCCTGCACAAAGCACAGTAGCTTGTGTTTTGTTCATACACAGGAGTGTGTTTCGGCAGTTCCATTTGTTCACTTCCAGATCAGGCGTGAAATCACTAGATTTATGTATGTGGATGATAGCAATGGGTTGCCAAAAAAAAAAAAAAAAAAAGCTTTTCTAGGTGGGAGGCAAAACAAGAAGTTGCCTGAAGGCAAAATATTTCTATTTTTTTGTTTGTTTGTTTTTTAGAAGGAGCTCCTTTTTATTTACCATGTGTGCTTTGCTGTTGCGCACTGCTGCTGGAGAGCACCTTGGCAGTCTGCATTAAATCGATTCAGCACAGGGTCGGCGGTGCTAAGTGCTTCCTCTGCGCTGCGGTTACCACAGTTTGCCGCTGCTTTTTTATGCATGGTGAGCATGGGCAGACACGTGCAAGGTGTAGGAGGGCAAGTTTTAGGAGCACTTGGCAACAGCCCCCGCGCATGCTGATCGTGGTGCCTGCTAACAGAAAAATACAGAGCAAAAAGAGGCAGGCAGGTTTTCGTAAGGCATAGTAAGATGCAGCTTGTAGAAGCATGCCTTGTTTTACTTTTGCTGATAAGAAGCAGATTTGACCTATAGGCAGGGTTGTTTGTTTTGCTTTACTTCCAGGCCGTGAAATGCTGCCAATTTCCTCTTTTTCTGCCCTGATGATGTCACTGGTATCCCACAAAAGGGATGTTTTAATTTTCTGTTGAACAAGGGACAAACTGAGGATCGGTGGTGAAGGCCCAGGAATATTTTTATAAGGTCCATCTAACAAATAAAAAAAATGTTTTGGTTGTTCTGTTATGTTGAACCAACAGAAGTGAGGATTTGGGGTGGGTATTTGTTTATGTATCCTTCCTTGATTATCAGAAGTTCCTTGGTGGTTGTGCTGGTTGAACAGTTCACAGGAAAACAGCAGCATTCTCTCAGGGGCTTACAAGAATTTACACTGTGTTTTGCTGACACACATTTTTGTATTAGAAATGGCAAAACATACTGATGTATCTGATCTGTTTGTTTGGGAATAGGAGATTTCTTTTCCATAGGCATCCAGTCTTGCAGTGGATTTAGTAAATTGGTTTCTTGTTATAGCTCACTATGCTTCTGCCTTCTGCTGGAGACCATCTGAAAATGGCCCTGAAAGAGAAGAAAAGGTGGTTGGAGGGGGAAAATTGACATCCCAGAGGAAACATATAAAAGTTTCACAAAATTTGATGGTTAAATTCAGTATCCTCTAATTTTAGGCATTCTTTGTTCTGCTCTCTCCAAATCCTAGCAATCGGTGGAGATGTCAATCCTCTGTTAGTTTTATTCTTTGGTATCTTAACTGAGAAGCTAAGTAACTGCATTCTTTAACGACCTGGGTTTGTTCTCCGTCTCTGGCAGTATTTCAGACATTTCTCATATATTCTTATCTTCCCCTGCTATCAGGTGAATTGTGTTTACTCTCTGTACAGTATTCTGCATCATAAACAATGATGTTTTACTTAGGATCTCTTCTGCAGAAGATAGAAGGTATGCTGGGGAGGAAAGCAGCGACTTTTCTGGTGTTCAGTGTAAAATACATAAGTATCATAACACATTTATAAGTGTGTGTGTGTGTATATATATATATATAAGTAATGTAAAAATAAAAAGTTTGTTTCGTATGATCTCCTTCCAAGTTTTAAATTGTTTTTTTTTTTTCATACAATACTGAAGTTAATGGCAATGTTTGGCATCTGTTATTGATTTTCTACTATAGTTCCTGATGATGAATGAAAAAGATAAATCAATCCAAGTGCAAAAAATGCTATTTGATAAGATCTAGTAAGATGTTACTGGAAAAAAAATCAAGAACTTTTCACTCATAGGCTGTTACGTGTTTATCCTTGTGCAGGTGCAAAGTTGGCTCTTCAATGTGAAAACAAAGCACGTGCAGATTTATTTAGAAGTTGCTCCCCCCCCCCCCCCCCCCCGTTAATTTGCTTCTATATATGAAATGCACATATTTCTTTGGGTAAAGCATACTTACATACTCGAATTTCTTCTGAAATAACGTATAGCTGTTGACCTTCATGCCCTGTGGAAAATAGGTAGAAATTCATACTTGTTAGTTTTCATTTTGATCTACAGAGAAGAAAATGAACAGATTTACCCAAACCAGAATACTGTGTTTTTGCTGAAATCCTCTAGCAAAAACAGAAATCTAAGAGAAACCAGAAAGAAGGAATACAAAAAGAAAACCGTTGCATAAAAGAAGTAAAGAGAATCTGCAAGTTTTGTATCATTACTGTCAGAATATGTTTTATTGTCAGATCTCTCATTCTATCTTTTTTGCCTTGCATATATTTCAAAATATGAAATTTATAAACCTGACTTTTTTGATATACCTATTCATTCCTGGTTCATTTTGTCCCTTCTGCTTTTATCTACATATTTGAGTCTAGACCTGCTCATACTGATATTCCAGCTTTTAAGAAAGTTTCACAAAGTCAATGATTTAATGAATGGTTTTCACTTCTAATATCATAGTTACAGCTGTAAATAACTAAATCAATCTTTACAGCACAAGGGCAGGTAGTTCTTGTGATAACTGCTTTCTATAGCAGTGATTACAGCTAAAAGAAAAATGGAGGAAGCAGTGAGTTTCATAATTCACTGGATTTTGACACTTCTGAAGTTTGTATTATAACACTACTTCATAGGCTATAGCTGGGCCTGGTTCATTTTCTGAAGTCAGTCTGACTTTACAAGGCTTTAATGTTCTGGGGGCTAGTAAAAATCATTCAAGGTTTGAATTTGTGAAATGAAAAATATATTTTTAATGTATTTTAATGCCTCAGGGTTTTTTTTTTTTTGTCTTAGAAGCTTTTTTTCAGCAAAACTTCATTGTTCTTTTTTTTTTTTCCTGAATAAATCTTAAAGTTTATGTTGGTGTCTGGGGGGTGGTACTTGACACAAGCCAGAAATACAAGACTCATGTCTGCAGAGTCCAATTTAAAACATCAGCATGAGTTATTGGCACTGGAGAAAAGGATGTAAATGTTTACCATGAAACATACCGTACCTAATAACTTTTCACAGAGTTAGAGCACAAGCCTTTCCGTCACCTACAGAGGATAAACTGTAAAAGTCATTGAAAGTTAACTTTTCTGGAAGACTGCTTCTCTGCATTGCAAGTCTCTCCTTGTTTAAAAAGTCTCAGGTGAAGTAGGAGAGACTTCATTGACTGACCTGAAATTTTGAGGTTTGACATCGTTTTTGCATAGTGTCATTTGAAGTATTCGTCTGCTTGGGAGCATTAACATGAAAATGGTAACAGTTATGAAGCATGATCAGAAATACACATCCTGATTACGTATAAACAGCTGTGAGTAATACTACAAGTTAGCTATTAGTCAGTGTGTAGTGCTGTGTCAATTGATGTTGATGCAAAAATGTGAAGGGCTGTTATAACTAGCTTTCTCAGAAGCTGTGTACCCTGCAATTTGTGGTAGTGACATGGGACCAATTAAAAAGTTTGGCTCTGGAATACGATATTATGATCATGCTCCATTCCCGTACTGCTTCCCTTTGTAATTTACACTGGTTTTGTTCCGTGTTAGAGGAGCACTTTCTGGCTCAGTTGTCTAATCTGAAAGGACCGGGATGCCACATCCAAGCTGACAGCCAGCCTGCCTGTGACTTGCAGCCAGGGCTTGAATGGCCTCCTTTGGGGAAGGAAACGAGCTTAAGAATGATAAACCTAAGGGCAGGAGAGACTTTGAAGCAAGGACCTACAACTTTCTCTCCGCAATCCTCCTTCCCATGTGGGCCCTCACTTGAGTCCCAGGGTATCTGCCAGCATGTGTCTGGCTCCTGCACTGCCGTACATGGGGCTTAAGGTATACTGGATATCAGTCTAATGTTATTCTGTGTAGGCAATTGCAGTAGGTATTGTCTACGTTTTGGGTATTTAAGAAACCATGCCTTGCTATTAGGCAAGAAAATCCCTTTTCTTTCCCATAGACACTTGTTTGGAGGGAGGGAGGGAGGGATTTGCCTGTGAGATTTGGTCCCCTTCAGATACCCTCTGTGGAAAAACACAGGGCTTTTCTGTTGGCATTTTCTTTTTCTTATGCAGCCCTATCTACACTTGATAGGAACACTTTTTAATGCTATGTTACTCACTTACGTTGTGTAACGTGAACTTAAAATCCTGAGCCAGGGGATGTGTTTCCCCAGCTCGTGTGTATGGAGAATTACCGGAGAGGAAGAGAAGTTCCCCCAGGAAGCCAGGCAAGAGCAGGGGCTGAAGGTGTGTGTACCAGAGCTCCTTACAGCAGAATCTAGTGGAGATAACTCGGGTCTGGGGGTATGAATGCTCTGTTGGCCTCCATTCATGTGCTTTGAATCCTTGTGGTACTGCAGTCATCCTGTATCAGACAGGCAGTTGTTCAGGTGCCCAGTGTTGGGATCATCTGTGATAACAAAGTTGTTTTACAATAACAGCACCTGGTTTGAGTAAATGCAGTTTTGTGTTGGGAGCATTAGATTTTGGAGGTTTAGTTTTAGGAAGCTTTTATACCACTTGAGGCAGCCTTGCAGCTTTGGGGTGAGGATGGCTTGAGGGTAGTTTGACAGGCGTTAATATGAAGAAAAGTGTGCTCACTTTAACTCTTCTGTATTGTCATTAATGGTGTGCTTTGTCCAGTTTCTATTCCTGGTGGCTGTTTAGTTATGGGGAACAAACGTGGACAAGTCTAGACACAGAGCAGTTGTTGGCTTTACTTTTTTTTTAAATATGCATTGGTATCAGCACGATGTGGTGAGTTGGCAGGACAGCAAGTCCTGTGATAAGGGCAAACGTCTGGGCAGCAGACATCCCTCTGTGCCCCATCTGGAAACCTTCTGGGTATCTCCCGCTCTGAATGCGATGCACTAGCTCGGGTACGTTATTACCTAGGGTGAGAAAACATCCGTGTGATTTTTTTCTTCCTTTTTTTTTTCTCTTTGAAAGATGCGGCCCTGATTTGAAGGGGGAGGAGGGGAACCCAAAACTTCACTGTGTCAGCATCGTGGTGGCACCTCTTCTGCTTCTGCTGTGGAGGTCACCAAATAAAGCCAGGTTTAGGCACATACATTTTTAATGACATAACTCCCTAGGGGTGGTTTTGTGTACCTGTCTACTACCAGATTGGAAAATAGTAGTAGCTGTACAAAGCCCTCTGCCTCATGTTTGTTCAGGGAGTAGAAGTACAGTGACAAGGATTGGTGCTGCATTGTGTCCAAAGTGAGTTCTTCCTTGGAGATTTGATTATTTTTACTTGTGTGTGTGTGGATTTAACTGAAGAACATGTGTTCACACAGTTGTGCTATTTAAATTAACGTGGGGTGACTCAGTGTGTGTTCACTGCTGTCATCCCACAACGACTACGGCGGAACATTTTATTGTCTGAAGACAATGCCAATAATGGTAGCATTAAAACGGCGTTATAATTTCACCCGATGATACTCTGTTCCCAGACCAGTGACGTGACCAAGAGATCGGCCATTGTCAGGAGCGGGGACAGGAGCTGACCTGCAGCACGAGCAGCGCCCTTCACTTCGGCTGCCTCCCTCTGCTCTCACAGCCGATCCAGCTTTCGGCACAGGATGAGAATGTTTGCAAAGCCAGTGCTCAGCTGCACAGAGAGCTGTGGTACACAGCCCTGTCCTGGGGCGATCCTACCTGAAGCTGCTCTCGTCTAACAGGTGAGCTGTACCCCAGCATCACCTGCCTCAATGCCCCATCCTGGAGAGCAGAAGCTGTTGGGAGGGTACCCGCTGCACCTGGCCACCCATTGCCACGGTTTTTGGCCACACCAGGTGTGCAGGTTGCTGGAGGAGACCTCAGCAGGTTTAGCGGTTTGCAATTAATACATTGCAGGTGCTCTACTGTAACTTCTAAAACAGCGATTCAGAAGTGAAGAATTTTGCATAAGGGGTGCTTTGTCTTTACTGTAAGATTTGGTGAGGGATCGTCTACTGTGACCACTAATAGAGGGCAGCTGTGCTGTCGTTGTAACTGAGGTGTAGCTTGTAAGTGCAAATAAGTTGTCAGTACAAAATTAATAAACATTGCATATATGTTATTAATCCTTAGCATCAGCTCTTGTTGTGCAAACATAAATAATAACTTCCTTATCAAAAGACTTGGTAACACCGCTTGGAATCTGAAAACAAAGATGCAGTGATGTGAGCCGCATACAATTATTCTTTCCTAGGAAATACTGAAGTAGAACAGATCCACCCTAAAAATATGCCTTTCTAGTGGATTGCTAGTATACTGTTGTAATAATCGTGTTGGGTAGTTCCACAATAGACAAGTTGGTGAGAAAATAAACTGAAGAAGAGATTTTTGGTAGTGCAGAGATGCTGTATGGAAACCTCACTAACCTTAAGCAGTGTTTGATATAGCATGGCTTACGTACAGTCTGGACAGCATCCACAGCATAAAGCTATTTGGAGGCTCGTTAATGAGCACGTTAATGTTATCATCGCAAAGTTTGCTTCATATACGTCAGTAATTAGCAGGGAAGATAACTCCGAGACCAGACTCTGGGATCCGGCACTGAACATCTTTAGGATATGCAGCCACTGAGAAAAACCCGCCTCTTTAAGGACAGCCTCTTCCCTGCGGTGTTCAGCAGGAGCAACAAGTAAAAAGGATTGCACTTCAATTTCAGTAGCTTCATTATTAACCTGTGTTTATCTCTTAAGATGGATGTTTTTAAAATGGTAGTTTGCTTTTGGTTGGGATGCTGAAGAAAAAGAGCTGAGTTAGGAAAATGGAATGGGGGAGGAGTTGCATGTTTCACAGTCTTGAGATTCCGGGCATTTGTGCTGTGAAAAATGGAATTTATTTAATTAGTTTCTGCGTGGGTTTGCTTTGCTTTGTTGCTTTTGTTTGTTTGTTCTCTGTCAGTTTTTAATAATGCTATTATTTATTTCCACTAAATAGAAAAAATGAGTTTGGTGATCTCTGTTGCTCAAAGCCTGCTAAGAATACTGCCTCAGAGTTGTATCGCTACAAATATTTGTATGTTCCTAACTGCACTGTGGGCAGAAACACCATCATTGTGTTGTGCATCATTGCCATCAAATCAGTTAATGCAGTAGATGTGTTACGTACTGCAGAACTTCGCATGGGATCCTCAGTGATTTCCCTCCCTGGCACTTGTTTGGTGGCATCAGAAAATCTCTCTGATTAGACAGTTTCTAAATAGCAGGATTTTGTACCCAACACGTAGTTTTGTCCCAACATATCCTATATATCCTTCTATGTCCCTGCATAGCTGTATCACCAGTACAATGTATCTGGAGTTCTTGTAGTACCTTGAATATTACAGCATGCCAGCAAAGGCTAGCACAGAATGGCAAAGGACATTAGCTCTTCTTTCAGCCTCCACTGAAAGTTTAACACCAACATCAGCAGCTTCCTGTCCTTCTCAGCCCTTTCCCAAACTTGTTCCAAAATGCCGAATGCAAAGAAGTCCTGCACAGCACTCCCCGTTAACTGATTGCCTTGCTGAATGTTATAGGTGCCCACTAGTAAAAAAGAGAGATCATGCGTTTTTGTATAGGTAGGCCTTGTTCTGTCTCCTCCTGCTTTCTTTATTTCCTCAAGTTATTCTGTTTTGTGTGCAGTTGACAACTGAATCACTGAGAGATGCAAAAAGCAGAAGTACAAAGGGAATGCCCCTTGTATACTGAGAAGCAAATATCTTATTTTTTTCAAGAGTGGAAAAGAGGAGCATTAGAATGAAATGGCTGTCTATGTTGATGAATTTTGACATCTACAGGGTGATATTTATTACCATGTTTCCCACATTTGGGTCACTTATTGTTGAGGATAGGATGAGGCAAAGAGTCACTGATTTTGTTACCACTGGAACAGGGGGTAGCAAGATGAGATGAGAGCAACTGTGTAGGTTGGAAAGTGCTTCCAGAAGGTACCTGCTGCCAAACGAGGTCCCATTGGATCAGGTTGCTCAAGGCCATGTCCAGGACAGCTTTGAGGATCTCCAAAGATCTCACAGCCTCTGTGGGTTCCTGTTCCAGTGTTTGACCTCCCTCACAATGAAGAGACGTTTTTTTATTCCTTGTATAGAGCTGCAATTTCCCATGCACCTTGGGGAAGGGTCTGTGTCCCATCCCGTTAGGTACTCGCAGACCACATTTAGGTCTCCCTTTAGCCCTCTCTTTCCAGGGCAGAACAAACAGTGCTCTCAGCCTCCCATGGCATGTGCTCCAACCCCATTACTCACCCCAGTGGGTCGGTATCGCTCTGGCGCCGGGCAGCCGGCATCGTTCCAAGCAGCGTGCCTAATGGACAAGCTCTCCTTTTTCTCTGCAGCGCCCGAGATGTAATCCAGAGACCGGCTCCCTTTTTCATCTCAACTGGTCTTAATCTTTTCCCTTTTTCTACCTTTTTGTACAGCATCTCCAAAAAAGCAAGCAGTATGAGAAGACCTGGAAACTCATCAGACTGTCGTACACAGTATGCTGTGGCACCACATCCTATTATTTCTGAGCTCTTTTTTTTTTTTTTTTTCCTCTCATAGTGTCCATTCTTACAACTGTCCTCATTCAGCAAGCCTTGATCCTGGTTTCTTTTCTTGAAGAACTTAACACATGCTGGCTTGTATGAAATTAAAAACGCTGCATCAGCCAAAGCAAACATCCAACAGAAAGACAGGTGGATGCTACTACGGATCCAGGGTTTGGGTGTAAATCTTATGCCCTTAATGACTGAAGTGGAAAAATGGCACTTTAATGGTGTCTGCTGCTTCCAGATTTTGTTCAGATTAGATTGCCTCTGGTATTTCAAGAGCTTTTATGTAGATATTGTATGCTCTTGCAGCAAATCCAAACACAGTTTAGCAGGGCAAAGCACAGTTGGAGACTGGCTCTGTGCCCAGAGTCTGCTTTTAACCTCTGCAAAGGCCCTTCTCTTTTTCAGCAGTGCTGAGCATGGTGTGGGTGGGGGGATAGCCAAAACTTTCAAACCAGGAGAGAGAGAAAAAAAAAAGGTTTTTTTAAATCTTAATGAATCACCTGTGATGAGTATTGATCTGAAAGAAGGTATCGATTCCTAAGGAACCCTGAGGATCAGGCATATGGTAAACATCCAGGTTAATGACCTGAGAGCTAGGGCACCCGATGAATTCAAATTTGATTTTATAAGATATCCATCGTTTTCCATCTGGAAATTCCTATGCAATTATTCTGTGCATATAATTCTAAACGTATTATTGTTTTTAGTGTACATCATGTGAAGCAGTAGGTTGTAATTTTTTTGGTGTGCAGACCATTATTGTTGTCTAATGTGTGTATGAATTTGATATGAAGAATTTCAGGCCGTGGACAGTACATTTTCTTCTAATAGGTATTCTTAAGAATTCCTCTGGAATAATCCTGAGACTCGTCAAGGAACTATTGACCATAGGTTAAAACAAACAGTATGTCAAGAAATTGACAACCTGACTTTACGCTGTTATTTCTTGCTGACTGCAGATACTGGATGCGTCTCTCACTCTCTAAAACACAGTAATACCAACACAGTATTGATCGGTTCCTGTGGCTCGTAGCATGAGTGTGATGCTCCTTTTGGAACTTGGCATCATGTGCACTCCTTTACAAGGCACATGAATAAAGCATTAGAAAGGTGGCACTTGTAGCCTAGTTAGGAGTTACATGCGTGATCTCTTTTCCCCGGTTGAACTGAGGAAACAACTGAAGTAGAGCAGGGGATATTTTTACATATGATAAAACCTTGTCTTAATTTTTGGTTTGGTTGCCTTTAATGAAAAGGAAGCGTGCTCTTTTGATTTTGGGCTGAACATAAAACAGCTAGACATCAGAAAAAATGCACAGTGAAATTTAATTAGGTAACTGCATTAAAATCAAAGTTTTTTTTTTTTTTTTTTTTTTTTTCAGAGAGGAAGCAAGAATCCCCTTTTGGTACTAGAGCACAAATGTAGCGGAGTCCTATTTTCATCTCCACCTCTTCACCAAGAGGTGTTAGTAACAGATGTGTATGATCTGCTGCCAAGGATGATGGACCAGGGATTAGGAGGAATGTGTTTGTTACATCGTGCATGGTGCCTTTCTTCATGTAGCAAAGGGGCACGGGGTCTCATTTTTCTAGCGGTAGCCTTTAACTTTATACGCTCTAGTTTGAACTGCTACGTTTGATTTTTTTTCAGAGACACCAAGCTCCTCCTTCTCTGCAATCACACTTCAACTTGTGGATGTTAAGTACCTCTTGAAAGGACACAGAGAGTCTCTGAATTTAGGCTTAATTAACCATTTCCTTGAAAAACACAAGTCCAACTTTTCAGTACTTGAGTTCACATTTTGCAAAAATTATACAAAAATATATACATTTATAGAAATGTTTTTATATCTATTATATGTGGTAACTGTTGGGGAAGGTAATGTACTTCGGATGTGCTCCAACCATGCTGTTTGAGCTACATTTATTCATTTCAACAATCGGTTTTCTTTTGTAGTAGATTAAGCAAAACTGAGTACTGTTAGTTGTGCTAGAACATCTGTTCGGTGTTAACTCGGAACAAAAAACTACCTGCAACTGTTTGTTAATCATTCTTTTTGCAATTTTTGCAAGACTTTTTTCTAACAATGTAAGTAGAGGAATGCGGGATTCGATCATGGAAAATGCCAGCACACGTCTTGAATGAGGTAAGGATGTGGCACACCCAGCTGCGAATATTTCACATAAACCATCAAATATTTTAGGGCATCTTTGCTGGCATTACCAAAGCCAGCCAAATTTTCCCTTGAGTCATGCAGGCAAAGATCACTGATGACTTAAAGTTCATTCTGTTAAAATTTTCCATTTAATTTTTGTGATTCTGTAACTGTCCTGTCGTTGTTTTTTTATTGCTGTTTTTTGTTTGGTTGTTTGGTTTTTGGTCTGTTTTTCCATTATGACATTTTTGCACACAAAAAAAAATCAGTGAGAAAAATATTTTGACATAGAAAGATGGTTGTGAGGTGTTTAACACACAATTTCCAGCTTTTGTTTTCAGTCATGGGAGACATGTTGTAAGCTGTTATCTCTCACCTAACTTGTGCCAGCACTTTCCAGCCACCTACTGCAGTAAAAGTATGGGGTGCTCCTCCGTGGAGCATAGGCAGCAGCTTTGGGTTTCTTCTCTGTTCATTTCCACCTTGGTCAACTTGGGCACACAGTGTTCCCCTCTCTCTGTGTCTGCACGTGTAACTCATTAGTGTTCTGATTCAGTTTTTTTTTGCCATCCAGGTTGTTCAAATAAAGTTGCACATGCGGTTTGCACTTCTCCTGTTGTGGCAGTTCTGTGGTTTTGCTGTTCAGGGTCGAGACACTAAACATGGAAGAAGGGAAAGAGTAGAACAACTATGGAAAGCATATTTCGATGTAAATATTTTAGTTTTGCATAAAGAAGGTAGGCTACAAACAGTGACATGGTGTTTCCCAAGAAAATACCCAAAATTTGTTTTGTAACAACTTTCTTCTGTTTTTTTCTTCATTTTTCTTCAACAAGACGAAACAGTCTTTTTTTTTTTTTTTTCATTGTTTTCTGTAAGATAGGTTTTGGTAATTTTCAGGTTGTGAATATCTAAGGAAAAGCCAGGCTCTGGCTCAGCAACCAAGCATTCTGGTTTCCAGCAAGTAAAAATGGGAATTCCTTGAATCCTGTCCGTGATGCCTTGTATGCTTATGGCAGGCATGGGGCTCACCATGCTCTTTAGTTAAGAGCTGCTGAGGAAGACGCATCCTTGGCAGTGTCTTTGAGAACTGGTTACGAGCTATGTCCCTCTGCTCATAGTATCCAGGGCTGGATGTCTCTTCCTTCTTCCAATGTATCTCAAGGAATCCAGATATTAGGCTCTCTTCTTTAAAAATCCTCTCTGGGATCTTGCTTGCATGGCAGACAAGTTGGCCGTTCCTTTCAGATTTTGAAACAATCTGGGCCCCTCAGTGTTTTTGCACGTAGCATAGTGTTTCCATTGTAAGGATGCTAAACTAACAGGCAGATGACTAAAGGGACCACTTAGTCGCTTCACAAAGTGAAATTTTCTGGCTCCACTAATTGAAAGTGTACATCTTTGACCTCAGGAGGATCCAGGTACCTTTAGGGATAATGCTGACCCACAGAAAGAAGTAGAGAAGCTAGCCAGAAAGAGGAGGAGATCTTTTATTTTCTTGTAATTACCTCTGCATTTCAATGATTCTTAGTCCTAAAGATCTCAACCCTGTTACAAAGATATGTATTATTTAATAAGTCTTCTAAATGTAGCATGTTACTAGAATGTCCCAGGCCTACAAGTGGAAGGAGAACTTCGGTCCTGCCAGCATCCAGCCTGGGTATGGATTTCTTCAAGTTAGTCAGGCTCAAAAAGGAGCATTATTCCTTCCTTAACGGTTCGTATATCCTTTTGCTTGTCAAATGATTAAAAACACAATACAGAAAAAGAAGAAAATAGTAGCAACATTCAGAATGCATTTAGCTACAAACTTAATTTTAAGATCCCCAGATCTCCTTATAGTGGTTGTTAATGTTTTTCATTGACCTTGATTTTCCAGCAGATGAGAGAGACTGTTAAAATTAGGATAACAAGCAATTGCAGTATGCCAGCTGCCTGGCCATTATGGAGTGTTTTTATAGGCATTCAAAAATGATTTTTTGAGAGAAATTTGAATGAGGCTGTGGGATTTTTTTAGAGAACAAAGCAATAGATAAACACCAGTTCAGAGAAGAAGATGATAGTTCAAACCTGTATAAATTGTTGATGAGAAATATATTGAAGAAATTATCATTTCTTATAGTCTGATTCCAGTCCAGTTTTTTATTTTGGTGCTTCCTGTCTAGGTGTTATATATCTTCTGCCCTTATAAATGATGCTAAATCTTTCAGCTAAAGCTCAGGAGGTAAACTGGCTTGTGTACGCAGTTCAGTTTCATGGATTTCTGTGATTTTTACAAGACTGACATCACTTTCCTTGTGCTGTTTTAGATCTGACATATCTTAAAATCTTTTTTCTTTTCTTTTTTTTTCTCCCCACTCTTTAGAACAAGAGAATAGGAAAGATGAAGATACTTGCTTTAATGATTTGCCTTGAGGCCAGAGTTAAACTACATCCCATGCACCTGTCTAGTAGGAGCTCATGATCAATCATTTCTTTGCACAGATCTCAGCTACCATGTCTTTGGCACTATATCAGCATAATTATTACTGATTTTTAAGAGGAGTGCTGTTGGACCACTTGCTGTTTCTAAAAGGAAGAATTTTGGAGGCCAGTCTTTCCCGTTGAGGTGTGATATGAATTTGCAATCACTGGTCTTGTTAGATTGATTAAAGGGAAAAAATCTAAGAGTTGAAATGAGGAATAGGTGGAGTGGTAACTTTGCAAAACTGGCAGTGCATGCCATTGCACTTAACGTTGAGGCAGGTGCCTGCTGCACCCGGTCTGCATGGAGCAGATCTGGGCATCCCCAGAAAGCAGCACTGCTAGCATTTGCACATGCTAGCAAATGTTTTCACATTGTATTGCGTGTCCAACGTAAAAAACTGTATGGCAGCACGCCTAGCTGTATTTTTACTTGAATCATACATCTGCTGAGGAAGTGGAATCCTGGACCTTCGGGCCCAGGACGAAATCCAAGCAAGCATTAAAAGGAACCAAAGAATCAGTGACATTGGTTGTCAACAGTAATAAGCTCTGTTGCGTTATTGGAGGCCTGTCATTGGTAGTGCTTTAGTCACAAGTACGTGAGTTCTTCTGAGCCAAGGCTGGCTGCATATCGTACTGTTAATTCCCCAGAAGGTGCAGAACATCTTCATGACCTTCCTTCTGCCTAATTGAGAAGATAAATGATTATTTGGTGGCCTTCCTGGGTGGGTCTGAGCTGTGGCTGGGCTACACAGATAGGTACGGGAACCAAAAGTTTCTGAGAAGGATCTGGTGTAGTGCAGACAGAAGGGATGAGGTTTTCTAAAGACATTAGAATTAAATCTACCTGGGTAATTAGAACTGAATAAAATTTACATTCTTTCTTACTTAAAAAAAAAAAAAAAAAAAAAAAAAAAAAAGGAGGGGTGGATAGGATAAACTGAGAAAGGGGAATTTGGTGCCTTTAGCTGTCCTGTCAAATATGCTGAACAATCCTCATTCATATTTTCTGCTGAGGTCTAGGTTGTATGCTGAGTTTTCTCAAGGTTTTTTCTTGCAGCTGCACATTTGTGAACGTATAAAATAGCGTACCTAGTCCCTCTCAACTGTGTTAAGGATGTTGGGTAGATAAAGAAGTTTTTGTGAAGTGTGTCACTGAAGGGCACTGTGTTGGACTGATAGAGTGCTGGAGGAGATTTGTTACCAAAACAATACGTCCACTTCAAGCAGTGAACTTAATGTATAGTTCCGCCTTGGGCCGTTCATTCCTGCACCTACAAAATCCACTGCCACCTGCCAGAGGATTTGCTCTTCTGCCTGCTCTCACACCTGGCTGGTGGAGGCACCCAAGCCCCCCTAGGTGGTTGCGCAAGGTAGATCTTCATGGTTGGTCCCATTTGTGGATGGCCCATGTAGGTTGGGGAGCATTGTGCTGCGGTGTTGATCGAAGAACTTGCATAATATTTAGGTTTCTATTTGGAAATACGCTTTCTGACTGGGAATGGTACAAAGAGCCCTTGTGGCAATGCAGTACAGTAGTTTACATGGTTGAATGTTTATAATGTAGATAATGTGTGTGTATAAGCCATTAGAAACATGCTTTGTATAAACTACTTAATTGAATTTTGTGCATTTTATCTGTATTTCGTGAGCTGAATGACTCCATATTATTCTATCTATTAACAGTTTTGTCACCGTACATTCTTTTTGTGGCTGCTAAATGGAGTCGTCGGTGTTTCGTTCCATATCATGAATGTTGAAACCAGTAATGTGCTTAAAAGCTCCACAGAACATTAAACTGTGTGGGTTTTGTTTGTAGATCTTTCTCTTTCATTGCTATCCTGGGTCCAGATCCAAGTTCAGTGAAGCCCATGTGGCGTGTCCCTTCCTAGTAATTTCACAGTTTAATGCATATCCTCTCAAGAAACCCTTGAGACGTGGAGGAGGATGTTTACTGTGGAACCAGAGAATTATGACAATCCACTGTACGAGAGCTTCTCCAGTATTAATACTTGCACTTTTTATTATCATGACCTCTTTTCTAGCACATAGGAGATTCAGTAGGCCACACATCTTTGAAACAGTATACGCTGCTGTTCACAAAGTAAGAGCATACTCAGCTATAGAGCTCACACTGACAGTCACGTCATAAATGTGTTGATCCCTGTTGCTATTCAAAATAATGATCTAAAATAAGCGTTACGTTTTTTGAGGAAATGATAGAAAGTGTTCTAGTATTGCCAGTATTTTGAAGGGCTTTATTTTTGTGTATAGCTACTATCTGATAGTTCTCAAGTCCATTTGAATTACTAGTATTTGAGTAAGCCATTTATATTTCTATCAATAAAAAAAGTGTATAGATTGATATGAGAAAGATACTCTTTGGTGCTTGCCCTTACAGCATGTCTGTGTTTTTGCATGTTCAGGACTGGCAAATTACCATGAACTCAACTAAACTCAAACCAACACACTTCTGCTTGGGAAGAAAGCTGCGTTCTTCTGCAGAACTATTCTTCTGTCAAAATTAGTACACTGATTTATTTTTTCTCTTGACTTTTCTGTATGCAAATACTTAATTACAGGACTATAGTCTCAAAATGTTAAATTACTTGGTTTTACATCAGCCCAATATATCGTGGAGATATTTACACATGTTTAGCAGGTGACCCAAAATACAAAGGTTATGATTTTTTTTTTGCATGCATTTTAATAACTGATATAAATCCAAAATACTGCTTAACAGTGTTGGAGAGAAAAAGATGATACTCAATATGAAGTGAAACTCCTTGAACTTGACTGTAAATATTGGAGGTCACTTAAAAACAGATCATTATTGTGGGGTCCATATTTCCATGTCAAAATCAACTAGCAGCTTCTGCAAAGTACATTGAAGTATTGATAGTTTTCCTCAGACAAACAGCCACCAGGGTAGCTGACACTGATTCCACGCCCTGTTAAAGCTATTTCATGGAAATAGCTTCGTTGTTGTTTGTTTGTTTGTTTTTACCATTATTTTTTCCCTTCTTCATCTGGAAATGGTAAAAAAAAAAAAAAAAAAAAAAAAAAAGTGTTTGTTAATCAATAACAAGAACTTAAAATGCGCAATTTTATGTTGCCCTTCATCTGTGAATACTAAATTCTGTTTTGAAATTTGGCCCTGTTTGCATTTATGCATTTGTCCACAGTATGGCTACATCTCAGTCTTGCACCTGAGATACTGTGGCATATGTGACCTTATGATCGGAGGTTTCCCAAATGTCTTTCTAATTAGTTATAATTACACAACTTGTAGCTTTTCCAGTGTGCAGCCATGTTGACTTCATCACATATTTTGTCTTCCATGTGAATAGTTTTGGTTGCTCTGGTGGCATGTTGCTTTCCTTCCCTTCTAGTGGCATGGACCAGCCTTGGTGCTTCGTTTCCACATCCTTCAGTTGATCTGTATGCCACTGCCATATTTCTGGTCTTTTTCCTTTTTTAAACTGCTTTTTTCATACTATTTTTATTTTTTTCCAGAGCCCCCTGCAGCATTACAGCCTACCATTCAGAGCCTGGACAAGAGCTTGGCCTTGCACTTTTACAGGTACCCTTTTGAATTAAAATACATATTGTTATCCAGGGGTTGATAGGAGGGCAGGTCCAGAGGCACTTTTCTTTGTCCTCCTCTGCTGTCCTGGGAGGTATGTTCTGGTAATGAATCTCTCTTTCTTGACCTTTACTAATTGATTGAGTTGGTGGATTCATTAGTGCTATTGCAGAAATATCAAGGTTTACTTTTGTTAGCCTCAGTCACATAGTGACGGACATGTCAACATGGCAGAAGCCTCTCTCAAAATAATCAAGTAGCTCCCAGTGTTTTTTCCTTCTTTATTCCCAACCTGTACTTTGGTTATGGTTTTCCAGTTCAGTAGACTCTGTTTCATAACAAAGACTTTCAGCATAAGCAATCCCTTGTAACCTTAGTGCTCCAGAGCCTTCTGTAATTTATCTGGTAACTACATATGTGCTCAAAACCAGAGGAAAGCTTAAACATCCCTGAGTCTGTCCACAACGCACTGAGCCTGATTTCAAGGTTGGAGCAGAAGATGAGTATTAAATGTTAAAATCTTTAACTTAATCTTAAAAGCTGCTAAACAAAAGGGGGAAAATCCAATATCGGAAATAATGGAAAGCATATTGTATATTGAGTAGCTTTGTGCTCAGTTAGTACAAGGAAACCAGCTGAAACCCAGGGAGACAGCAGTTATATGAGCATGGCGCTTCGTACCCATGATCATGCAATTCTCGAAAGGCTAGTAGAGCACTTTCAGCATTTCTTTGTGGCAAAGAAGAAATCAGTAATCAATTTCTGATGCATCAAATTAGCAACACGCTTCACTAATACTTAGTTTTAACTCCACTCAGTAGAAGGCATTTTATGTTCATCTGTTTCCAATCACCGTATTTGGCTCCAGAATAGAAATTTGCATCGCATGGGGTCTTAAATTAACAATTATCGCTGCTGGTTTTATTTTAGATTAAAGTGTTAGGTCTGAGAATATGGATGGCTAATATAAGGGTAAAAATCAGTTCCCAGAATGTTGAAATCATCCCAAAACCGATTTCTGTCAGCTGAGAAAATTCAGAATGTGAAACTCCAGATATGTTGTGGTCTGAAATTAAAAACGGCAAAGCTGTTGTAGCTGCTGCAAGGACTGACATGAGGAACATTCAAAGCTTTGTAATTGTTCTGTTTCATTTTTTGTAGTTAGAAGCAAACCTGCACCAATTCCATCATCACATTTCATGTTTTTACCTTCATGTTGCCACGCTGTATGGAATTTATTTCCACTGTCTTAGAGAATGGACTCAATGTTTGGTGTTCATACAGATGATCTGGGAGGTCCGTAACTGTGTGGGAGACATAGCGCACATTCTGAAGTGTGAAAGGTGGAGTCTGTGATTTATGATAATGACGGCATTTGGTCCTGGATGCAGTGACACAGCCAGCCCTCCTAGATTTTTTCGCTTTTAAAGGATGTGTGGAGACCAGTGCAGGTCAGAATTACAGAATGGCTGAGTCTGGAAGGGACCTCTGGAGGCCATCTGGTCCAGCCCCCTGCTCAAGCAGGGCACCCAGAGCAGGCTGCCCAGATTAGTGACACTCTGGTGCTGGTGAGCAAGGGGCGTCCCCTCTGCTAGAGAGGCTGGCAGTGGCAGGGACAGTGGTCTGGCTGGGAACGGTTACCTTTATGTGGCAAGGACAGGCAGGTGAAATAGCTGGCACTGCATCTCCTCACCTGAGGCTCAGCACCTTGATTGCAGCATCCCATAATTCTTTTGTCTTAGGGGGTTTGGCCTTCTCATTTTGAAGTTCAGTTTCTCTAGATCCACCTACTCAAAGTTCGCTGCTATTCACCTCTAAAGACATACCAATTTATCAGGGTAAAGCATTAGCTTTGAACTCAGGAGACTTGTATCCAATTTCTAGGCTGGAATCAAATTTCCTCTGTTACTTTGGGCAATCATATTCAGTCCTGTTCGGAGAATTTGTTTTGCTTACTGGAGAGAGGGGAGCTATTAACATGGCCGTGTGTCACAGCTACAAGAGAAGGACGGATATGTAGGCAATGGTGAAGTAATCTGGGGGGATACGAGTAGAGAAATAACAAGTCAGTCTATGTAAGCAGTGGTCCAAGGCACTTCTGTAGAGAGGGTCAACAGTGATCCTAGCTTCAGGACTTGCCAAGGGCAAGTCTGTTGCTTGTATTGGCACTGCAGCAGCCGACAGCACGTGAAAGCCAGCTGAAGCAGCGCCAAAAGGAAGAACTGGCTTTGCTAGGAAACCTACTGCAAACCTCTGCACTTGTTTTATTGTCTGGCAGGTGTTTCTGGTTGATTGGATTTCCTCCGTTGTTTTTCCTCCTGAAAATATACAGGGCTCAAAGGCTGGTCTCCTTCTGTCACCTCCTTCTGCTAACCTTCCCGCTGCCAGTTCCTCCTTGCCAACCCATCAGGCTCAATGGGCGACCTGTCCCAGGCACGGAGGTTGCAGGGAAGGGATGTGTCTCCTGGCTGCAGCCCCAACGTGGTCTGCACTTCTCCCCTGCACCCTTAGACATCTCTGTTCCCCATGTGGAACACAGGAGTTGAGCCAGGGGTGATGAGGAAGAACACTTGAAGTGTGTCTTCCTTTTTTCCTTTAATCCCTCGCTGTCCTTATAATCTTTTTCTTCCCAGCTCACTCTTTTGGTTCCCCCATCTCTGTGCCCATCACCTATTCTCTGCTCTTTTCCTAATAACTGCATTTTTCCTCTGACTTTGTTTCTTACCATTTCCTGCTTCTTGTGCCCGTCCCCATACTCCCCGTTCCCATTTTTTTGTGTGTTTGTTTTGTTATGTTTTTTAATTGGAGATGGGATGCCTCAACCCTCCCTATGCTGCCTCCCTCCTCACTTTATTAAATGCCCTGGTGCCCTGGTCATGATGACTCAATACAGACTTTATTTTCTTTTAGACAGTGTGATTTTTATGGTGTCTCAGAAGATGTGTCCAGGAAGAACTTCTGTCATAATTGTAACTTCATCAGGGTCCTCAGATATGTTGAAAACCATTTAGTAAGAAGACCCTGGGCATTTCTGACTTCATAAATTCAGCTTTTTAAGTGCACCATTTTAGTGAAGAGTCATTACATTAAATGTCAGTAATAGGAAATATAGTCAATGTATTCTAGCAGCTACAGTAAATGCATCTGGTATAGTCTAAGGAGTTACACAAATGTGCAATCATGCCATGCGTGTACAATATAGTACTTGTGTAGGGTTATACAGCTATATCATATTGATTGCAACATCTTAGAATCACTGAAGACCTAAATTGTATTGTGTTCCAGAGCCAAAATTGGTATGTTTAACCATGTGCTTAAACAAATCTTAAATATGCAGATGTAGAGCTATGCACTCCTTTGATTTTCTTTCTTGTCTTCCAATGCCATGTATGTTTAGAATTGAGGCTGGAAGAAAAAGGAATGAACTATCCTGTGGTATGGGAAAATGTCCTCTTATCTAGAGAAAAACATAGCTATACCAGTCAAAAATAAAAGATATCATTCACTGAGTCACTCTGAAGGTTGCAGTGCCCTGGAACACTGCTGTAAATTGGGTGCTTAAAAAAAACACCAACACATGCTAAAAAAAAAATAAAAAAAATTTGTTTTTACTTAGTCAAAACTTTTAGAGTTTGTTTATTTAAGAAAAAATAAATGGGCAATATTTCATGTATTTAAAGTCTGAATGTTTATAAATGGTTAGCCCAGGACAATTATGGTGTAGAAATTATTTTTAAATAGCCATGCTGACCTTACTGCAGCAATATGTCATGTTATAGAAAGGATGTTTAGTACAAAGACTTGACAAACAACACCCCACAGCTAATCAGCAAAGTGACTGAAAGTCCTCAGTTGTCAAAACTGGGCCACTCTGTTGTACTCCTCTGGGTGAACATTGTCATTTTTCTAATGGTATTTTTTTCAGCATACCCAATTTTTAATCGTGCCTAGTGTACTACGTAGAATCACAGAATGGCTCTGGTTGGATGGGAGCTTAAAGATTATCTAACTCCAGACCCCAACTACTTTATTAAAGGTTGTCTTCTAGATTTGTAATAGAAAATAATCATTTTCTATATTTTAAAGAGTGAAATGGTTGTGTTTGTGTATGGCGTTTACTAAAAAGAATTTTCTGTATAGTAAGGTAACAACAAGCCGTTAGACTTAGAAAGAAAATATATCTGTGTAATCTATGTGACTTTCTGGTTTTTTACTTGTAAAAATTTGTAAGTATTATAAGAAATTCTCCATATACTTGTGCACTGTTTCTTTCAAATATGTTTTCATAAACAGTAAGAAACTTCAGAAAGAAGCTATTCAGCTTAGTATTGAAAGTTTAAGTATTTTTAAAAATTCTTACTAATTAAATCTCTGACTACTAAAGGAAAGGAAATTTTAAGTCTGATATATTTTTTCCATTTATAAGAGCTCTTTGTGGTATCTTTTTTCACAGCATAAATTGTTAGGATTGTTTCTCTTCTGGGCTGTATTTGTTTACTCTGGATCTTCACGTACTTTAACATTTCTGGAGTTTTACAGTGTTAGTAACTGCAAGAGAATGCTTAACTGCAGCTATTTTTATTGTGGGTTTATTGTTTTTAAATAAAACATGTTTGTAGCTACAATATTATGTTCCTTCATTATATTTCTCATTGTGAACTGTTTTGGAAAACTTTCTCAATAAATATAGTCTAAACATGGCAACTAGAGATTTCAGGGTTTGAGGCCTTTTATGACAGTCTGGTAAACTGTTTTTTTCCCACAAAAATGACATAGCAGTAGCAGCTGCTGGCCATTTGTGACCATGAGATCACTGGTTACTGCACGCTTCTGAGAAATGGGAGACTGGATCAATTCCCCAGTCCCCAAACTGGGGCAAGTCCAGCTTCCAGTCCTCTTCCACGTGCCGAGGAAGAACCCGCTTGGCACTCTTGGGTGACTCTTCCTATTTCAGCTGGAGCCATCCTACTTCCTAGAAATTATTTAATTATGCTAGAGTAGGGTCATTAACCAGGTTGCCTCACCAAGTACCCTGTGTGGGCTTTGTCATTCTTTTTGTAACTTAAAGCTTGCAAATTTGTCTTTTAGTGGAAAACTTTGAACAGAAGTGCTGGAGAAGGGTCTGTCTCTACGTGCATTTTATACTAGTTTATTCATTTGCTGTGGAAGTTGACTTCCAGTCTGCACTCCAAATGAAGGAGAGGCAGAAGTGCTTCTTGTGTCATCCTGCTTATCCCCAGCTGCGTTTTTGGGGCCTGCAGCATACTCAGAAGGTACCTGCTGGGTAAGGCAGTATGAATGGGCAAGGAGAGGCAAGGAAATCCCTGGTTCCTCTACAGCTTGGGAATTATCCATCAGGCTTAGTTAGCTGTGTGCGTGCCCATTAATATAAATAATAGGGCTGCACCCATGCTGAGTGGCAGGTGGGAGCAGGGCATGCCCACGGGCCTGTGTCCTTAGCATGCCGCTGGGCCTACATGTGCTTGTTGCTTCCAGCCTTTTCACAGCCCCTTTCTGTGGAAGTCCAGTGTGGGAGATGGGGACGGTGTCCAGGTTTTGACCCCATTTGGTGTTAGGATCTAGATGGGGTTGGAAGAGCTCAGAAGTGATTCTCATTTTTGGCTTGAGCAAAAAATTTCTGTCAGAGGAGCAGGTGCCTCGAGTCTAAGTATCAGCTAGCCAAGAATTTATGAATACTGCTGTCACTTAAATGGTGAAAAATGAGACTACAAGTTGGAAATATTGCTAGCAAAATATATGTTCTATCCTGAGTTAATGGTGATCATTTTTTTTGGTGACGCACCACTCTTCAGAAGATACCGAGCTGTTTCCCGACTACCTGATTACTGCTTACGCAGGTGACTGATGTACGGAGCCTGCCAGCCCTGCTAGCAAGGCACTGTATCTGTGTAGTAATGCTGGAACAAGGGTGCTTTTTTTGCTGTATTTTCACATTTTTGCAGATAGAAAATGCTGATTTTCCTTCTTCAGTTGCCTGTGATTTATACTGAATTTGCACTTGCACCTGATTTATGCTGAACCTATTATGTACAGAAACCTCAGAAGTTTGGGTAGCTTAAAATACTGCTCGCTCTCAAAATGGATTTGTTAGGAATTACCGGAAATCTGAGATGTGAATTAATATGAAGTGTTCCGTTTAAAATATTTTTCTTCAGTTTCTTAATTAAAAATGCTTTGTTGTTCGGCCTCCCTCTGTTTTCTCCCAGTGTGCAGCAATGACACACAAAGCTGGCCAATTAATTATTTGTGTTCCACATCTGAAATGTTACTGCTAGAAAAATAAGTGGTTTTCCAGGATACCAAATCCAAGCGTGGCTGTGAAGGTCAGCTGCCAGGGGCAAGGAGACCTGAGGTGCTGGCTGTTCCTGCTGGTGGAGGAGAAGAAAGGAGAGTAGTAGATAGCACTGCTGCTTTAACCAGAGCAGAACGGGAGTTACTGCATCTTGCAAAAATGGGATGGTGAAAGGGGGAAATTGTGTGAAGAGGTGATGAAGGAGAGAGAGTAAGGGTTCACTCTGCTTCTGTCAGAGAAGAGGGACCAAACCGCTGGGACCTGTCTTGGCATCTGATGAACTCTGAAATGCTGCGAGGCACTGGAGCCAAGTGTTCTTTAACAAAAGTGGTTGTGTTCATTTCTAAAAGTACAGAGATGATCCTGGGCAAATTGTATGGGGGCCAGGAAACCAAAATAGAGGGCTGTGAGATGGTTGTAAGGAGGAAGGCATAAGTTTAAATGCAGTAGTTCTGGAGAGGAGCAGAATTAAGATACTTGGGACTTGTACTTGGGACCATTGAGACTGGCTGATGAAGGAGTGGTAAGGGTGTCACCTAAAGCTTCGCAAGGGGTTTTAGAGAAATATTCTGATAAAATATGCACTAAAGTAGAAGTATCCACAAAAAGCCAGAACTACAAATATAATAAGTTACATCGCATTCCTTATACTTTTTAGGCCTTCTCCTGAAGTATTTTTAAATGAGAGGCTGAAATTATTTGAAATAAAAAGTGTGTCAAGTGATTGTAGCATTGTCTATGGAGAGTTTTATGTTACAGGAATTTTTTCTCATACAAACTTACAGCCTGAAAGCACTTCACAGTCATGTTTAGCATGCAGCATTAATGGGTGTCATTGAGTGTAATGCAAGAGCAGAGCTGAATTAGTGTAAATATCAAGCTGTTGTACAGTTCACCTGTGCAAAGTAGTAGAAAATTGATGATAGTTGCAAGTGTTTAAGGGTTTTTTTGATTGTATGTAATATACCATCAGTGCAAAGTGGTAGCCTTTACCAAAGTTGTTACCTTTTCAATTGGTGGAAACTTCCACCAGTTTCTGAAACTGTGAGGAACAGCTGAGGGAACTGGGGTTTAGTCTGGAGAAGAGGAGGCTCAGGGGAGACCTTATTACTCTCTACAATTACCTGAAAGGAAGCTGTGGGGAGCTGCGGGTCGGCCTCTTCTCACAGGTAGCTAGTGATCGGACTAGAGGGAATGGCCTCAAGTTGTACCAGTGGAGGTTTAGGTTGGAAATGAGGAGACATTTCTTCTCAGAGCAGTCAGGCATTGGGACGGGTTGCCCAGGGAGGTGGTGGCGTCACCCTCCCTGGGGGTGTTCAAGGAAAGGTTGGACGTGGTGCTTAGGGACATGGCTTAGTGGGTGACATTGGTGGTAGGGTGATGGTTGGACCAGATGATCTTGGAGGTCTTTTCCAACCTTAATGATTCTGTGATTCCCACTTCTATAATAACTGTGCCACTCCCGCTTTTAGGCCAGTGTATACCATATTTGTGACCTTTCCAAGGCTTTAACTCCTTGAACAGATACTGCTGTTCGCTTGTTGTTCTCTGTTTCATGTTTCATGTTCCCAAAGGGGAGCACATTGATTAGTATTTTGGGTCATGGTAGATCTCAAAGATCTTTTAATCTCCTCATGCTTTATCTTGACAGCTAATGTTAACTGAGGCCAAGTCTACACCCATGCACATGCTTATCTAAAATTGATTTCAAAAATGTAATAACTGTTGCCATTCTGGATGTGGATTATTTTATTTCAATGTAAGCCTAGTTTATTTAGACTAAGCTCGTATTTTTAAACTTAGTAACATAAGATAGACATGCGAGGTTTACTGTGACAATCATCCACAGAACTTAACTTCATTTCAGGCATACACATTAGTATATCCTCGTACATAGACTGTAGCAAGTTATTCTCAGTGAAGTCTTCACAGGCTTTATAGGAACTATTACCAAAGCAGCATCTTCGTAATGGGACTTTCAACTCTAAAGTGCACCTAGTCATTAGCAGAGCCTGTTATTTTTCATCTGTGTACTATGTTCCTTTGCAAACTTTGTTTTATGATTTCCTTGAGCCCTATTGAGATCACCTGTTGATTACTTACACTTGAATTTGTGATGTTTATGGTGCATCTTGAGACTGTGGTAGTTACATTTTACCATCTGGAAAACAAAATTGACACGGGCCTTTAAATACCAAGGAAAGCAGAGGAAAGGCTGTCAACCTTTGTTATATTTATTCACTGTGCTTCATCCTACCTCCTATACAATCCCCTCATCCACTGTCCCAGAGGGATGAATTAAGAGCATCAGCTTCAGCACGGCATTGTTGGATGAAGCTGTGTCCTCACTGAAGTCAAGAGTAAAAATTCCACTGATGTCATTTAGGCCATACTTTCACTGTTGTTTTTTGATGCTGTGCTGCAACTTGAATATTGCTAAAATATGTGGTGGTTTTCAGAACAGACTTTTAGGCAAAGGCTGGTTGAAATCTGGCCAAGTTACAGGAGCTACAAGGCAACACAGGAGCAGGGAGAGAAGTGCAGCATTTGCTGTCAGATAGCATCATTCGATTTGTGTTTAGAATACAGTTTTAGGTATGAGAGAAAATAAACTTGATTGTTACACATTAATAAAATAATAGGTCTAGAAATAAATACTTGTCAGTGTGACCACTTCATAAATTTTGTTTAAATTTTAAAAAATGTATATTTAATACACATGGAACTGTAATTCCAAAGTTTTTGCATAGTTTTTCTCCTACTGTGTTGACTTTAAATCAAGGGAAGAATATTTTATAGAGAACTTGTTTGTAGTTACTGTTAGTCATATAGCTATTGCTTCTCTCGACTGTATTGTTTCCCCCTAAATCATGCAGGTAGTGAGCCTGTTACTTAAATGTGAATACCTGACAAACATATTGCAGACCTAAGAGCGATTAGAGCATGATGCCTAGAATGAGTAAGTGCTTTGGATCTCTGCCTTTGCCACAAAGGAATCCTGAATCTAAGTGCCTGGCTGAAAATGTAGCTTTAAAAAAACAAAAACCCTCAACCCCTTTGTATGTTTTGTATTCTGCTGAGCAGTTCTGCAAGAGTAGCTGATGTTAGAAGAGGTCAGTTAGTATGAACTTTAAGCTTTTATCTGTGCATGCATAGTATTAAAATGAGCCATGTTTGAATGGCTGCATAAGTTTTCATTTTTTTTAAAATGATCTCTTAAGTATAGTGATTTTTATATAGAAGAACAATAATGGAAATCTGGAGCAAATCCTGAAAAACACAACCCGGTCTGCAGGACGAAATGCACCTACAGAATAGACATCTGGATGTAAACAAAATAGAATAAAAGGATCATCACTTAGGTCCCTAAGTATATCTCATGCATTTTCTGGGAGTGAAAATTTGCCATTGAATTTCTGTAGTGCAAAACCGGTACTGTTGTTCTGTCCACAACAGGCAATTCAGATGGCTAAGCAATGAGTTTCTCTGGAGTTTAAGCCGCCAGAAAGCCGTTTTACCTCCGTTGCTGCAATGATGGTTTTCACAATTGGAAACTTAAGTGGCACAATTTAGTCATTTTAGGACTACGCTGGAGTGCTGCTGCTCAGCGTTTTTCATTAGTGATGAAATTTATAAGTAACAAGGCTCTTGTAGTGTCACTGCTGTGTTTCAGGTGCCGATGGACAGCAGAGGGGCTGATAGGCATTGCACTAGCTTCGCCAATTAGCAGCAGAGTTAGGCTGCAGCCATCACAGCACAGGCAGAAGTTGTTTGATTCGCGCTTGCATTCATCCCACCCCTTTTTCATCCCACCTGCTTTTCTAGTGGTGTCTGGTTAATAATTTCTAGCGCTCTGAGATGAGAATACTGAATAAACTTTCCTGTGATATTTAAATGCAGTACCTCAGGAAAATTTAAACAACGCACTTTAATACAATGGACTTTAATCCTTCTTTTGTAGCTGTATCTACCTTAATTTTTACCAGTGGCCCCACAGGTAGAAAGCCTCTGTGGCTGGCCACATAATCCCCTGGCTGTTACCGGCTCTGGTAAACATCTCTGCCCTCGGTCCCCCAGAGCCCTTTGCTTTTCTTTGTAGGATGCCTGAAGCTCATTGCCAGTCACAGCATATTTCCAGTGACTTCGAGGAACTTGGCCCCATAAGTGCTTATGAAAAAGCACTCTTGTTCCCTCGGGTGAACATGCGTGCACAGTGGGATTTTTTTTTCTTCTTCTTCTTTCTTCCTTTTAAGTGTGGTGTTGGTGAATGCTTAACCCTCTGAGCAATGCTGGCTGGCATCATCTAGGGCTGTCATGAGTGAGGAAGTTATTAAACCACTGAGACCTTCGATGGCCATGTCCAAGGAGGAAATGCAGAGTTGTCTCTTATTCAAGTGGTATTAACTCAGATGGGTAACATCATTGTTATAGTATGTGGAATTATGGGTCTGAGTCTTTTTTGGTGGTCTTTTTCTTTTTTTTTTTTTCCTCCTGACAAGGCCTATGTTCTCTCATATATTAGGTTTCTGCACATGAGCATCAAGTGCACACACCGATCGGGTATTTTTACGAGCACTTAGCCGTCAAGCTCTGAGCTGGCGACGTGGAAAGATTTGATTTGTGTGTATGGAATGGAAATGTGTATGAGCAGATGCGTGCTGGAATTGCCTTCAGTGCATTTGGAGATTCGATGCTTAATTTCAAAATAGTACCAATAAATATGTTGATTCAAATGAGGAAAGAGAGCTTTTTCTTTTTCAGAAAGACTTAGTTAAAATTCAGGAAGTCAAACTGCTGAGGAGTTAGCACTAGGATTTATAAAACAACATTGAAAGGGAAGCTTAATTAACATTTCACTACCCTTTCAATTGCACCAAACGCGTGTCTGGTTTATCACCCACCTAAATATGTTAGTTTGTATTTGAAGAATGCTTGCGACAGTGAGCCTTCAGGAGAAAGCTCAGCTTTTTTTTCTGTAATCTCGTTATAACATTTATATATTTGATTTCCTTGCCTTGGCCTTGAGTGATTTAGAGGGAATATTCAATGTATGTATCATGTATTTCCGGGAGTAAGTACTTGAGGCTGCTTTCTTTTACTCTTAATGTATCTTTAGCTGGAATTCAAGGGTTCTGTTGTGGGATGTGGGGGTGGTTTTCTTGTTGGTCCAAACAGGATCCTGATGGCATACCCTATTTTAGTAAGTTGGATGCTGCTGGATGAACACAGGGAGCATGGGAATGTACGTGAAAGCAGGTCATCACCAGGAAGGCTGCTGCTTCGAGCACCTCAGGATGAGTGGAGAAGCAGCAGCAGCTTTTCCTTCTCTCCATGAAGAACGCAGTAGTAGCAGAAATGGGATATTAAAAAGGACAGCATAGATTAATGGGGCAGTAATAAAACAAATGAGACCCATTAGCTAAATCACTGCTTGAAAAGTAGATTCCTTGATAAGTGCCCTTCAGTGCCTCATGTGGGAAAAATTGTTACAGCACTTGTCCTGTCATCCATGGTGTTGCATTTCAGATTGTTGTGACAATCCAGTGATAGAAACTTAAAAGGATTTAAATTGAGGTAAACTTTGCTTGGAATCCGTGCTTCGTAGAAAGCTTGAACAATTGTATCCAAACGTGAACACAAGTTCTTCTCTTTCAAGCCCAGTCAGAATGTTTTACATGCTCCAAAATCTTTCTTAGAACAAAGCTATTTTTTATTTTTTTTTTAATTTTTAATATTATTTGTATTTTTCCCTCTGTTTAGCCTGTAAGTTGATGAGCAGAAGCTGGAAATCCTTGCTTCATTGCTGGAGCACCCATGCTGTGGGGACCAATGTTCAAACAGGCTTCAAAGCTGCAATATGGGGCTTTAGCGAGATCTTGAAGAAAAGGTCTATTCCAACCTTAATGGTTCTATGATTCCTACTTTGTGGTTGTTGATTTCTTGGTAGCTTAATGATGGAGCGTGTACCCTGCAGTTAAAAAGTCACATGTCAACAGGGTTGCTGCTTTTTAGACCAGCTCATTTTCTGGAGCTTTTAACAAAAAAAAAAAAAAAGGAAAACACTGAAGTTGTGGGATATACAGAGTATATTGCTGATCAGGAGCTTGAGAGAAAATAGGTAGAAAAATCAACTGGTCAAAGCCAAGGCTAGCAGTTCGGAAGCGCTCTTTCACCCATCTTCAGGAGGCAGATGGGTCTAACCCTCTGCCCCGCGGGTCTGACCCCCTGCCCTGCCATGCTTTGCATCCCCGTCCCCTGTCTGCCTGCAGAAGTGGGTGGTGGCGGGGCTGGGGTTTCCTTCCCCTGCCTTCCGCAGCGCGGGCGTGCTGGGACCACGCTGGGGGTGCCGAGGGAGCGTTCCCCCCGCCGGGCCCTTGGGTGCTGGCAGAGGAGCACCCACCCAGCGCCACCTCCCCGTGCTCCTTGCGGCCCGGCCGGGAGAGGAGGGCCGGGAGAGGAGGGTCGGTCGGCTGTTGCTATCGCTCTGATGTCAGGCGCTCCTGCTAACGTGTGGTTGGTCCTTCTGCCTTTCAGATCGCTGCCTGTAGCGGAGCACAAAGGGAGCGGCGAGACTCCCACGTCTTTCAGCGAGAAGAAAGGAGGCAGCGGAGCAGACTAACGCGGGCTTGCGTCTGGTGGCCTGGCGGTACAAAGGCTGCCTTTAAAAGAGAAGCGCAGCGTTATTTAATGAGCTGTGAGATGAGGAGGCGCTGCTGCTAACGCTCAGATCCCGGGATTCATCGGCTATTCATTGTGCTTAATGTACATGTTTCTACACCGTGCATTTAGGAGATCCCAGAGAAGAATCCAAAACGGCTGCGGGGGAAAGACCACCAAACATGCCTACAGAAACACTACCGACAGGTAGCATGGTGAAGCCGGTCAGCCCTGCCGTGACTTTCACATCCGCCGTCCCTCTCCGCATCCTGAACAAAGGACCAGACTACTTTCGCAGGCAGGCGGAGCCTAACCCCAAGAGACTGAGCGCGGTGGAGAGGCTGGAAGCCGACAAGGCCAAGTACGTCAAAAGCCAGGAGGTCATCAACGCCAAGCAGGAGCCCGTGAAGCCGGCGGTGCTGGTGAAGCCGCCGGTTTGTCCCGCGGCCAAGCGAGCGCTGGGGAGCCCCACCTTGAAAGTCTTCAGCAACAATGCCAAGACCGAGAGCGGCGTCCAGAGAGAAAACCTGAAGCTGGAGATTTTGAAGAACATCATCAACAGCTCCGAGGGCTCCAGCTCCGGTTCAGGGCACAAGCACGGTCCCCGAAACTGGCCTCCCCACAGAGCCGATTCGACGGAACTGAACCGACACTCGTTCGCCGAGTCTCTGAAGGTTTACCCCACGCAGGGCCGCAGCAGCCCGCAGGAGAGCAGCTCCAACGTCAGCAGAAGGCTCCTAGATCAGTCGGCAGAGACTTTCTTGCATGTCTCTCACAGCTCCTCAGACATTAGGAAAGTAACTAGCGCAAAGCCCTTAAAAGCAATACCCTGCAGTAGTTCAGCCCCACCTCTTCCTCCAAAACCCAAAATCGCTGCCATTGCCACCCTGAAGTCCCCAGAGATCGAGGCAGTCGAGACTGGATGCGGAGTTAGTAGAAGACCCTCCCTGCAGCGGTCAAAATCAGACTTAAGCGACAGATACTTTCGTGTCGACGCAGACGTTGAACGATTCTTTAACTACTGCGGACTGGATCCTGAAGAGCTTGAAAACCTTGGGATGGAAAACTTTGCAAGGGCTAACTCTGATATTATATCCCTCAACTTTCGCAGTGCAAGCATGATTAGCTCAGACTGTGAACAGTCTCAGGACAGCAACAGTGACCTTAGAAACGATGACAGTGCCAATGACCGTGTGCCATATGGTATTTCTGCAATTGAAAGGAATGCCAGAATCATCAAGTGGTTATATAGCATCAAGCAAGCTAGAGAGTCACAGAAAGTGTCCCATGTGTGAGAGAAAATCCACAGTAGAAAAAGCAAGGACTGTATCTTTGTCTGTGAATATTCAGTTGTGAAGGGTTGTGAAGTCTACTTGAAGTCTTGTACACTTCTCAAATCTCTTTGTGTTGCTTGTTGTGCAATGTTTCCAAGTTGCATGCCTGTCAACATGTGAACTGACCTGGCTTCCACTTGAACAATAACCAACTGCAAAGCCTGGCTAAGCATACACATTATCTGCCAAAAGTTTAAGACAAGAATCTAATTAGGGCTTCAGTATAATCAAAGTGTTTACATGGAAAGGTTATATGACTTCTTTGGTATTTATGTGGTTCCTTGTGGATTTTATATGTCACTTTTTGTCTTAATACGGATATTGTCAACTGACGTTACTGGCTTCAAAGCTGAAGTAGAATCCCTTTGGGGGGTGGGGCAAATTTGGACAAAATAAGAGGTTTAGACATACAACAATAGTCAAAGCAGCCTTATCTCTTGTAGAAAGTGGCTTATTGACACCTGTAAAACTGTCTCTGAAAGGCAAAGGATGCTCTGTTCTTTGCTAAAATATATATCCCTACCTGTGGTGAGGGACTGTTAAGTAAAGGTTTCCGTTTCTAGATAAAGCACCCTCAGTTTTACAACTGAAGCGGTCTCGTGAATCTGCTTGACCTTTCGTAAACGAAATGAGTCTTACATTTGGTTCGGTGTAAGTATTGTAATGATTTTGTATTACCCTGTTGGTAAAAGTTTAAAGAGGGTTGGAGTCAACAGACAAAAACATTGAAGGTGGGGGATTTTGTGGGTTTGGTTTTAACTCTAAGATTCCTGGTCTTAAACTTTTGACAGGAATGATTAGATCCTATAGCTGATATTGAATGCCTTTATTAGTCGAACACATCATGACTACAAACTCCATGCTGTCTTTTAATTTTTTTTTTTGTAGACCTATTTGAACAGTTAATGAACAAAAATGGAAACACACAGCCATATCAATATAACGCCTCCTATTCAGAAGTAAATACACTCAGTAGCTGAACTATATCTGAAAATTTGTGGTTATGTTGTCTTGCATATGTTATATCTAAGGCTGTGAAAGTTTGTTACAGCTCTAGAAAAGTGTAGAAACATGACAGTATGTAGCTTTCTTTTTTTTTTTCCTCCTTATGATGGTTAGTGCTGCAAGTCAACCTGTTACAAATCTTTTGACAATCTGTGTCTTCCCAGTGGTTTAATTAACTGTCATTTCAACTGACAGTTTTGGTGTGGTAGCGGAGAAGTTGAAAGTACAGTGGTCTGCTTCATTATTATTGTATACATGCTTCGAAGTAAATTGCAGCACTACCTTATACTTCATCAGCTAATAGGAAACTTTTTTTATTGTGTAAATGCTGTAAGACTTTGTATATACTTCAGTTGTTATGAAATCTTTAAAAGGAAGAGTGTTATGCTAATAAATAGCTCCTGGTGCAGGTATGGTGGGTTCTTGGTTCATTTTTTGACCCCTCCCATTCTCAAACTGTATCGGGAACTCAATTGCAGTGTGTTTTAGTGCTGTAGAAGATCTTGGTTAAATAATAGTTCCAGTAAAATAGTCCCAGTTAGGTTTCTTCCTGAAAGTGCTTTTCAGAATACATTTTTTTTATAAAGTAACTGTAGCAGCATGATCCATCTGAAGAACTAGAAGAGATTCTTCAGGACTCCTAAAATAGCTTGCTGCTTCTTTACCTAGCAATGTTACTGCTCCTGTTTATAGCATCTGTTCATAATGAATCACCACAGTCTTCTGAGTTATTCCTCAGTAGTGCTTATTTATATATTTGACTATTAAAGATGTTTTACAAAGTTGAGTTATACCCTTTCTTTAAGAAGTCTGTAGCCCAGCTTCTGACCTGTAGCCACAGTTAACGCAGGCAAGACTACCATTAGAGCGATGCAGTCATTTGTTGCCTGTGGAATTACCCTACATCCTTTTATAAAATTGCTTTCCAAATGATTTTTCAGTTTCAGTAGGCTACTCTATGCTTTGTACAGTTGGCTTCACAACTTAAGACTACAACATTCCTAGTTTGGTCAAAAAAAAATGAGGAGATAGGCATTTCGGCTACGGGCACACTTGTGACATTTTAAGCTCCGTAGCTTTCAGTTGGCATTGACATCACGCTGGTTTTTCAAGCATATTTTTCCAATAGTAGGTTCTACTCAGTTCAGTGACTATTTTGCCAAGGAAAATAATGCTGAAGGGATTAAAGCCAAGTGTAATGCAGCTGTACAGCAGTGAAATAAAGAAGTGAATACTGAAATAAAAATGCACTCACATTGTTCTCTCTTAGCATGTTTATCATCATTCTTAAAACACTTATCTCAACTGTTGTCAGCCAGAAACATTAATAAAGAAGCCTTTGTCAGGAGAAAAATGGATTAGCGCATATGCTAGTATTCTGGATTTGTTTCCCAAGGTTTGCTCTGAAGCCGCGGTCTCTGAGAAGCCAAATTTATTTCCCTCTAATGCCACAAGGGTTTAGGCTTGTAAGCTGTCTGTAAGAGAACATTTCCTCACCCAGGCTCTTAAGAAGCACCTCTGACACAGCTCAATGAGAGTCCAACCCCACAGTCCTTGCTTCTTAAGGATAGGCATGTGAATAAGATTTTACAGGACCCACGCTTCCTCAGTCAGCCGTACTTGCAACTCTGATGATGCTGCAGCAATAGAAATCACAAGAAAAGATCTATTGCAGAAGGTCCACAAGGCTTTGAAGAAGCAGATAACAATTGCCTTCATTTATCACTTTATTAGCATTTATGCAGACAGGATTTATTTATTTATAGTCTTGCTCTTATTGGTGTGTCTGTATAAAAGCCGCGTCATTTGGTGTCTGAGCTGGTTTTGTTTTCAAACAGGAATAACCGCTTTGCCTTTGCAGGCAGGTAACAGTCATTTCCAGAGCGTCCCTTGTTTTGTGGCTGTTTTCGGAGATTCCCGAGTGCCAAGCACTGAATTTGCAGATGGCTGTAACCAACTCAAACGCCTCACCTGGGATGCATTCTGGTCTTGTTCCTGTTGCCTTCAGCAGGCGTTTACTCAGGTGCAAAATGCACAGCAAGCATCCCTGGTTAAACAGCAGCTTTTGCTGTACGAGCAGCTCTTGAGGGAGATGCAGGGCTGTGGCATCCTGCGACAGCCGGGACTGAGCCCAGCACTGACAGCGCTGGCCCAAGAAGTGATGAAAAACAGCGTGTGTTCAGTGGTTGGTGTAAATTCATGTATGCGTGGGTGCATATGTACCCAAAACAACAACAAAAACAGGACTTACAGTGGTTCTGTTACTTTGATTTGCAATGAGAGAAGGAGGAAAATGCTGCAACGAGGTACACTCTCAAATCTCTGCAGTTGTGCACAAAGATAAACCTTCCTCTGAGCGAAAGATAGGCAGCACAGTCTTTGAATTGGTCTTTGAACTACTTCGTTTCATAACAACGTGAAAGGTTAGATACACGGGATCCGTGCTACACATTTACTCTCAATAAATATGAGTTCGGAAATTTTCTTTTTGATGAATTTGGTTTCTGCTGGGGAGAATGCTGAGCTGCAAGCGCGTGCGGCATCCGAGTGACCGAGGGCTCTTGAAGGGTAAACCCCGAACGATGATGCTTTTGGCAGAAACCCCAAAATCAAAAGACACGCTCAGACAACGGGGCCAATCAGTGTTGCTGACTTATCTCTTTTTACAGCAGTTTATCCATCTGTGGAGGCCATACGCGTTTGATTCGAGCCATTCAATGCAAAACAAAGTGCTTAATGGAGCTCTGCAGCACAGAGCTGAGTGATTGCTGTCTGCCGGAGAACTGGAGAGGAGCTAAACCTCAGCACGCCCTTCCCAATACCTATTGATTATGGGGTGGTAATGTTTCACGTGTTGGATTCAGAGTTTGCTTGTTCATGAGAAGCTTTTGTATTTAGCAGAGCAATCAAATGAATAAATTTGGGAGGTGCCAGTTTTCTGAGGCTATAAAACTCATATTTTATGTGATTAATGGTGCCACACCAGTAGCTGAGCACATTAGGCTGAGAATATAAGAGCATCTGGAGCTTTGTTCCCCTGAACAGTAAGGGTCCGTTGCCTATTTTGGCAATGAATATAAATGCAGATATATATTGTAAGGTCCCTTTGTGCTGTATGGAGAATAAATTGGTCAAGGTGTCTTGTCCTGAATTGTAATATTACTTTTTTTTTTTTTTTAACCAAGTCTTAGATGTTCACTGGTATTGTGAGTTCATCTGACATTCCTTGCTGTCAGCAGAAAGGCTCCAATAATCTGCCCTTTGAAATATATCACCCATAGCTTAATGGGAAAAGCCATTTAAATTGTCTGTTCAGAGCAAGGACTTTTATCTCTCGATAATGGCATCTGTTAAGTGAAGCTCTAAATAAGCAAACTTCAGTCAGAAGTATTAACCCATGAACACCTTGAATTTTTCTCCCTGGGAGCCCAAGTGGTGATCGATACCTTTGTCCTGGTGTTTGTTAAAGTCAGTAGATGGCTGCTAAAATCTCAGATGATGTCCATCTGGGGGGCAGAGCAATCCAAGGTGGAGACACCTACATGCCACACCATCTGTCCTGCCCTGGTAAGCATGAGCAGCCTTCGAGCACAGTTTATATTTGATCGCTTAAGAATTTGGTCATGGCTGCCCATCAAAATTTAGCAATGATCGGTGGTGACTCTTTTTTTCTTTTCCACGAAAAACAATCATTTATGTAACAAAAACTGTAATCTCTTAAATGTCATTCTTCTAAATTTAAAGTAATTTTCATGATGGTCTTATGACAAGAGTAAAAGAGTGCTAGTATCTGTGCTATTATTGTTTCCTGCTTTTGGCACTGCATGTCTTCTCCACCTTCTTGGTGTCTTGCCTTTTTTGAGTTTTCCCAGCTCCTTTTCTTCCTTTCTGCTCATCCTTTTGTTGTCTTGTCTGGCTTTTTCTTCTGTTTTCTGAAGTTTGTGACCAAGGACACCTCTCCGTTCTGCCTCTTTTTTTTAAGCAGCATCATTGCTCGGTTAATACTCCTGAATCCCATAGCAAGCTTCCCACAACCTGTCCTGTCTTTTACAACCCCAAAATCACGGCAGCCTGTGTTTCTAAGCTGCAATTGAGCTGCCACATCCTAAACAGGTAGTGATATATTTAATTGATATTTTTTCCACTATGTGCCATGATATTTGCAGGCAAGATTAACAGGAAGAAGTGGCTCTTCAGGAGTAAATAGTCATTGAAAACACTCATGGAAAACATCTGTTGAAATACCAACTCCTTGGCCAAAAATCAGCTGTATTTCTCTGTTATATCTCACTGAAAATTCTCGTTACCTCTTTAGCTCATACAAAATGCTGGCTTGAGGATCAGGGTGTGCAAAGGTGACACAACGTCCAGTGAAAAGAGTGACAAGAGCCCTCTGTCCAAGCAATAGTTACTGTTTTATCTTCTGCCATCTGGTAATACGGTACTGATGTGTTTTACACCTGTGGCATCTAGGCCACTTGCACTGCCTGCTCGGTTCCTCGGCTGCCACCTGAAGAGTGCTGCCTAAGGCGGCTGTCGTAAAGTGAGGGGACCATGGAAGATCCGGGAGAGAAGTCTGTCCTTTGCCCAGCTGTTACAGGAGACTTCCAGCAGTGGTAAGAGCAGGTTTGCAAGCCAAAATCCCCAGGCTGCAGCATAACACAGCCCTGGGACTGATGCTCCAATGCCCCATCCCTGTGAACAGGACAGGGGGACCAGTGTGTCACCTGGGCATGGGTCACATCAGTGCCTGGAAGCAGAAGGCACCTGGTGAAGCACGCAAGTGTGTCAATAAATGCCTGTTACTCGTAGCTTAGAAATGAAGAGGAAGGGGAAAAATGTTTTTTAAAAAAAAAAAAAGTTGAAATTTAGGGAATAGCTATGTATGCAAATGCTTTCAGAAGAGATGTGGGAGTGGGTAGATAGTTTTGCTTTTTAAGAAATGAAGCTTTTAAAAGCTCTTTTAATAAATGACCTGCTTTTCAAGGATATTAATCTTTTATGAAGTCGGTCTTGCCATTGCCATTCCGAACTGTAAAAGTTTTGCTACTCTCAGCTCAGAGCATTTAGAAACATACTGACAGTGATTTGGAGTGGCTTAAGCAGTAGGATAAAGGGGAGCTTTAGCTGAGCATGAACCTTATAAAGAAGTTTGGGGGGATATTGGTTTTGTTCTTTATAGATTTTTTTTTTTTTGGGGGGGGAAATATTAACATAATCTTATTTATTAATGTTGACCCCAAATAACACTTGGGAGGACTGGTTTAGTTAAGGTGTCTGAATGCATGAAAATGAATAGGTTTGGCAAAAGCCTGATTTCTTTATTCGTGTTTTGCATATCTTGGAAGGTATCAGCTCACACGTGCCCAGCAGAAAACTAACTCAGCCCCCTGAAAATGCTCTGTGAGCTTAAGGATTTGAGTCCATCTGCTGAATTTTCTTTTGTGTTGAAGTACTCCGAACAAAGAGCTGTCATAATGCTTTATATTTCCCATGGTTTTGTTTCTAGCACGTTCGACAAATGAGGCCTTTCAAACCCTGTGTTATAGCCTGAGTGAAAATAGGAGTTTTAAAGCAGTATATGCTCCAATACTGATGTCTGGAGGTAGAGAGAAGTCAAACCATGGAATGATTTTTTTTTCCTGTTGCTGTTTCCTAATGATATTGCAGGTTTGTTGTTGTTATTTTTACAAATGCTGTGGAGTAAAAAAGAGGCAAAGAAGTTAACAAAATTCTGCAGGTTTTCGCTACGGTGACATGAAGAAACATTAAAATACACCTGTGTGCTGAGAAAGCCATGAAAAAACTGCTATCAAAATTCTGGTCCCATTGAAGTCAATGGGAATTTTACTGCTGACTGTAATTGGGATGAGCAGGACTTCACCCACTGTCAGAGCTTAATATTTTACCCTATTTTGTATTTTTTTTTTCATTATTGTGAATCTTATGTGTTGTTTTTCTCCCGCTTCCTCATCTGTTCTTCTGTCTCCTCCAGCAGCAATGAGGAGGACATCCCTCCAGGCACCACAAGTAAGAGCCATGGGAATGGTGACATCTTGCACAGGCATTCAGCCATGCCCCCTGCTTTCAGACATCCCCCCTGCTTTCATACAGACCCACAGAGCACTGCTTTGCACCCGCTGTTGGCAGCCTAGGTCACAGTGGGGCCTGACTTGGTCCAGAGGGTGAAAATCCAGTGTTGTCTTTGAACTCATTCATCTTCCTGGCTTGTAGGTGTGTCACATGGTAGCCATGAGCATTTGATCAAAAACAAAACAAAACAACAAAAAAAAAACAAGCTCTTTGTAGCTGCATGTTTTGCACCTAGACTATCATTAATTTTGCAATTTGTTTTTATCCCCAGAAAAAATATATATATAAAAATATAATGTTCTTCACTGAAATAAATTCTTAATCACTTCTTAATGAAAAAATGTTTTTTCTACAGGATGTAGATCTGTGAGGTGAGGCAAAGAAGAGGCAAAGTGCAACTTAGCGAGATGCTAGTACTGGTGTCAGGACCTACCTGCCCAGCACACAACGTCTCTTCTTGCACAAAGGTAGCAAAGAAACTGTTCTCTGAATTTTTACTGGACTGCTAATGGACAGCTTATGGAAAAACTGGGGACTAATGAGCCATCATCAATATTCATATCAAGCCTCAAGGGTGCTCCTTTTGCTCATTTCTGAACACCAATGAGGTGTTTCAGTAGCCATGTGCTATTTTCAAACAAATTGACCCTACCGAGAACCACGTTTAAGTAATAAACTGGAAAGTAGTCAGCTGCGATATCAGAAATCTTCTTGGAGGTTATTTAGGCTCATTTCTGAAATGTTCAGGGCGGACCCTGCTCCTTGGAGCTCACTGTTCAAAGGTGTCCTCTTCACTGTGA